>NC_079134.1:7774298-8374298 GCF_945859705.1 Episyrphus balteatus | reverse complement strand
AAAAAAACTCAGTTTCGCAGGATAAAAGAGCAGAAATATAGAAAAGCATGCTGCATATCCATGGGAATGAAGAATGTTTTTGCGGGTTCATTCTTCGAATTTGGTTATCGAATTTCCCAGCTAGAAGCTTTCATTTATCCTTTCATGCGCTATTTTGTGTGACTTTTGGCGAAAAGAATCATCTCTCTGCCACCCATGTTCAGAGAATATGGCGTCATATGGTGATTTAGCTGGACGGGTGAGTGGTTGTTGATTGTTTATAGTTATTTTTTTTTTGCTATACCTCTAGAAAGATATGTGTGTATGTGGATAAAATGTTATTAAATTCTTGTACTTTTGTTTGCTTGTGTTTTTAAAAGTGAAATTGGAATTGGTTTAATTGAGCTTTTGCTGCAGATGTTTTATTTCTCACAAAAATCCACTCGATGTTTCATATGAATTTTCATATTTTTTTGGCTTTATTTGTTGAAAAATTGATATGTTTGCATTTTTCTCTGCATATTTACTCTGGTAGAAAACTTATTTCAGAAAAAAAAAATGCTGAGTCACTTGAATTGTTTCCATTCTTTTATTTTGTATACCCAGTTGATATTTTGAAGTTTTTTTAATTTGATTGACTTTAGGAATTCAAAGAGCGGAAAACTAAACCAATGCACTAGCTAGGCTAAAATTAAATTTGTTTATATAAACTATAGAGTGTAGATACTGATGATCGTAGTTTGTTATTTCAAGATGAAAAATGGTTGTTGAAATGGATAAAAAAAGGTATAGACAGGGTTGTAAAAAATTATTTTTTTTAATGCATTTGTTTTCCACTACAAATTAAAAAATAATGTTTGTTGTAAATAAGAAATTTTGGCATTAAATTTAATAATAATAAAGCAATAATTTTTGTTTTTTTGTCAGCACACGGGTGCGAATTTGGCACGACAAAAATGAAAAAATTTACATTTTTTTAAAAAAGTGGATACAAAAAAGTCTCTTTATAATGGTGTAAATACATTTTATTTTAATTGTGAAAACAATATACGAATTCTTCGGAAAATTCTACATCAATTTCATATACGTTTTCTCTATAAAATATGAGACATAAAAAAGTTCTAGCGACATGAAAAAGTAGAAGCCAAATTCGCACCCGTGTGCCTATCACTTCACAAAAAAGAGGTGTGTCTACAGAGGGCTAATGCAAAATATTTGTATTTGTAATAAAAATTTTATTTTAATGCAAATATTTTTCAGTTGGAATTACATTTTCAAATGCAATTTTTTTTATTTGCAATAATATTTTTACTTGCGATATAGGTACTAACTATCAAGTTATGCATTCGTACATTTTGGAATTAATTTTTTTGGACAAAAAAATAACGGTCATATATCGATTTTACTAAGGTTGAATTTGCTCAAAAACGGCTTCAACGATTTTGTTTAAAAAAATCAAGTGTTTTTTTTTAGACAAGGTCTATCTTATAATGAAAAATTTTTGAAAATCATTTTATTAACGGTACTTGCCATAGGACCGTTTTTTTTTTTAATCCGAATTTCTCCGAAACTAATTATTTTGTACTTACATCTAAATAAAACAAAAGAAATTGCATACCTACTTGTTTTGGAGGGCAATTCAATTTCAGATGCTGTTTTATTATTTTGAAAAACGATTTTTATGTTTTTTTTTTTAATTCTTTTTTTTTATATAACTTATATAATTACAATAACTAAATTTCTATATAAAAAGTCCTAAGCATTTTAGCAACTTCAACCCTAAGAGCAAGTTCGTGCGACCCAGTCGTTCATTTTATTTTTTAATGCAAATATCAGTTGCAATTAATATTGTTTTGATTAAATTTTTTTTTATTTTCAATAAATATTTTTTTTTTAATTTGTAATGGAAACCAAATATGCATTAAAAATGATTATTTACAACCCTGACCAGGAGTTATTTTAATTAACAAAATTCTAAACTGGCCATTAAGTGCTGAATTTAAACTTAAAGATTAGAAAACAGTCATTTCATCTGATTAATGCTCATGAAAAGAACAAAACTAGTTGTTTTATTTCAAAAAATCGCGCGATTTTTTAAAATAAAACAACTAGTTTTGATTGAAAAATCGAGATAGTAAAAAATTAAAACAAATTAAAAAATGAGCAATTATACACATTTTATTATAACCTTTAACAAAAAATATAATATGTATATACAAAAATATGAAAAAGTAAGGAATGTAGTATTAAAAAAAAAAGAAATCAATTAACAATATAATATTAACTTTAAGCTTTCAGAAGAACAATCAAATCGTGATGATCCTATGGATTTATAATAACATAAAATTATCACAACACTTTAAATTAGGTAAACACTATCTACACAATCAAATGAATTTTTATTTAATTATATTTCAACTTTTATTTGGATGCATTTCAACAATTTTGATATTTAATTAAATGAAATTTCTTTTTTCTTGTGAACTCAATTTAAGGTCTTAATCATTTTATGTTTTTATAAAAGAAATACCGTTTTCATAATCAGCCCTATTGTGAGTTCCAAGTGAACAAGATTACACCCGGTAAAATTGAATTTCACTTTTTCCCTATTGTGAGTTCCGGGCAAAAAGTTGTTCACGTTCGGACATCTCCTTGTATTTTCAACTTTTTTTTTCAGGTAATATGCGAGGTATTCGACAGCTCTTCTCTCACTAAAATTTTGGTGCCGAACAAGAAACTAGTTTAGCGGAATAGGGCTGAATATGTTGGAGGTACATGTTGTGTGAGCCTTACGACGCAAAAAATCAGTTTTACTAATTTGTTGTCTATTTCTCATGATTTTTTTTTATTTATGCATAAAGCATGTATTTGGTAAAAATTGGGATTTTTGGGATTTGACGGGTGACGGGCGGGATAATAATACCGGGATTTTAAATAAGCGGGATTTCAGAAGTCGGGATTTAAAAAATCGGTATTTTAGAAAACGTAATTTTGAAACTTTTTTTTCGGGATTTTCGAAAAGCGGGATTCCGATACGCTCCCTTTTTAAAATTATGAAAAGAAATGTCTGATGCCAATAATTCAAAAACATTTCTTGAACCACATCAGTTACATCAAGTTCTTAATGCCATTGTTCATAAATTAAAAAACAGTTTCACAGAAAAAAGTACATTTGAGTAAAAAGAGCACAATTGAATGCCCGCTTTAATTAAAGCATTAGCGAAGCATTTTGGATACAAATTGACAACGTATCAACAAATCATTCCAGTGCAAGCTTATTGGCAGACTGGTTCAATTATTATTTTCAATTTTAGCAGAAAACCTTTGATATGATTCGGAATATTTAACATACATCTTTTAATCGTTCAAATATTCAGTTGAAACTAATGGTTACAAAACTTTAATTAACACGCAATAAAGAGTAGACGTACTGATTCAAAAGTTTCATCCTTTTAACTATTTTATCACGATATCACGAATTTATGTAAAATCCTATTAGCTGAAAAATCATTCCCACTAAAATATAATCTATCAAAATACCATTTGCACATCTCAAAACCAGAAAGCATATAGTTTTTCGTGTGTAAACGCATCGCAATCAGTACAAGTATTTCTCATGAAAAAGTTACATCCGCACCTCAAACTAGCCAACAATTCTAATTTGTTTAAAACGAATATAAAACAGACAGACATTCAAAAATAAAACATCGCATACTTTTAATTATTTTTATTGTCGGCTTGTACCGCAAAAACATATATGTAATTTTGTACCGCCTGATGCCGCCCAAAATAACAGCCCCCAAACTTTCAAACAACTTTATCCAATTCACTTTGAATTACAAATATTCGAGAGTAGTTTATATACAAACAAATACGAGAATGAAAATTTTTAATGCAAATACATATATAAAACAAGTTTGAAAAATAAAATAAATTCACAAAAATAAAAATATATATTTTTCATTCGGATAAATAATTGTACGATATCGTATAGAGGTAAAAGCAGAGCAGAGCAACAGTGAGTGGGAATATTTGTTTCTGTCTGTGGCTTACCACTTAATTAAAAGTTTCCATTCAAAAACAATAACACACGAAATCCGCACTCAACACAAACAAAAATATTTTACACCAAACAACACAACCAACAAAATGCAATGCATTTTACTCACCCAAAATGTATCTTTTCCGAATGTATACGAGTATCTACAAGGATATATAGGACGTTCATTCACATTATTTTTTAAGGATGTATTCACAATTTCGCACTTTTTTTAAGTATAACTGTTTGGTTTTATACCATCAGGATCGAATTTAAACAACTTTAATACATACACCAGCAAGAGCAATGGACGGTTGATATTATGTGTTTACGAATTCAAATTAAAATAATGATTCGGGTATTGGACTTGTTTGCGGCTCAACACGTTTTTAGTGGCTTATTATTTTGGTGATGGTTAGTGGATTGGGGAAGACAAGATTGGCGCCATTATAACGATTAATTTTTGTGCATCCATTCTAAAAATAATGTACATTAACGATTTACAATTTAAATACCAAAGTCTGTATGATTATTTTTTGTGAAGTAAATACAAAGTGTAGCCATTTCGTTTTTAAGTATATACACGTATAATGTATAAGTTCTTATCAAACACAATTCGCCTTCAAAAGAGGTACCTACTTGAGGAAGGATTTAGTATCTTAGTTTGCTAATAAATTTTCCACTAAGAGCGTTTCATTATTGAAGTGAAAACTTCTTTAGTATCGTAGTGATTTGAAACAAGATGAAACGAAGACGCGACACGACTTCAACTTGTTATAACTTTTTTGTTTTAATAGATAGATGAATGAAATTTGTACTGTATAGGTAATTAAATAAATTATAATTGCACAAAATTTCAATTAATTTCATATTCAAAATTAGGAGATAACGGTAAAAAGATGTTCTTTTCAAACACATGTTATATCTTTTGATCTAGTGCACCTACAAATTTGATTTAACTTTAATACGCATGCTGATAACACAACCTTTTATTTGATATATCACACATAACAGTACGTGCTCTACAAGTTACACAATCTTAATCAAACAAAAAAATTTAAGTAATAGCATGAGAACGTAAAATTAAATGTTTTTTTTTTTGCTTTTTTTGATGAAATTTCATCGAGTTTAAAAAATTCTAGCTCTTTGAGCTAAGACAATAAGCTTTCAGATGGTGTAGGTTGTTATAGGTTGTTAGGGAAGAAAATGGATTTAATAGCGTGAGAAGATAAAAATACGTGTTTTTTCGCTTTTCTTGATGGAAATTGATCGAGTTCAAAAAATTCTAGCTCTTCTTGTAGATGTCTCATAGACCTGATCGATATATATATTTTGAGCTTAGACAATAAGCTTTCAGATGATATAAAATTTATATAGGTTGTCATATAAAAAACATGGATTTGAAGGTGATAGAATAAAAATAGGTAGATTTTTTCTATTTTTTTTTTGCAAGAAAAATGATTTTTTAAGGTTTCACTTCTACCACGTGAAAATTGCACACATGATTTTTTTAGGGTCACTGTGGCGTATGTGTAACTTTTTTTTCTATTCTTGACCTGATCGTGTAATTTAACGAGTTAACATTCTTAAACCATTTGCTGCCTTTTTTTGACCCATGGCAATACACAGAGAAAAAGACCAATTAAAATTAAGCGGATTTCTGAATGGTTTTTTTTCCCGAGATCAAAATCTTCTTATTTCTTATGAAATAAGAAGGTTTTCTATTTTAATTGAGTAGATTTCCGATTAATTTAGAACGGAAGTCATATTGGCAAACGAAATTTTAGAAATTTGAATTAAAATTGAAAAGTATTTAAGTTTTAGGTGGTCTTTTTCTCTGTGTAACTTTGGACCTAAAAATTATATGATGCTGTAGAAAAAATAAGAAATTATATATTTCCTTCATTTTTGATTTTACATTTATTTCGAATAAACTAATAATTTCGGAGAAAATCGCCTTTTTCGATATGGCGAATTTCTCCGGGCTTTTCTTTTAAATAATTTTTCTTTTCTTTTTAGTAATTTTTTATAAATCTCTTTATACCTAAATTTCTTTAAATATAATTGTAGCAAATTCAATGCTCTACAAAAAAGGCCTTGTACACTTTTTTCGTTTATTTAACCGTTTAAAATATATTTGAGGTCCAAAAATTAAGATAATCATTAAAAATTCGTATTTTGTTTTTAATTTTGTAACAAATTAAAAAATTATAATAATCAAAAGGACAAGACATTCTTGTGGGAAACAAATTCTTCCACCATCTTACCATTTGAAAAATATTCGAGGTCCAAGTTTAAAAATAAATATAAAAACATTTTTTACGTTTCAAAATTTTCTAATTCACCGAAAAGTCATTTTTATCAAATTACACTGGTCGGCAACGAAAATGGAGCTTAAACCAAACCATACTTCCGATTCCGAATCTGAAGTCAAAATTTCACTGGCACGTCAAGTTTTCGAAATATTTAAATATTATAGGTCAAAAACGCGTTTTTGTGGTACTTTTGGCATTAAATTTCATCTCCGTTAAATTTTTTTTCGCAAAACTACATATGCAATATTCAAAAGCCATATTTTATCGTCTTAAATACGTTTATTTTTATTTTCAAAATTATTTTTTTCTAAAAGATATTTGGTATAAAAAGGTATGATATCTCAAAATCTTGGTGGTTAAGGTACCTTATCTTTTTTGAAGCAGATTTTAAGTAAATTTCAGTTTTCGACTCCTGATTCGGTTGAAAAAATATAATATAATATAATACATTATTTCATGACACCAATTTTAAGCTTGTATAAACCAAAATATAAAATCGAATGTGAAATGTTAAAATCCCAAAAATATAAGCACTAACAATGTTGTTTTTGTTTCATTACTCCCTACAAAAAATGAAAAAAAAAAAAAAATAATAAATAAAATTTGTTACATTATTGCTGAAATAATTTTAATGGTCAGTTTTTATCGACAAGGACATCCTAGTCAACTCAATTTTTCCAACAAATTGTGTTCAATTTGTTGTTCTTGCCTCTGCACAAATGACAAAATAATTTCATTTTCGAAAAGCACTTTTTTTATTTAAGTCTGACAGTTAATAATCATATTTATTTTATTTTTATTTTTTATTTGGCACTTCATGTTAATAAAGTAAAGTGCGGACGTTCGCGCTTAAGTTCACAGATAATAAATCAAATTTGCATTCAGATCCATTCTGTGTAATCCTGATATCATTATATTGCACCATGGAAGCTGCCACCGCCGAAGCCAGGGGAAACACAACACACACACAAAAAAAAAGTACCAAGTAATTTAATGATCATTAATCTTTGTGGGATTTTTATTCAAGTTGAAAATACGTTTATGACTCCTCCGCATTGCATGTGGCATATAGTAGCTAGCTAGAGATAGTAGTCAGCTCTCCAGAATTCAAAAGCATAGATTCAGGCAGGAGTCAGGACAACAGGACCACAATTGACTTTTATACATATTTTGACTTTACAAACATATTGTATACTGTAGGTACATTCTGTCATACATATCTTTATAATACAGCTCTCCGGCTGCCGGTGTGTGTGTCAAGCTTTTTCATCGACGTTTTAGTTGTTCGTTTTCACACTCGACGACTCCTAAATTTAATTTATCGTTTCTGACGCATCGCGCGGATGTGCACTTTGTTAAATGTAAATTAAATTTATCATCATCGTAAAACGCGTGCAATATTCTTTTATAATGTAAGGTAACTGTAAAAAAAAGTATAGTGTTGTTGTTTTAAGTACATTTTTTATAGATTTTATTTTTAAAATTGTGTATTTTTTAAGTTTTTTTTTATAGTTAAGTCCTTTTTTTTGTATAGCAGAAGCTCACGGATATAGATTCTTATTATTGGGTAAATGAATTTTTATTGTTTTATGTGACAGAGTTTCCGTAGAAAAAATGTAGGGAGCTATTTATGCAAATAGGTGCGGGAATACGGGAGAGTTGATACTTTTAAAGCATCGTTAGGTCATACTTTAAAGATGAATTAAAAAAAAAATCGTTTAACGACAGCCTTGTCGCTTAAAAATATCATAGGAAAAATAACATTATTATTCATGCATTCTAAATAAATTTTAATAGAGTTTGACATGAAGCTCCTTTATCAAAAATGCATACATTGGATTTTGATATTTAAAGGATTTACATTAGTTTGAAACCAAATAATCATTTTTATCAAAAAAAAAACAAAACCGACTTCCATGGATCAAAACTGGGTGTCGCGTTGTGTCGCGTTGTGTCGCGTTGTGTCGAGTTGTGTCGCGTTGTGTCGCGTTGTGTCGCGTTGTGTCGCGTTGTGTCGCGTTGTGTCGCTTTGTGTCGCGTTGTGTCGCTTTGTGTAGCGTTGTGTCGCGTTGTGTCGCGTTGTGTCGCGTTGTGTCGCGTTGTGTCGCGTTGTGTAGCGTTGTGTTGCTTCGTGTAGCTTCGTGTCGCGTTGTGTCGCTTCGTGTCGCTTCGTGTCGCGTTGTGTCGCGTTGTGTCGCGTTGTGTCGCGTTGTGTCGCGTTGCGTCGCGTTGTGTCGCGTTGTGTCGCTTTGTGTAGCGTTGTGTCGCGTTGTGTCGCGTTGTGTCGCGTTGTGTCGCGTTGTGTCGCGTCGTGTCGCGTTATGTCGCGTTGTGTCGCGTTGTGTCGCGTCGTGTCGCGTTGTGTCGCGTTGTGTAGCGTTGTGTCGCTTCGTGTCGCGTTGTGTCGCGTTGTGTCGCTTTGTGTAGCGTTGTGTCGCTTTGTGTAGCGTTGTGTCGCGTTGTGTCGCGTTGTGTCGCGTTGTGTCGCGTTGTGTCGCGTTGTGTAGCGTTGTGTCACGTTGTGTCGCGTTGTGTCGCGTTGTGTCGCTTTGCGTAGCGTTGTGTCGCGTTGTGTCGCTTCGTGTCGCTTCGTGTCGCGTTGTGTCGCGTTGTGTCGCGTTGTGTCGCTTTGTGTAGCGTTGTGTCGCGTTGTGTTGCGTTGTGTCGCGTTGTGTCGCGTTGTGTCGCGTTGTGTCGCGTTGTGTCGCGTTGTGTCGCGTTGTGTCGCGTTGTGTCGCGTCGTGTCGCGTTATGTCGCGTTGTGTCGCGTTGTGTCGCGTTGTGTCGCGTTGTGTCGCGTTGTGTAGCGTTGTGTCGCTTCGTGTAGCTTCGTGTCGCGTTGTGTCGCGTTGTGTCGCTTTGTGTCGCGTTGTGTCGCTTTGTGTAGCGTTGTGTCGCTTCGTGTCGCGTTGTGTCGCGTTGTGTCGCTTTGTGTAGCGTTGTGTAGCGTTGTGTCGCGTTGTGTCGCGTTGTGTCGCGTTGTGTCGCGTCGTGTCGCGTTGTGTCGCGTTGTGTCGCGTTGTGTCGCGTTGTGTCGCTTTGTGTAGCGTTGTGTCGCGTTGTGTCGCGTTGTGTCGCGTTGTGTCGCGTTGTGTCGCGTTGTGTCGCGTCGTGTCGCGTTGTGTCGCGTTGTGTCGCGTTGTGTAGCGTTGTGTCACGTTGTGTCGCGTTGTGTCGCGTTGTGTCGCGTTGTGTAGCGTTGTGTCACGTTGTGTCGCGTTGTGTCGCGTTGTGTCGCTTTGCGTAGCGTTGTGTCGCGTTGTGTCGCGTTGTGTCGCGTCGTGTCGCGTTGTGTCGCGTTGTGTCGCGTTGTGTCGCGTTGTGTCGCGTTGTGTCGCTTTGAGTAGCGTTGTGTCGCGTTGTGTCGCGTTGTGTAGCGTTGTGTCGCGTTGTGTCGCGTTGTGTCGCGTTGTGTCGCGTCGTGTCGCGTTGTGTCGCGTTGTGTCGCGTTGTGTCGCGTTGTGTCGCGTTGTGTAGCGTTGTGTCGCGTTGTGTCGCGTTGTGTCGCGTTGTGTCGCGTTGTGTAGCGTTGTGTCGCTTCGTGTAGCTTCGTGTCGCGTTGTGTCGCGTTGTGTCGCTTTGTGTCGCGTTGTGTCGCTTTGTGTAGCGTTGTGTCGCGTTGTGTCGCGTCGTGTCGCGTTGTGTCGCGTTGTGTCGCGTTGTGTCGCGTTGTGTCGCTTTGTGTAGCGTTGTGTCGCGTTGTGTCGCGTCGTGTCGCGTTGTGTCGCGTTGTGTCGCGTTGTGTCGCGTTGTGTCGCGTCGTGTCGCGTTGTGTCGCGTTGTGTCGCGTTGTGTCGCGTTGTGTCGCGTTGTGTCGCGTTGTGTCGCGTTGTGTCGCGTTGTGTCGCGTTGTGTCGCGTTGTGTAGCGTTGTGTCGCGTTGTGTCGCGTTGTGTCGCGTTGTGTAGCGTTGTGTCGCTTCGTGTAGCTTCGTGTCGCGTTGTGTCGCGTTGTGTCGCGTTGTGTCGCGTTGTGTCGCTTTGTGTAGCGTTGTGTCGCGTTGTGTCGCGTTGTGTCGCGTTGTGTCGCGTTGTGTCGCGTTGTGTCGCGTTGTGTCGCGTTGTGTCGCGTTGTGTCGCTTTGTGTAGCGTTGTGTCGCGTTGTGTCGCGTTGTGTCGCGTTGTGTCGCGTTGTGTCGCGTTGTGTCGCGTTGTGTCGCGTTGTGTAGCGTTGTGTCACGTTGTGTCGCGTTGTGTCGCGTTGTGTCGCTTTGCGTAGCGTTGTGTCGCGTTGTGTCGCTTCGTGTCGCTTCGTGTCGCGTTGTGTCGCGTTGTGTCGCTTTGTGTAGCGTTGTGTCGCGTTGTGTTGCGTTGTGTCGCGTTGTGTCGCGTTGTGTCGCGTTGTGTCGCGTTGTGTCGCGTTGTGTCGCGTCGTGTCGCGTTATGTCGCGTTGTGTCGCGTTGTGTCGCGTTGTGTCGCGTTGTGTCGCGTTGTGTCGCGTTGTGTCGCGTTGTGTAGCGTTGTGTCGCTTCGTGTAGCTTCGTGTCGCGTTGTGTCGCGTTGTGTCGCTTTGTGTCGCGTTGTGTCGCTTTGTGTAGCGTTGTGTCGCTTCGTGTCGCGTTGTGTCGCGTTGTGTCGCTTTGTGTACCGTTGTGTCGCGTTGTGTCGCGTTGTGTCGCGTCGTGTCGCGTTGTGTCGCGTTGTGTCGTGTTGTGTCGCGTTGTGTCGCGTTGTGTAGCGTTGTGTCGCGTTGTGTCGCGTTGTGTAGCGTTGTGTCGCTTCGTGTAGCTTCGTGTAGCGTTGTGTCGCTTCGTGTCGCGTTGTGTCGCGTTGTGTCGCGTTGTGTCGCTTTGTGTAGCGTTGTGTCGCGTTGTGTCGCGTTGTGTCGCGTTGTGTCGCGTTGTGTCGCGTTGTGTCGCGTTGTGTCGCGTTGTGTCGCGTTGTGTCGCGTTGTGTCGCGTCGTGTCGCGTTATGTCGCGTTGTGTCACGTTGTGTCGCGTTGTGTCGCGTTGTGTCGCGTTGTGTAGCGTTGTGTCGCTTCGTGTAGCTTCGTGTCGCGTTGTGTCGCGTTGTGTCGCTTTGTGTAGCGTTGTGTCGCGTTGTGTCGCGTTGTGTCGCGTTGTGTCGCGTTGTGTTGCGTTGTGTCGCGTTGTGTCGCGTTGTGTAGCGTTGTGTCGCTTCGTGTAGCTTCGTGTCGCGTTGTGTCGCGTTGTGTCGCTTTGTGTCGCGTTGTGTCGCTTTGTGTAGCGTTGTGTCGCGTTGTGTCGCGTTGTGTCGCGTTGTGTCGCGTTGTGTCGCTTTGTGTAGCGTTGTGTCGCGTTGTGTCGCGTTGTGTCGCGTTGTGTCGCGTTGTGTCGCGTCGTGTCGCGTTGTGTCGCGTTGTGTCGCGTTGTGTCATTTTGTGTCACAGGATATGTACGTATCATACTTTTTTCCAAACTTTTACAATATCCTGGGTAGTGGTGTTCTTCGAGTCTTATACTCACTTTTTTATGCTACTGAAGTTTATGGCAACATATCCAAAGCTGTCGCGGTTTCTCCATTAAATAATTGAGATTTAGTTTTCAGGCTCCATTTAGTTGGTTTATTAATAATGTCTTTTTGTTAACTTCATTGGTATTACATATATGAATTTGCATTGAGTTAATTAAAAGCGATAGAAAATACATAGATTAGCAACCATATTGTATACTAAACAAATATCGACATACACTGCCGGTCACTTGAATACGTCCACATTTTAGTTTATCTTATTTTTAGCCTGTCTTGGTATTAATTGCAATATGGTACATCTTTATTATATACGTAACGATAGAACATCTTTATGCGCTTAGTTTAGGAGAAAAAAAATTGTCTTAGGGCCTACCATTCTTCTCACACGGTAGCTAGACCAAATCTAGTCATAAAAAAAAGCATATTTTTTGGCTCATCTGAATAGTTTCAAAAGCAAAAAAGTTAATAAATGATGAGATACATGGGTCCGTTGGACTCAAAATTTTGTCTGTCAATAAATCTGATGGTCTATAACCTGTAAGCACGAAAACGGCTCGGGAAAAACATTTAGGAGCGGAAAAAAAGGGAAAATAAAAGAAGTCATTGAATTTGGCTGAAATCAACGATGCATTGGGACAAAAACAAACACAAGTTAAAATTTAGTATGCAGATATTTGCGCAATATCAAAGGGTATAGAAACAAAATTAAAAGTCGAAGTTACTCAGTCACAACATGGGCCGATTGATGTGCAATGATCAGAACAGCATGATTTCGCGCTAAAAATTAAGCTGAAAACCGTTATGAAATGCAGTTTAACGACGGCAAAACGGGTTGTTAGAAGTGGTAAGCATTTGAGAAGAACAAATCTTCGTAAAAACTAAAACTTTAAAAACCACGAAAAGAAACATAATCTCTTATATTTTCCATCCAAAGAATAAATTGATGATGAAAGTGCAAAATGCGCTATAAAAAAATCGTTTGTATAATAACAAAGTTGCAATTCAATGTCAATTAAAAATTCACTTAATAAAAATTATCATCTCACAGGCTATTAATCCATTGCGTTTGGCACATAGCGTGTCGTCCATTTGACACAAAGTCCCTTTATAGTTATAAAAAATCAATCACAAAGCTATGATAACTTTGTTCTGAGCTTTTAACTTTTGTCGTCCCCATAGAATATAGACACTATGATGTAGATGATGATGATGCTGATGATGATGTGATGGCCGCATCAGAGCATTTTGATTTTTATTGAATCAAAAAGACTTCATCCACAGTTTAGTTTCAATCCTCTTATCTATCCATCATATAAAAAAAAATTCTACGCATACTCCTACACACCCACAAACTCGGATGACATTTATGGGAAGATTGTGAAAAGTGCATTTCACTTAATAGTATTTTTAGTTCCAGTACATAGGTCCGAATTATATGTAGATAATCCTAAGGACTAGTTGTGTATTCGAAAAAAATTAACAAAGGGAATTAAGTCCACACAGGAAGTTGAGGGGTCAAGAAGACTTATCAAAGAATAACAGAACTGCTATAATAGTCTATAATAAAATTGGTGAAGGGAAATAAGTCCACACATTAAGTTCGGGACTCAAGAAGACTTATCAAAGAATAACAGAACTGCGATATTAGTCCACAAAAAGTGCGGCAGCCTTGCATTCGTAAAAAAATAACAAAGGGAAGTAAGTCCACAAAGGGAAATAAGTCCACAAAGGAAAATCAGAATTCAAGAAGATTTATAAAAGAATAACAGAAATGCGATGCTAGTTCATACATAAAAAAAAGGAATTAAGTCCACATAGGAAGTTCAGAAATCAAGAGGACGTATCAAAGAATTACAAAACTGAGATATTAGTCCATAAATGGAAAAGAACCAAACAGTGAAAGAGTTATTTAGATCATGAAAACTTTAGGAGACATAGGATCTTCATTAAGTCTTGAACAAACAGCTTTAGAGAAAGTAAGTAAGTACAACCAAGTCTTTCCACCTTATACAGCGTTTGTTTTACGAGTATGTCGATGTATTTAGGACTTTTTTTTTTATTTAAATCCTTTGTTAGCTGTCTCTGTGAATAGCACTTTGCTAAAAACTCAATTAAAGCCTTGACAAAGTACTTTCTATTAAGTTTTGATTTCCTTCTTAGATTCAATTTGCTTTGCAAATTGGCAGTATAGACCAGTGCCAATCCGGTTTTCAGAGGGCAAAAGTTGAACAAATTATTAGCAGCATAAGGGTGGTGGGAAAATTTAGAATAAATGGTATATGAAAGGGGAAAAATAAATTGCCCACAAAAAAATTGGGGGAAAGGGGGTGGGTGGGCGAAAAAGTGGGGTGGGTGTCAAAAATCATGGTTTTTTACGATTTCTGTCTAAACTAGACGTCCTATCGAAAAAAGTCAAATGCAAAAGATGTAGGTAGTATAAATGTCTACAACTTTTACTCAAACTATTTTTTTCTATAACCTCAAAAATATTGAAAAAAATGCAAAAATACGATTTTTTGATTTTTTATTTTTATCTTTTACAAAAATGGTGGGATGTTAACAAAACTTGGTTAAAAACTACTTTGTTATGTTTTCTATGTATTAAAAATGTTTTTTGAGCAAAAAGTGAATTTTTGGATTTTTGACGAATTTAATTTGAAAAAATAGCCTATTTTTCAATCAAAAAAGTTACCGAAAAAATTTTTGATTTTTGAAAAGTTTGAAATGAAATTATTTAGATTAAAACCTATTATTTAAGATTGTGTGGAAAAACTATACTTTTGTTTTAGAAAATATTGAGAAAAATTGAAAAAAACAAAAAAACCATTTTTAAGATCGATTTTTCCGTAAATGACAGTAATATTGGCGAGAAATAATTTTCCATAGAAACTAAATTATACTTTTCTAATGGCATTTGACCTTCTTAATTTGAATCTAGCATTAGAATAGCTCTAACGTGAAAAGTTTTTGAGATATTGAATTTTGAACGTCCAAAACACTATTTTTGTGATGTTTTGCATGGTAATATCTCAAAAACGAGATGTGATAGAATTTTTCTGACTTCGGATTCGAGCTCAGCGCTCGAAAAATATACTTTGATTTCTATAAAAAAAAACTTTTTGACTAGTGAATTTGAACAAGACATGCGATTTTTTCTTCCCTGTTCGAATTCACTAGTCAAAAAGTTTTTTTTATAAAAATCAAAGTATATTTTTCTAATGGTTTTTTGTGCGCTGAGCTCGAATCCGAAGTCAGAAAAATTCTATCACATCACGTTTTTGAGATATTACCATGCAAAACATCACAAAAATAGTGTTTTGGACGTTCAAAATTCAATATCTCAAAAACTTTTCACGTTAGAGCTATTCTAATGCTAGATTCAAATTAAGAAGGTCAAATGCCATTAGAAAAGTATAATTTAGTTTCTATGGAAAATTATTTCTCGCCAATATTACTGTCATTTACGGAAAAATCGATCTTAAAAATGGTTTTTTTTGTTTTTTTCAATTTTTCTCAATATTTTCTAAAACAAAAGTATAGTTTTTCCACACAATCTTAAATAATAGGTTTTAATCTAAATAATTTCATTTCAAACTTTTCAAAAATCAAAAATTTTTTCGGTAACTTTTTTGATTGAAAAATAGGCTATTTTTTCAAATTAAATTCGTCAAAAATCCAAAAATTCACTTTTTGCTCAAAAAACATTTTTAATACATAGAAAACATAACAAAGTAGTTTTTAACCAAGTTTTGTTAACATCCCACCATTTTTGTAAAAGATAAAAATAAAAAATCAAAAAATCGTATTTTTGCATTTTTTTCAATATTTTTGAGGTTATAGAAAAAAATTGTTTGAGTAAAAGTTGTAGACATTTATACTACCTACAACTTTTGTATTTGACTTTTTTCGATAGGACGTCTAGTTTAGACAGAAATCGTAAAAAACCATGATTTTTGACACCCACCCCACTTTTTCGCCCACCCACCCCCTTTCCCCCAATTTTTTTGTGGGCAATTTATTTTTCCCCTTTCATATACCATTTATCCTAAATTTTCCCACCACCCATATGCTGCTAATAATTTTTTTATTTTCAAAAATTATTGGCACTGGTCTAGTAGAGAGAGCTTATAAAAAAAAATAGATAAAGAAAAAAAGAGCATAATGGCAACAGGAACAGGAAAAGGACGACGGCGACAACGATCCATAAGAGTTGCCATGAGAAACTAAAACGAATGAACTGAATACAAAAAAAAAAAAGTTAAACTCCAACCTTTTTCAAATATCCTTGCCAAATCCTCTCCACTGTATATGTGTGTGTGATTTATCTTATCCACACAAAAAATCCCTCCTTTTGAAATATTTCAATTGACATTGACCATGGCTATGATAACATTGCTAGGGAATTTACGAGATCTCTGATATCCTTTCGCATTTTGCATTGTCAGGATTCTAGGGAATGGCTGAAGACGACTTCGAAGGACCAAGATGACTGTGCATACAATGACGACGACGAAAAACGTAAGAAGAAGGAAATTCCTCAAATAGATCCCCCCGCTGCTGCTGCCCAAGGGAATGAGGTACAAGAGTTAACGCGATGCAATTGTGTATAATGTAATCCTTGGACAATCTAATGGCATGCCAGAGCATACGAACTTGCATACACTCAACTTGTGACTGCACATGCATATGTTTAAAGTAAAGAAGAAGTTCCCCACAAGCTGGCTGGCTGGCTCAAATGCACTACCAAAAACTATATACGAATAAGAATATGGCAAAAGGATATTCATCTACAAGAAGAGCCATTTGCATTGCAAGAAAAGAAATGTATGCGGTTTTATATAAGTTTGGTGGTAAGAAGTAAAACGACGGTGGCGGGATAAGGGTATATGTATGAATACCCAAGTTTTCCTTATTTTTTTTTTTACTTACTTTTTAAGATGAGATAAAGTAAAAAAGAGTTTGAAGCTAGAGCAAAGTCGCCTTAAGCAAAGGATTCCATTGTATGTTTTCTTTTTTAACAAAAAAAAAAAAAGACATACGAAGGATTTGCATATCTTTGGGTATGTGTGCAGTGCAGTATATGGAGTTGAACAAATTTTGGAGTAATATGCTTTTTTGAGATTTTAGTTTTTCTTGTTTTTTTTTAGTTTACTTTGATTTCCTACATAAGAAAGTTTAAATTAAATTGAAATGAAGTTAGTTTTTTTTTTTCTGGAAGAAAGTTGCCTTAAGGCAAAATTTTGTTCATTTGTGTAATTTTGTGTAATTAGAAAATTATGAAGTTTAAAGCTAAATTGAATTATATATAAATCTTGTGGTTTGTTTCTTTTAATAAAACAAAATGAAATATGAAATTTAATTATAACTCATAAATACAGGTTGAAGTCAGTTTAAAAGTATTTCATCTGTGGAAATTCTTTGAATAGAAAACCTAGATGAAAGCTAAATAAAGGCGTTTAATGCTGGTATTCTAATTAAAGGTATTTGATCCATATCATATTTTATTAATTTGAGTTTTGAAAAGTGCAGTCAATCTTAAATAAAATAAAGAAATATGAAAGAATAATATTCCTAGATTCTTTTATCTTTGCATGATTTCTTTTTTGTGTTTTATATTCTTTTTTTACGACTTATATTTCTTAAAATGTTAAGAATGCATCTTATAAACTATTAGTCTAAAATGCGAAAACAAAAAGAGATAAATAGTAAATGTTACACATACACCACAGTGACCATTTACAAAAATTCCTTGGCGCACTTAATAACGAAATCAGTTAAGTGTACTGTTGACATTTTATATTGTTATTTTAAGTCTGGCTTGCATCTAAATTAATAATGAAAGAATATTTACCTGGTCCAGCTAAAAGTTTTTTAACTAATAAAAAACGTTAAACTTAATAAATTTTAAAATCCACTGTGTTAATATATTTGGTCAAAATATTATTCACAGCAAACTAAAGTCACCTAGCTACCTATTTTTAGCCATTAAGATGCTTTAGAAAGCCGGGTTTCTGTCGATATTTCTCCAATGATTCGTTTAATAGTTTTTTGAATAATTTCAAATTGCTGTGTACAGTGTGTATGTCTTTCAACTTTTACCGCAAGTAATAACCCAAAAACTTCAAATCTGTACCTCTTGATTGCCTATCTTTTGATTTTATAAAATGTAGAAACTTAATCTTAGTCACTTCTGTTTGCCTTTAGATGTTTGTGTAAATAAAAATTTTTTTTTGAAGCAGAGCTGTGTCAATCGTGATTGATTCGGTCTTTTTGACCCGTTCACGGAAAATTCTGAGTGATTGCAATCACTATAGACCAAATCAATCAATCCTTATATCAATCTCGTTCATAAAATAAGAAAGTACGAAGTGGAAAAGTACGTTTCGTTCATCCAAATCGTTTACAATTAAAAATCATCTAAAAGATCTCACAGAACTCGGATTTCGTTCATTCCATTCATTTTCAATCATTATTTCGATTCCATGCATACAACCGATACAAGTTTATATGAGCAGGTTCAGACGTTCAGAGTTTGAATTGAATCGGATTCGATTGGGAATTTCTATCGAACATCTGACCTTGTCTTCTTTTTATTTTTGATGTATCTATTTCGACGTTTTGAACTTGGCGAAGAAATAGGGCCTTACTAATAATCAAATTTACCATTAAAATTTTCCAAAAATATATTTTCAAAAAAAAAAGCGGAGAAAATTAGAATTTAAAAAAGCTCTCATAGAAAAAATAAACGAAAAATTGTTCTTTATGGTTGCATTGAAATGTTAATATTTCACGATATACGCTATGCACTTTTCAGACAAAAGTCTCTAAAGAATTGGTATAAGATTATTGAACGAATATAAACATAATATTACCAAAGTTTTGTCAAAAATTAAAAAAAAAAAATACAAAAAAGTTTTCACGTTTGATTTAAAAAAATCAATATGGCTACCTTCAAACGCTTATAATACAAGAAAGCCCCAATTAATGTTAGTGTTTATGGCCTCAAAATGTAGCTTAGATTATACAAATGCTTATTGTTTCTTTAAAAAAAAAAAAGTCCACCCATTATGGACCCAATAGCCCCTAACACTTCCAAACCAATAAATTTAAGGAAGTATAGCAATATTAAAAGTACAACAGTAAATACATTTTATCTCTCGCTATCGCAATTGGTTCGTAAAAAAAAGTTTATAAAAAGTTTTTTTTTTTTTTTTCTTAACCAAATTCTAAGTTTTCTGCTTCATTGTTGTAAAGTTTCTACAAACGATCTAAAACGATTGAAAATTTTGTCTTTCAAGCTAATGCATTTCTGTAGTCAATTTTTTAAAAGTCTTCTTTCTTTTTCTGCGACTGTGAAAACAATCGCCACGTCCCATGTGTAAATCTTTAGTATAAATACTTTTATGAAAATGCAAACACTCCCTTTTTCAGACTTGTTTTATTTTGTCGTACTAGGAAACGCATTCACTATTTCTGTTTCGATTCCATAAGTTTCTCCAATTTCTTGTGTCTTCTCTCATTTGTCAGAAGGAAATGAGTGAAAAAGAAATGGTTTTGATTAAATGAACGAAAGAACGATTGATAGAAAAGACCGAATCTTTGGTGAAATCAATCTTTGAACGATTCGATCTTTTGAAATGAACGATTTTCCTAGCTCTATTTTGAAGGATCCATCTTTATGCATTGATCAAACATCAGCTGGGGGCCCCAGCTGCTCAACGTACGCCTCTGCCTGGGGCAAGACTAAATTTTGGGGCCCTTGTGATTTTTGGAGACCCCTTTGATATATATAAAAAAAAAATAAAAAAAAGTACGTATACGCCATACTTTTTGTTTTGGGACCCTTGACGTATTATTTGTTGGTCGCTAAGATTATTAATGTAATATTTTTTGGGCCCTAATATAATATTTAATTTTTCTTTTAAAAATGCAATTTATTTTTTGGGGGCCCATGAGGTATTATTTGTTGCTGGCTACCTATTCATTTTGCATTATACTGAAAAAAATAATTTGTCTCTCTTCTGTCCGAAGGGATTTATGTACCTAATAATAAGTTGCCTTCTCTCCATTGTCTCCAGTGGGGGCCCTATCGTAGGTCGTGGGCCCCGGGGCACCGCCCCGCTTGGGTCTGATATTATTTTTTGTATAGGTAAGCAGCATTTACTGAATAGATTATTCCAAAAACGTTTTATTGTTTTATTTCCGTTTTTGCCACTATTTTACCACAATAGCAGCTAAGTTTTTACACACCATCTTAAAGTAAGAGTTTTACATTAGGTTTCCGTCAAATCAAACGTTGTATTGAAATTTTCAAAACTCAAAAAGTTTTCGGTAACAGGGGTATCGTTAAAACCGCATATGTCTCGAATTCTTACACAAAAATTGTCCAATCCCTCGACTTTAACACTAAAATAGTGGTAACAGGTCTAAAAGGTTATCATAAAAACCTCTGTACGCCTCTGTAACGAACCTAAACACATAAAACCTCAATACAAAAAGAATTTAAATCTTGCATTTTATATATATATTTAAATTGTATAGTCTTTGCTGTGTTAAAAAAAATCGTTAATTAGTTATTATTTTATGGTTTACTAAAAAGTAAAATTTAGGAACCACTTTTGGTACGAATTTAATTTTTGTGGCTTGAATATTATTTGATTTAAAAATATAATTGCATAAGTATGCCAAAAAATTTGTTCAATAATAAATTAATTAGTTTATGGGATTCTGCTTTGCCGGAAAATAAGTTAATGTTATTGTTGCAATCTTGTATTATTAGGCAATACAAGATTGCAACAATAATAAATTAATGATTTAACATTGATTTAATAGAAAATCAAATCCACTACCAATTATTCCTTAAGAATTTTCAAACAAAAATCACAAGCAAAATCACGAATTCAGACATTTTTTAACTCAAAATACACAATCTTTTTAGTAATTCATTGTTTGCTTAGATAATATTTTTTTTGTTGTATACTTTTGTTTATTTTTGAAAAAATCTCAGAATGCTAATATGATATAGATATGATAAGAAGAATACAAATTTATTTTTTTAATTAATAACAAAGAATGAAGTGATAAGAAAACTAAACTCATCCTCACAATCATTTAACCCAAATTTGTTTTTATATAACAAAGAATATTTAATTTGTCATCAACAAGCTTAGACCATGCTAAATGTATTTCATACCTTCATCATAAAGCTTGTGTTACATTGTCTTTGAAAGCTTTAAGATGATAATGTCTGAGTTAGTTTTTGTAGAACGAATGCGGTTTCTATTTGATTTTATTTAGAAAAGCTTTGAGAAAACAAACTTATGTGAGAGATAAGTATAATTAGAGGCCAATGGGAACAAAACGTGCACTTTTATCGACTTATCGTACTCGTAAAATATATGTTTTGTTATCACAGATCAAAGAGCTGTTTTAATAAAGAGAATGTTATTTAATTTTGTTAAATGACAAAGATTGATTAACTTATAGGCACAACATGTAAATAAAAAGAAATATTGAATATAGTGAATTTCTAAGTTATCTACCCATATTGATCTTGTCACAATGTTTAATTAAGTTCGTGACAATAAACGCCCAATACCTAAAATCAATAAAATTTTATGAAGTTCTTAACTTTTTAAGAGTATGAATGAAATGATAAGTTGCATGCTATTTTTGCTCATTTATAAGGAGAAATGGGTTGGATGATTGCTGAAAGTGTTTGTGGTATTTTTTTTTGTTTGAATTGACTTTTTTTTTAATATACAAATCCCCGGCTTAAAAGGGGATCCGATTCAATTCAATTTAACCAAACTTAACTAAACTCAGTCCATCTCAACTGAACAGAACACAACTCAACTCCACGGAAGTCATTTCTACTTAAATCAATTCAATTTAACTCAATTCATCTCATCTCTACTCAAGTCAACTCAACTCGAATCAACTCACTGAACTGAACTGAACTGAACTGAACTGAACTGAACTGAACTGAACTGAACTGAACTGAACTGAACTGAACTGAACTTAACTCAACTCAACTCAACTCAACTCAACTCAACTAAACTCAACTCAACTCAACTAAACTCAACTCAACTCAACTCAACTCACCTCAACTCAACTCAACTCAGCTCAACTCAACTCAACTCAACTCAACTCAACTCAACTCAACTCAACTCAACTCAATTCAATTCAACTCAACCCACACAGTTTAACTCGGGAAATCTCTATTTAAGACAGACCAATTAAAATAAAAACTCGAGTTAAAATTTCATTTTATCGTTTTCTAAAAAGTCTCCCCATTGCCCCGGTTTCTCCTATTTTTCAATTTCTTACTCATCGCCATCAGTCATCACCGCACACAAATACTCATTCGATTCAAACTTGTTTCTCAAAAAATGCTCTTGAGCTAGTTGAAATTATTTCTTGTCGCTGAAAGGTGGCACTACGTCCGTCCGGCTCCACTGTGTGTGAGATTTCTTCGAAATCCCATCATAAAATATGACAAACCCTGCCAATAACAATAATTTAAGCCTCATCCCAGTGCCTAGTGATGAATTAACAAAACTCCGTGACCTCTACCTCAAAGATTGGCCCCAAAACTGTGTCGGTTATTACACTCTGGACAACTTTATCAGATGGCTACAAAAAGATCCCCAAATTAAAGCTCTCGCTATACTCACTTTAAATAACGATGACTGGCGAACCGATGGAACTTTTGTGTTGGCAGTAAGTTCGTTGGCTCTTGATGCGAGAAAAAACCTATTATTCTTTCATTCAATTCATGCATTTTTACTCAATTTTACTGCACTGTGCGCCTTTAGGATAGATATCAACTTTTTTTAAATACACTAAATCCCTCCAACGAAAGACTGAGAATTGCACTATCATTGTTGGACTGGTCCGGAGGCTATAAAGTCAGTTCATTTTTGGAACGCCATCGTCCCGCTGTGCTCGACGTTGTCGATACTCAGCTGCATTTGCAAAAGGAATATGATAGCCTAACGCTAGTTTATCACATGCCGCGTGATGAAGCCATTCAAATGGAAATTGAGTAGGTATTCATTCTCTGTTTCTGTTGGGTTGGGAACGTTCGTTTCGAAGCTTTTCGAAGTGAATGAAGAAAGAGCTTCAGGGTAGACAAATTTGCACTAATGGTTTTTAATTATTGACAGTTGCCCGGATGGTTTTGTCGTGCGGGCAATGAATGAGGACGATGCTGTTGTGGCAGACAATGTCTGGCCAAATCAACACGTGGGCTCGTTGTTCCTTTTGAAAAGATTGATTAAATGGAATCCAAATGTGGGTGTTTTTACAAAGGCCAACAATGAGTTGGTTGCGTGGTGCTTTAGGTGAGTTTGTAATTCTACTACTTTTGGCCTTATTTATGTTTGACACACGTGACAGAAGGATAGATTGTGTGTGTGTTTTTTTTGGGTTTTTGGTCTACTCTGAATGACATGTAATTTTGTAGACTTCAGGGGGGATTCCTTGGAGCTCTTCAGGTGAAAGACACTCATCAGCGTATGGGGCTTGGAAGGTTGGTGCTCAAATCAATAACAAAGAAAATCGGTCAGATGGATCAGGATGTCATGGCTTGTGTGGGACATGAGAATACACCTTCGAAAAGGTTGTTTGAAAGCTGTGGCTTTAAGGTAATCGATAAAGCATTTTGGTTGAGGACATATCCTACAAAGGATTTTGAATGGACTGACAAATGATGATTGGTTTTTTTTTTTTATTTATGTTTTATTAGAATTTTTTCTGTTTCATTCTCAATAAAATGCAATTAAGAATTTAAATTTTGAAGGTTTTTTTTTTTTTGTAAATGCAAATCTATTCAAGGACTCAAAGGATTCTCTTTAGCAAACCACCTTTTTTTTATGAATTTTTTGACACAATAATTCGAGGTAAGATGAGTGTAAAAAAGGAGTACAAGGAGTGTTGTAGTAAGGATTTTTTGTTGGAGAATACATCTCATTAAATGATAATTCAGGACGAATTCAAGTGGATAATTCAAAAACCTGTCCACGTGAATACCTAATTGAAAATAATGGAATTCTAAATGAGTGTCCCTTCCACCATTGCGGTTGACTGCTATATAGCTTGCTTGTAGCTTACAAGAGATTTATTTTCGCACGGACAAGTCCATATTTTTATCGTTTTGTCGTAGAGTCGTTGTGCTTGATGGTACTTACACTCACTCTGTCTCTCTCTCACTCTAACTTTAGAATGAAATTTATGGAATAAATTCAAAAATGGGCATCACATTGCTATTGCAGGTGGAAAGCAAAATGAATGTCAAGTACTTTTGTGAAACTACATACATTTGCATCTTTTAAAACTGCGGGAAAAGAAAGGAAGAGAGAGTTGAAGGAATTCTGGTAAAACCTTGCATTTCTTTGCAAAAAGGAATATGAATGAAGAACGTGTGCAACTTTTTTTCTATTTTAGTTTTTCAAGAAAAAAAAAAAGGGTTAATGTCTTACTTTTGAAATTCAAATTTAAAAAATAAAGTCAACCAACTAACTGTGGTTTGGTTGGATGTAAAAAAAAAATGTATGAAGAAGAAAGAAGGATTACTTAGTGCACCTTACATCGTCAGTTTGCTCATAAGTTAGTCTGGAAGTCATGGTTCGTGGTATTTTTTTTTTATTTTTATGTACAGATGGCGGTGCATGTGAGCTATAAGAACTTTTTTAAACAGGTCCGTATTTGATTTTTACGAGCCTCTGTTGGCAATTTAGACTTTTAATGTGAAAATATTTAAGAATCGTTTTCGTTATTGGTATCTTTACGTTATCGACATAGTTATCGATATCATTATTGATATTCTTATCGATATCATTATTAATATTATTATCGATATCATTATCGATATCATTATCGACCTCGATATCGTTATTGGTATCGTTATCGATATCGTTATCGTTATTGCTTTCAATACCGTTATCGTCTCGTCCCCGTCTTCGTCATCATCATTTTCATCATCCTTTTCTCATCACTTTCGTCATCATTTTCATCATCATTTTCATCATCATTTTCATCATGCTTTTCATCATTGTATTCATTATCGTTTTCATCATCCGTCATCATAGTCATCATCGTCATCGTGTTGTTAGGGTTGTTAGTGTTGTTAGTGTTGTTGGTGTTGTCATTGGTGTTGTTGTTATTGGTGTTGTTTGTGTTGTTGGTGTTATTGATCTTGTTGGTGTTGTTGGTGCCGTGGGTTTTATTAGTGCTGTTGGTGTTGTTTATGTTGTTGGTGTTGTATGTTTTTTTGTGTTGTTGGTGTTTTTGGAGTTGTTTTTTGTTGCTGTTTTAAGCCAGCAAACTCATGTTTCGATTACCAAAATTGTTGTATACTTTCAACTATCTGTCAGTAGGTCAGGAAATCTGGGACTCAGATAAAATATTCACTTCTGACAACTTTTCAGCATTTTATACAAATGCTTCCCTGACAAAAACACAAAGTCTCAACTTAAATTGCACGAATGCAATTTAAGTTGAGCTACGGAGCCAAGGTCCTTTTTGCTTCATTTCCTTCCCATCTAAACACTATACAACACATCATGGACACAAATTATTCGCTTTACACCTTATGGTGTGAATTTTTCTTCAACGTTCACTCAACTAAGCGACCGACCGACTTGGAAACAACTTTTTCCTGAGAGAAGAAAAATGGAAAGAAACAAGAGTAAAGAACAAGAACCAGCCAAGTAAAACTATTGAGCAAGAGTAAACGGAAAAACGAGGAAACCCCCCATTGTGAACTTAATCATAATGCCTGGTGTAACGTGAGGGTAATTTAAATAGTCACTTTGTGCAAAAGGATTTACGTTCGCACAAGCACAAGTTGTCGCCAATGCCAACAACCCAACCAAAGAACCCCTCAGAGGGGACATGCTTGCTCGTGTTGTATACTCACTCAGCATCTGAGGCTCTATGATGATGCACTTAGCGAACAGTTTGTGTTCGTTAATGTTGGGTAATTTGTTTATGCGATCCTGGTCTATAGCTGGGCAGGAGTCAGAGTCAGAGTGTGCAATGACATTCTTAAGAGAGTTTATTTTCGATGACACTTAAAATGCAAAACACAAATTCTGATAGCCATAATTGTCACAATATGCTGCCTGGGTGGACGTTGTGCTTGGACCGTTTGCTTGGACATCTTAAGGGCAAATGATTAAGTTTCGTTCATAATTTGCACTATTTTTGATGCAAGATATTTACTTTCTTTGCAAAATGCAAGGATTACTAACAACAACAATCATTAAGTTGATTTAGATCCTTTTAAGTCTTAAACAGAGAGAGAAAAAAAAAACTAAAAGTTGAAGGAGACTATGGGGTTTAAGTGGACTGGTTTGATGTTTAATTTATATGTCAATGTGATGGGATTATCTCGTTTTGCACTCGAAAGGAATTTTCTCGCAATTAGCTAGTGCAGGGTATTTTTTTTTATTTTGCTCATCTCTACGAACTGTGAACGAAGACTTTTCACAAAGTGTATTTCTCTCCACTTGGCTGTGATATTGGATTTTATACAATTTTCAGTCAATGTAGTTGCTAGGACAGATGAATTGGACTTAAGGCTATTTTGGGGGAATGGCAAAGGGGTTGGATGTGAGAAGGAGTGGGTGTTGTTTGGATGAAGTACCCGTAAATGTAATCGTAACGAATTCCTTATCTTTAAGGGAAAACTCTCTCTTGCTATTGGAAAGGGGGTTGATGATGGAGAAACTGAAGTAAATGAATGCAATTCAATTTGTAATTCAAAAGGAAAATGAACAATTTAAAATCTCCATTTTTTTTCTAGTCTTTTTTAAAAAAGTTGTTTAGATAGTAAAAGACAAAAGGACATTGAGCAGATTCACTTTGCACGAAAATGTTCAAAATTAAAGATTTCTTGAGAGTTTTTGGTTGAAAACTTTAAATTCTCTCCTTAAATGAAACGCATGAGTAGATCTTAGGTCTTCTGATGAAACATAAGTTCCGTTTTGGTTGTATTGATCCGGGTTGTTCATTTTTAGAATGTCTGATAATGTGAGCTTTGACTTTCTAGGCTCTCAAAATGTTATGTAAAAAAAGAGTGTGTGTACACATTTACACGCGACTGAAGTTATACTTCTCTCTCAGTATTATTTAAACTTTATCTACGATTGATGGCATTTATATATCAATATAGGTTTAATTTTAGTCTATGTTGTTTTTTTTTCCTTTTATTCATGAGTATTTACATTTTTGTTTTTTTGTGGCCACATGCAACTTGCCACATGCAACTTGCCACATGCAACTTGCCACATGCAACTTGCCACATGCAACTTATCACATGCAACTTATCACATGCAACTTGCCAGGTGTTGTGAAGTACTGCGGCGTACTGCTATTTTTAAATACTAAAGTACCACCAACTCTAAAGGTGAAACGACAGCCCTGCTGCCAAATTATCTCGAAGATGGCGATCGCGTCATAATCCCTTTGACATTCTTGTCAAAAAGTAAATTTTCATGGGTCACCGCCGCACTCAGTTCTTTTTTTTATTTCTCGTATAATTTTTATTTCTCGTATAAAAAAGTATTTTTAGAAAAAAATTTTCGAAAATTGTAGTAGCCGTTTTTTAAAAAAATAGTTTTTTATATATAAAAATATTTTTTCACATTTTTCAAAAAAAAAGTTGGTATGCCATATTGAAGAAATAATTAATTTACACATAAAAACTAAATTTCAAAATTTTTCATTGATCCTTTTTCAAAAAATTGATTTTTCAAAAAAAAAATTTTGAAATATTTTTTAAAAAACCAAAAATGCGTTTTTTGAAAATTTTCTAAATTTTTAATATTATCTTTACTTACACACGTTTGTATAAAAATTTTCATTTAAATCGGGTTAATGTTGTACGAGATATTCAGAAACGAAAAAAACCGTTCTATGACAGGTACCGTTAATAACGGTACAAAAAATATTTTTTTTATTTAAAAAGTTGGCTCTTATGTGTAGTACTACACACAAAAATTTTAATCAAAATCGTTAGAGCCGTTTTTGAAAAAAATTAACTTTTATATTTCCGTTATATGGCAGGTACCGTTAGTTTTGGTCATAAAAAAAAAATTTCTATTTCCCCTCTAGGGAATCACCAAAAACTGCTAACTACGAAGTTTGAAGAAAATCACTTCACTCGTTTAGGCTGCAGCTCCAGATAGAGACAGACACACAGACAGACAGACAGACAGACAGAATTGCTGGACCCACTTTTTTTGGCATTCTCCATCATCGTAATGTCATGTAAAATTGTTATCTCGAGTTCGATTTTTTTTACGAATCCTAAACTTGCCCTATAGTACCTATATCGCAAGTAAAAATGGAAGAAAAACCAAGAAGCAAATTTTAATACTTTCTGACCAAATCAATCCAAGGGATTTAATGAAAAAATAGTTAGTAAATTCGTTGAGTGCTAAGGACACAATGTCACAAAATCAGATTCAAGTTTTTCAACCGATGTGTACAATGTTAATAAATAATACATATTTCCTTGGGAATTGATTTTACATCATTCTGTCTAGGGAATGACTTTTTGCACTCCGTTTTATTACCATCAAACACACACGCTGAATCCTGATCACATACATACAATTAAAAGCTTTCATTCAGTTGAATATGCATGAATATCAAACTAAGAACTATTTTGATGTTTTCAAATAATTTGTAATACAACAACATTCAGATAGAGCATACACATAGTTCTATTCAGAGAAACATCAACTGAATCAAACTGAATAGCACACACAAGTTCTCGTCTCGTTTCTGTAATTATAAAATAATTACCCCACGTACACACGTACAATCTATACTCCCTTTGCATTCTAGTATCATAGAGGTGCATTCAGAGAGTGATATCTATGCCAGAATATACACAACCGAATTTTAAATGTTCCCTGTATATATGCATAATAGTATATACCCGACCAGCATCGACAAATGCGACAACCAGGACCAGGATCACGCAACGACTATGACGACGACGACGACGATGATATCCAGGGGGTCTTTGAACCTTCAATCACCACGAACGATACTGCAGTTTCATTCGCCAAGTAGCTAGTAGTATGTTGGTATTTTTGGTGTATACTTACCAACCGTAACGTATAACGGTAACCTACTAATAATACAGACACCATATTAACAACTAGCAAATACGAAATTAGTTTCGTGCTTTAGTAATGCAATACGTTTACACTGAGCGAAATTTCTTTGGATTTTGTTAATTTTGCACCAAGGTAGAAAAACAAAAAACTTCATCGTTCATAAAAAAATATATTATACAAAAATCTGTAGGATTTGGATCAGTCTAATAAAGTATAGTTTGGTAAGTAAAGAAATAAAACTTCGTTATGATTTCGCTCAGTGGCCTTTAAACTAATCTCGTCTGAATTTCTACCTTACTTCAATTTTGTTTGTACCTGTCGGTCAGAAGTTATAATCTATAAATCAGTTGTTCAAACATAGTTCCGACTAGTATCTGTAGTGTCACCAGGCGAGCTTCAGTAATAGTTGTTGCTGATAATTAAGCAGCAGTAGCCCGGGTACTACCGGAGTAAAAATGAAACCCCGCCGCAGCACCGCCGCAAACTTTTTCAAAGCTGTACCAACACCGAAGCATAGCCGCACGTAAGCCTTGAATAGATTCTCGTACTTTATCAAGATATTTGATATTAACTGTATTAGGCTGTAGTGCGCCGGCCACTATGTTTTTTTTTTAAATTCAATTTAAATTGTAATTCATTACCGAGATCCAATTTTGCAACTGTACGCCCAGACTATGAAATCCAAGCAACTGCACCACCCGGACTATAAGCGTACCTACCAACCATCACCACACCATCAACAGCTGCAACAACATATATATTATATATTTAAGATTAATTATAATGTGTAATTTTGTACCAGAATTATTGTTTAGTTTTTACGATTCACATTTAGTCTATGCAAAAATATATATAAGTAGAGGTGAAATTTCCACTGAAAATCGAGAATCGTCAACCTTCGAACAATAAAGAAGTAGTTCTCCCGCCGCTACTAAAGTTGAATAGCAACTTGGTTATGGTGCCAGGTTCAATTTTAATTAATTGATCCAATTTTTTGAAGCAAAAGTTTATTTAGTTTTTTTATAACTCTTTCACCCTCGTTAAGAGGCTGTGCACTAGGGACTTAATTAATTCCCACTCACTTTGAGACTGGGCTTTCTCCGAGAGTTAATAGGTAGCGCTCTATTCACCCTCGCTAGGAGGTGTGCACCAGAATATTCCCTCTCATCTTGGGCCTGGGCCTGGGCTAATTCCCACTCAACTTGAGAACGGGCTTTTCTAATCAGAGCATGTTAGGGTATAACATAGTATAAAAAATAAAGAAATAAATAATTTAATAATTATAAAAGAAAGTAGTTAGTCTGTTGAATAAATAAAGAACATTAATAATTGGAAAGAATTCGGTGTTTTTACTCTAACTGAGTTTTAAGATTGCTTTTCTCAGGACGAACCTTGGATTCCGGCGAGCTTACCTCAGCCTTTGAAAATTAAGCATCACAAAATTTTGACTCGGGTACCTACCGATTTGGTTATCTACCTAAGGCCTCACAAGTACGTTTCGACAGAAGTTATCAGTAATTATTAGTACTTGACGATTACTGTAGGGTGTAGGTGCAAAAACAAATTTTACCATCAAAAAACTGTTAGGCCCGGTGCACACATGCGTTTTTTGGGACGAAATTTGATTCTACACGAATCATACAAAAATTTAGTAACGCTCAATTTACTGCTCTTGCGGTGATGTTGTGTTGACACTGCGGTGATGTTGGGATGTTTTGGTAACCTGCGAGTCTTATTTTTCGCAGTTTCATGACAAGAGCGGTAAATTAACGCAAAGTCACCGCACTTTTGTTTGATTCCTGTAAAATTGAAAGGCTTCAAAAAATCCGCCGCCAAAATAAAATTGAACTGATGCTGCTATTGCGATAGTTGCTTTTAATCACTCTACGCTTCAACTGAGCAGCGGACAGTTGCGATTGCACTTGAATAAAGCTGCTCACTGCTCAGTCCTCAGCCTTACAAAAATCCAACCCAATCCAATGTGCAGTGTTCTTCTTTTTACTTATACTTTGTATTTTATAAGTTAAACTGCTCACTGCTTTTTTTCAGAAAAAATGTTCTCGGCTCTTTAAAAATTCACTGTTTTTTGTGAGCATTCTGCTCTCGATAAAAAATGAAAAAAGCAAATGCGCAGAGAAAAGTTTAGTATGATTATGACGAAACAGAAAAGTTCAATTTGAAATACCATCGTTTCAGTGCAGGTATTCAAGCAATTATTTCTTATTCAAAATCCGGAAATTGTTACTTTCTTTTTATATTTTTTGCATTCCATATTTTCAATTATATTTCAAATCAGAAAGAAATTTAGAAAAGAAAGAAAGAGTAATTTGAAGCGTTAACTGCTATTTAAAGAGTGGTTAAATAGCAGCTATTAATAGCTGTTTTATATGATGCTCACTGCTCTTTGAAAACCGCTCTTTAGCACACCCCTAAAGCTGACGGTTTTAAGGGCATACTCGGGGTCTTCTTTGGACCGATCGATGGGTGACATGCATTTGAATAAGAATCAAATTTTCAGGGCTAAACTCTGAGTCTAGTAAAGTCATTCAAGCAGTGCCGCGGCCCTTTTGCTCTTTAGATCTCTAGAACAGATGATGAGCAACTTGGAGAACCACTTATTTTCCAGTTCTACCTTAATTTTCTTTCAGTGTATTTTGCACCTCTATTTCCTATTAGAAACAACGCATATAACATCAAACATTACCGCTATAGCTGCAACTGAATCTGTGGCTACGACTCTGTATGGAAGTCTAGAGAGGATACGAGTGCTTTTGCGGAAATCCCTTCGTTTGGTTGATTTCATTGGCGGCATTGGTAGCGATAGGTGGCGTTGTCGGCTCCCTTGGTTGGTCGGTGTTAGTGTCGGTGTCGGCAACAAAACCCCATAGAAGGGCCATCGACCGGTGAATGCAATTGACACCGGAACATCACTATTTCGTGTCAGTTACCTTGATTAATTGTGGCCGTCGCATGCTATTTCGGATTATTTCCCCCAATACGCCAAATATTTATAGGCTTTTGATGAAAATCCATCACGGAGCACCGCGACAATCATAGAAAAGCTTAACCCTTATACCAGGCCCTAGTCCTTCACCGACTGGCTGGGGTTGGGGCTGTGTTGGCGTGCGGTTATTTATCATCTGGATTCGAACAAATGCTCCAAAATGCATGTCATGCGGTTATTGACGATTTGTTTTTGTGTGTTCAAATTAATAAAATTTATTGAAAAAAAAGGATTCGTTGTAGCTTGTAGCGGAAAAGTATAGGCGCGCTATAATCCATTCCCATGGGAAACCACATTTTTCAATAAGCTTCATCGAAATTGGGTGTGTGGTTTCGATGCGATAGAGCATAGTTACTTTGTGTGGGTTCATCGAAAAAGTCTATTATTTTCTGTAAATGTTGGATTTTTAAATCGAACAGTTTGCACCTTTGTCTTTCCCTCACTTTTTCGTTGTTAAAATGATTCCAAAACAAAGAAAATAAATCTCAATCCCAGAAATGAAAACGAAAATGAAAAAAAAAAAAAACAAAAGAAAATTGTGGTAAACAGGAAAAAAAAGGAGAGAAAAGTTTAAATAGACTTTAGCCTCTTTGCCCCCAGAAGGATGATCCTGTTGATACCCTCTCTTCTCTGGGAATGAAGGGCTTAGAGAAGCGAGGTGACTTTATGTGGTTAACAGAGAGAGTGTATTGCCCCAGAGACAGCGCTAAAAGCTGCAACAAGGTTTATCTTCACTCTCTGGTAGAATTGTAGATGAAAAATATTGAATGAAGGGCTCTTATTCACTCTCTGGTCTGGTTAATGGGAGCTAGTATTGAAATGGCAAACAAAAATTCTGCTGAGAGAAGCAGCTTAAATTTAATAGATTTATGTTCCAAGCTCTCTAAAGAATGACTATACTCCACGTCCACACTCCAACTATGACTCCGACTTGTGTAGTGGTGGTTGGTACTAGGATACTAATAGCTCATGGATATAATGGAATTGAAATTGGGGAGGGTTATGGTGCAGAGTACAATTTGGAAGAAATGTGGTCAAACAGAGTTAAAATATGGTATACAGAGTGCGAGGGTAAATCGTATAGCACTTGTAAGTTTTAATTACGAAACTGACTGCAGCTGAGAATGAATGGGTGTATACCTGGTTTAAACTAGAAAACCTACTTGTTATGTTGTATAATAGGGTGACTGGTCGTTTAAATAGAAAATTAAAATATGAATAAAATTATGATGATCTAGAGATGTTTTCATATACACATATAATTTTTAAGTGGATTTGTGTGTATTATGGAGGGTTAAATTATAATCTGATAATATTTAGATAAATGTAAGTTAAGGTAAAATTTTGAGGCTCTGAAGACAAAAGACTCTTAGTAAACCACTTAAAGCTTGATAAATGCAGAGGGAAATTCATTAGGAATCTGCATTTAAATTTAACAAAAATGAATTTTTATTAAGGCAGTAAGGGTAATAATTCAGAACAAAAAAAAGTCTGAATCTGACAAAAAAATTCACTTAGTTTTTGTAGCAATACGGTGATATTGAAGTTAGGCGATTATTCTGGTATAACCCCTCTGAGATGTTGTTTAAATGGCTTATATTAGAATCTTCAATCCGAACTTGATAACTTTTTTTTTTTTTTTAAACACAAAGCACTTTTGAAGTTTTGATGTTTGTTTTGCAAACCAATAACGCAAGTTCTGTGTTCAGCCAAAAACCACATTGATATTTTCCGATTGAAGTAAAGTTGCACTACTACAATGGATCTTTACTTATTGCTTAGGTTCATTTGTGGAAGCTTTCTAACTTTGTGATTTTGTAAGTAACGTGTAAATGTGTTAATGATTGCACTGAAAGTAAGGAACATCTTCACAGGGGAAATTACCTTTTTTGACGTGATAACGTCTTATAAATCGATGAACCATGGCAGCCACCACAAAAAAGTGACGCCATTTTCTCCCGTTCCACTCTCGAACTTTCGCAGTGCGGCAAAAATTTCAATTCAAAATTAAAAATAAACTATTAGAGATACAAGAATCTTCTATAGCATATTTGAAAGATAATAATCTAAAGTTAAATAAATTTGAAGGATTTTAAAAAATTCCATCTTTTAATAGGGTAAATAGGGGTAAAACAAAATTTCAAAATATTGTCTATTTTCTAAACGCGACAATGTAAAGGGTTGTATTTTTTTTTTAATCAATAGATAAATTTATTGCAAGACCGACAATTCTAAAAAAAATTCAAAACCCAGCTATTAATGGTTTTCTAAAACTAAAACATGAGGTAGACCTTTGACACAGTAGTGATTATAGGTAGGGGTAATTTTTTTTTTGACAATTTGAAAAACGTCATTCGAAAGATAATAAAAAAAAAGTTAGGGGTCTGATACCGATTTTTTTTTAAGTCTCTGCGTTTCGAAATATGAATTTTTAAAAAACACCTACTTATTTTGGGTATTTTTGGGTGAGTTTTTATTTTTTTTAAATTTTTTGTAGGATTCAAAAAATCTTAAGCTTATAGAACATGTAGTCTATGACTGTGCACATACATGTGCAAAAAATTAGTATTTCAAAATGGTTTTTGACCGAATAACGGGAAAAACAAGTTTTTTGTAACAATTTTTTTTTTACCGTTTAACCGTTTTTTATTTTTATCTTTTTTTCTTCAACAGCTAAAACTTGCGAAATACCTCAAAACACCTGTGGAGATCTCTTGATCATGAACAGCCACCAGTGTGGGAAGTACCGTAATCTCAGTTTGGAATTTCGACATGGTTGGCCTTAAAAAATACTAACTTTTTTTCTAGGCATCGCAGAAATAAGATTGAAACGTCATATGAAAAGTGAAATTATAAGCTTTTTTATGATACAAAATTTTTTATAGGTTGTCTAAAAAAAATTGATTCAATAGCGTGAGAACATAAAATTATATGTTTTTTTTTTTGCTTTTTTTTGATGAAAATTGATCGATTTCAAAAAATTCTAGCTCTTTTTGTAGATACCTAATAGACATGATCGATATACATATTTTGAGCTGAAGCAATAAGGTGGTATAAAATTTTGTATAGGTTGTTGTATCAAAAAAATGAATTTTTGGGTGATGGAAATTATTTTTTCACTTTTTTCATAAGAAATGATTGTTTTTAATAAATTATTTTAATACTTTTTGTGCATTGTACAAATTTAAAAATGTTTTAATTATTTAGAAGAAATATTTGGCTTTATAATGGTTTAATTTTTTTTGTAAGCTTTTAAAATAAAAAAATTATTATAATGAGAAAAGAAAAAAGGTAATTTTTTTTTAGCTTTTTCTTGTAAATTATGATTGTTTGAAATAAATAAACGCTTCAATTGACTCATTTTAAAAGCACGGCGTTATCACGTAAAATCATCGTCCGTAAACCGGCCTTACAGACAACCTATTTTTTTTTAACAACCGAAATGGACAAAATGGAAAAGGTTTTTTTTTTTTCAAAAACTACTCTATAACGATTTTGATAAGAAAATTATTTATATTGCCGAAAATAAGGTCTTACTTTTGAAATAAAACCGTTATTAACAGTATCAGCTATTGCTATTGAATCGTCAGAAATTACTTTCTCGTCAATTGCAAATATAATTTCTGTAGGTACAACATTTCATTAACCTTAATATTAAAACTATGAAATTTTTTTCATGAAAAAAAAATTTTTCGAAACTATTAATTTTAAAACTTCACTCCTGCTCAAATTTAACGCACATCCTATTTATTTTAAAGTAAAGTCCTGCTATTACTTTATGCCACAGCATCATGGTTATTTTCTCAAATGAGACAATAGTGATCTTAAATTAAAGGTATGGAATAATATGTTTGTCGGGAAGATTTGGGGAGAGATTTGCTGAAGTCTGTCTGTTAACCCGCGAGCCTTTTAAAGAAGAGTCATAAAATTTCATGGAGTTAAATCTGCTTTACAACACCTACGGAGTTAGCGAGCCTTTCTAGACCTAAGTTAAGTACCCAAAAATACTTGACTGATGCCCTCGAACAGCATCTGGTTCCAATCACCCCTAGATTTGGTCCACAGTTTAGTCTGATGCACGATAATGCATGCTAGAGTAGTTTGAGAATATCTTCAAGATTTTAATATTCCAGCTTCGGATTAACCACACAGAAATCTGGATTTGAATTCAATAGAACATGTGTAGGAAATATTGAAAAGATGCATTCGCTACCGAAATCCACCTCCAAGCAGTCTTGATCAACTGAAAACTTCAGTGAAAGAAGTGTTAAAACAAAACCTTCAAAAGTTAATTAGTGGAATGGACAAACGACTCCAGGTTGTCATATGCGCTAGAGGAGACTATACCAAGTATTGCATACAATTATGGGAAAGAACCGTCACCCGCTTCCATTTTTTTTAAATTTTTCTTCTTAAAAATAAAAATTATTTTATAATCAGTTTTCAGACCTTGAATTGTTAAATTTGGTTTATCTTTTTTTTGGTTGATAATACTGTTGCAGTTTAGCATTTTTCCGACTTGCTAAACAATAACAAAACACAAAAAAATGCACCAAAGAATTTTAAAGCCTTTTAAAATAAGATGCAGGGGTATAACTTCAGACGAAAAATGTGTCCGTTAATTTTGAGCAGGAGTTTATTTAAAAAAGAAAACAGCCCCAAATTTAAAAACATTTTTTACAAAAAAAATTATTTAAGTTTGTGTTTTATTTTTCATAAAGTTAAATTAAAAATATTCTTTAATACACTTGGGCATTTATTTTTTGTGCCGGAAAAAAATACTATACAGTATTTTTCTTCATGGAAATTGTTGGCAGCAATACTCTCACTCATATACTCAAAGTTCCAACGAATCCTATTTGAAGTTTGGTCACCATCGTTAAAAAACTGCATCGATAATGCAGTTTTAGGTTAAGCTATATCCTTTAAACTAAATGTTTTTGAGAGGCTATTTAATTGCCGAAATAAACTTGTTTGTATACTGAATTTAACAAAAATAAAAGGAAAATTTATACGACTGCTCCAAGTGACTATAAAAGTCCTTTTAATGTAGTTATTATTTTAAGTGCAACGGGTACATTTTTTCAGAAAACTAACTTCCCATGATGTTGAAGGGATTAAATTCGGCATGAACATTTGATTTGCAATGACAACTAAGAATCAAAAGAGTACATCGAAATATTTTGGGTGAAAGGGTGTTTTTTTTTTATAGGATTAAAAACGTCGTGCAAGTAGTAACCAAACACTCAGTTAAAATAGTGGTACATTCTTAAAAAAAATTAAAAACATACCATAAACAATAAGCATATCATGGGTAGAAGGCAATTTTTTCGATTAAACTTAACACATCTAAAGTGTGTAATAAAATTCATTAATCCACCCGAAATGGGTCACTGTGGCGTATGTGTAATATTTATAAATTATAACTATTGAAAATATAAAACTTAAGAAAATTAAAAAATCAATCGTATTGATTAAGTTAAGTTTTAAAAATAAATAAAAAGAACTGCTAAATTTTGGTTTTGGTCCTGAAACAACCGAATTACGAGTCATTTCGCAAATTATCAAAATCGGAGTTCTAAAGTTTTATCGTTAGGAAAAAATCACTGTAATGATTTCGAAACCTAATCGCGTTGGTTGTTTTGATTTCAGTCCATGTTATTTAAGTTTGGAAATCATGGCTAAGCCGCATGATAGCTTTTGGACCATTCTTCGAAGCTGGTCTTGCTAGCAGTTAGTTCGAAATCATTAGCTGAATTTGTGTTATTGAAAATGGTTAGGCCGAAAGAAAAGTCCTGTTTATAATTTATGATGTTTAAATCTAATTTTATTGAACTATTATTCTTAAAAAATAATGAAATGTTGGCTTTTTATTTGCTTGTGCTAGAACGGTTTTCCCCCTCAACTAATAAAATTTCTTAAATTATTGTCCGCTTTAATCATGAATCAAGCTACAAAGGTATTAAAAAAAAAAATCAATAATTATTGCCACAAAAAAAAAAATAATAATAAAACTAAAAACAATTATTCGCTGTCTTTCATTCTGCGGCATCATCTATCCGAGTTATACAGCATGGATTGTCATTTGCTTTCACCATCAGAGACAGAGCAAAAACTAACAACGAAAAAAAAATCATTTAATGTCCTTCATACCTAGTATTTGTGTGTGTAGCCATGTAGGACTAAAACAAGAAGGGGAGGGAAGCAGCAGCAAATATAACAAAATGACCAGCAATAAAAAGAACTGGTCACCCAAACCGGAAACACCATACATAAAAATAAATAAAATGGCCAATGTATAGAATCGACCAGCATCAACCACTCGCACAAGGATTACACAGCACAGAGCATTATGTCAATTACAGTCCCATATGTGTGTCCTGAAAATAAACCGACATCGTTTAACATTTGGCCGTCTGCTTGGCCGCTATTGATGCCGCTGCTGCTAGCTGCTGCTGGCTGCTACTTCTACTATAGTCCTCATGTTACTGTTGAAATGACCAACACAGAGACACATATCGGACACGATTCAAAAGAACTATGAACAAAAAAACCCACGACACATAACAGTTGCTGTCTGTAATTACAGCGGTGGACAAAACATAAAAAAAAAAATAAAAAAGAATAAAAAGCAAAAAGGACTCGTTTGACAGCCACAAAACAAGAAAAACGATCCAATACCAATACAACTACCTACCCTTCATCTACTTCTACACTATGACGATGGTATTCAATATAACATCGGCATCGGAATTGAAATGAAGAAAGACAAAAGCACAGGAACCGGAAACAAAACAAAATGAAACAAAAAAAAAAAAAAAGTTTATAGAAAATTTGCACAACAATTGGCTGTCAATGTAATGAGTGCAATTGAATTTTTTAAATTTGTCACCGTCATTGGTCTGTCTTGCACTATTTGGCCGTAATTGCCAGCAATTAACATTGCTTTTGAAAAATTTCACTTAATTTCCTGTTGATGCAAAGTGTTGTTGAAGAAATAAAAAAAAAATACATATAAACGATTTTCCGTTAAATGTGCTTAATTACTTGAACATTAATTTAATTAGTAAGTACGTGTGACAGTTTAAAGTTATTTAATTAACGATTAAAGTTTGTGAAAAATTGAGTGAACACATAAAAACATTTAAAGGGCTTACCATTATCCACAGAAGCTTTGTTAAAGTTTAAAATTACTTTATACATGCGTTGTTTCAAGTCGCATTTAAAGTCCTATATAGCTATATTTAATATAGTGATGGCAGAGTGTTCGTGACGGTGCCACCCCGGGATTGATAACGTGCGTTAAGATAACCGATTCAAACCTTTATTCATCGGTATCACTTAAAAGCTCTCCTGGACAAAATTGAGAAAGCATCAATAATATTGAGAGTGGACTCTTTTATTTAAAAAAATTTTAATTCTCTTACTCTTACTCTTACTCTTACTCTTACTCTTACTCTTACTCTTACTCTTACTCTTACTCTTACTCTTACTCTTACTCTTACTCTTACTCTTACTCTTACTCTTACTCTTACTCTTACTCTTACTCTTACTCTTACTCTTACTCTTACTCTTACTCTTACTCTTACTCTTACTCTTACTCTTACTCTTACTCTTACTCTTACTCTTACTCTTACTCTTACTCTTACTCTTACTCTTACTCTTACTCTTACTCTTACTCTTACTCTTACTCTTACTCTTACTCTTACTCTTACTCTTACTCTTACTCTTACTCTTACTCTTACTCTTACTCTTACTCTTACTCTTACTCTTACTCTTACTCTTACTCTTACTCTTACTCTTACTCTTACTCTTACTCTTACTCTTACTCTTACTCTTACTCTTACTCTTACTCTTACTCTTACTCTTACTCTTACTCTTACTCTTACTCTTCCTCTTACTCTTACTCTTACTCTTACTCTTACTCTTACTCTTACTCTTACTCTTACTCTTACTCTTACTCTTACTCTTACTCTTACTCTTACTCTTACTCTTACTCTTACTCTTACTCTTACTCTTACTCTTACTCTTACTCTTACTCTTACTCTTACTCTTACTCTTACTCTTACTCTTACTCTTACTCTTACTCTTACTCTTACTCTTACTCTTACTCTTACTCTTACTCTTACTCTTACTCTTACTCTTACTCTTACTCTTACTCTTACTCTTACTCTTACTCTTACTCTTACTCTTACTCTTACTCTTACTCTTACTCTTACTCTTACTCTTACTCTTACTCTTACTCTTACTCTTACTCTTACTCTTACTCTTACTCTTACTCTTACTCTTACTCTTACTCTTACTCTTACTCTTACTCTTACTCTTACTCTTACTCTTACTCTTACTCTTACTCTTACTCTTACTCTTACTCTTACTCTTACTCTTACTCTTACTCTTACTCTTACTCTTACTCTTACTCTTACTCTTACTCTTACTCTTACTCTTACTCTTACTCTTACTCTTACTCTTACTCTTACTCTTACTCTTACTCTTACTCTTACTCTTACTCTTACTCTTACTCTTACTCTACTTTCTGTCTTTAAAAAATCGAAGTTCGACCTATTTTTACTCTTTATTAACTCAACGATATTTAATCAACAGATAATCCATTAAGATAAATCCTCATCATACCTGCCTGGTAGGTATTTCACTCAAAAAAAAAAGTTTAAAGCTTATTAATTCTTTGAGTTCTCCTGCTAAAAAAATTATGCGAACCCATGCAAAAGAATGTTTACACACAAAAAAAAAGAGGGATATTAATTTATCATCATCAGTGGAAGAGAATTCCTCTTAAGGTACGACGGATTCATTCCTCGTGTGTTCTCATCTACAGACTTGATGATGATTCAGTGAATTTTTTTTTTTTTTTCTTTAAACCTTTTGATCAGTGAAATTTGCAGGAAAACGCTTGGCTGAATTTTTCTTTTATAATTTTCGATTTTGCACCAACAACACAAAGCGCTGTTAACAGATTTACCTTAATCACATGACTGTGGCGCTTTTGAAAGAGCATCAAGGAAGAAAGTCCTTTTCAGCACGATTCCGATTCTGATTCTGATTCCTTGTGTTGAAAATTCATTTCGATTATGGAGTGCATTTCCCACTGAATTTCCCAAGTGCAAAAGGTAGCACTGCACTCGTCATCACCAGCAGTAGCAGAGCAGGTAGCAAGCAATATTTCCACCTCATCCACTTTCACAGAGAGTTCGAAGAATTATACATATATTTGGGGGATTGCAATTGCAATTATTGGGGGAGAAAACGAATTTCACTTTTCAACAACCTATGCGAGGGCTTCAACGAAAGATGTAATATGTAGTTCCCTTTGTAAGTCCGTTTTTCAGTTTGCTGACTCTCTCTGGAGTTGATTTTGATTCCCCCTCTTTTATCACTATTGTGATTGTCAAAGACCGAATGCAACATTCATCATCTTGTAACCTGGCATTGGAGCGGAATGGGAAATCTTTAACTCGATATAAATGTTTCTGGGGAATCGACGACAGAGGGAGTTATTTTCCAAGGCTCTTTTAATTCTTTTCTGGTAAAGAACTTGTTCACGGTTGTTGCGATGGAGTAGGTCAGGCATGTTATGTCCTTTGACTCCAACAAACCCGCGATGTATTTAAAAAAAAAAATAACCCAAAGTACATTAACATTACTCACAACTCTGGCAAAAAATCCCATTTCCTGGCGGTTGCATAGTCATCATCATTATAATCATTGCCATCGTCGTCATCGTTCTTGTTGAGATAAGTGAAGCTGTCTGTTGGGTGGTATTTGAAGGGAGTTGGAGGGCAAAATCCCCATCTCGAGTGCATTTCATAGGAATGAAGGAATCAAAAGGGTTTTTTCTGTATGCACCCTTTTGACTCCCTCTTTTTTTGAATTTATGTGTCAATGGGGTTCTGACTGGGGTAACTTGGATAAGGTTAGATGAAAAGAACCTTATAATTCATTCCCATTCACTGGGAAGGCAAGAAGAGTATTCATAAAAAGTAGTCATGGAAATAAAAAGAGAAAATTTATATGGAATGAAACTTTTGCAATAATCCTTGAATACATGGAACATCAAATCTATAAAAATATGAAGTTGCCGGAGTGCAGAGCAGAGTTGGTAGCCAATTTCCCATAACAGATGTCTTTTGAAAACTTCTTTAGTATAAATATATTTTTTTTATTTTATTTTAATAGAATTTCCAATGAACTTGCAACTGTAACGAAGGAACAAGAAGATTACTCTGTGTGTGCTTAAATCGATGAGATGGATAAGATCGAAACATTTGAATAGGTTCCCTCCACTCATAAAGCATCTTGTACGTCTATGAAGAAGAAAAGAAAATGTCAAGGAAATAAATTCAATTACCTTAATATAATAGTTGTAATTGTTGAAATATGAATGACAAATTTTGAACAAAAACGAAAAATGTCATTTATGATTGAAGGCAGCTTACATACAGAAAGCATTTTGGAAATTTAATAACAAATCCAAGAAATGACATTTTAATTGGTTAAAAGATTGGAAATTTATCAAAAGTTGAAGAATTTATGAAGAGGAAATAAAGGCATTTTGGAATCCTTTTATTTACTTTTTCTTTATGCGAAATAAATGGAATTCACATTTATTTAAGTCAAATGAAATATGTATAGTTATTATACCTTGCTATAAATAAAAGTAAATATGTAAGTTCACATTGATAAAATTATGTTAGAAATTTCTTTATTTTAAGAGCCAAAATGATTCCTTTCTTTGAAAATAACGTTTTCCAAGTAACATACCTATAAAAAAAGATCCCACATTTCCCAATTTTTAAGAAATTGTCTTGTGTACTTCTTTTTTGTTTCAATGTTTTATATTAGCTTTAATTTGTTTTTAGTCCCGTGGATTATTTTTACAAAGTAATTGCGTATGTATAATTGCTTAGATACATAACTTCCCAAGTAACAATTTTGCTTGCATAAGGTCCATTTTGTTCAATTCGACAAGCTATAGTTTGTATACGTTTAGTTTAAGGCTTACTTACGCAAGTCAACCATTTTGGAAAAAAAGGAGGTCTCCATAAGGCTATCTAGAAGTGTTTAGAAGAAGCCTTGCAAATATAAGTTAAAGAAGACCTTTATAAGAACTGTTTGAACCGTTCTAAAGAAGCCTTGTATTTTCAAGTGACAGAACCCAAAAAACAATTTTGCTTCTGTAAAGCAAGAGGTTCTTGTAAGTATGCAATGTTTTTATATTGTAAGTATGCAATGTTTTCACCTGTAAGTATGCAAAGTTTTTATCCTGGAGATATGCAATGTTTTTAATACATTAGAAAAAAATGTAATATGTGCAATTCACACGTGGTGGAAGTGAAACCTTAAAAAAAAATCTACCTATTTTGTATTCTATCTCCTTTAAATACATGTTTTTTATATGACAACCTATATCCATTTTATATCATCTGAAAGCTTATTGTCTTAGCTCAAAATATTTATACCGTCCATGTCTATACAACATCTACAAAAAGATCTTATTTTTTTCAAACCAAATCACTTTTCATCAAAAGAGCAAAAAAATCAATCTTTTTTCTCTTTTAACACCACTAAATTTATTTTTTTAAATGACAACCTATAGTTATTTCACCTTTTATATGACGTATGAATCATACATAGACTTGTAGAGCTCGTAAAGTTAGTTGTGATATATCAAATGAAAGGTTATGTTATCAGCATGCGTATTAAAGTTAAATTAAATTTGTATGTGTACTAGATCAAAAGATATAACGTGTGTAGAAAAAGAACATCATTTTACCGTTATCTCAGAATTTTTAATATGAAATTAATTGAAATTTTGTACATTTATAGTTTATTTAATTACCTATAGTACAAATTTCATTCATCTTTCTATTAAAACAAAAAAGTTATAACAAGTTGAATGTTCGTGTCACGTTTTCGTTTCATCTTGTTTCAAATCACTACGATACTAAAGAAAATTTCACTTCAAAAACTTTGCATTTCAATGTGAGGTTTCAATTACCTCCCTATTTTCCACTCATCTTTAATATTCAAGCATGGTCTACTGGTAAGGTGCTGACTTGGTATGCAGAGGTACGTGGGATCGATTCCTGGCCGGGCCATTTGATAAAAATAAAAAAATGTGTTCTTTTTCAATTAAAATAATATTCTCATAATTTCAGAACAACAGAAAAACATCCTATGCAAGTATTCCGGTTTGTGCATTAGATAAACCCTCTGCAGGAAGACCTCAGTAAGGCCATTTTAAACTGTTTGTCACAAGCTATTAGCTTGTTGATTACCTGTGAAGGAAAGCCCTATGCAATTTCGGTAAAATGCGCCAAAATGATTTGTATAAGACCTGTCCTTCTTCTAGTGCAAGCCAAAAAATAGCTTGCATTGACCTTTATGAAAGCTAAATTGTTACTTGGGTTAAAAGAAAATTACAAAACAGCTAACCACTAATAAAAATCAAACTTCCGTTTTAGATATTTACAAATTTAGTATAAACTGTTTAAGATTCTCTATAGAAAAAAAAAGTTACGCATACGCCACAGTGACATACCTTTGCCTATTAAGATGTGGGCATATGAAAACAAAAAATATTAAATGCTTTTCAAAAAATATCGTAAAATGTTTACATCTGGTCGTTACGAAAATTTTTTTGTTAGTAAACGAAAACGTTTAAGTATCCTCAATTTTCAATCTAATGTCGTTTTCGAATGGATGGACGGCCAGAAGCATACGGAAACATCCAAAAGTCTTCTGAAATTGTTTCATTGATACGTAAATGACACATAGAACGCTTCTCAGAAGATATATTCACTTCCTCAATTTCAAGTTAGAGTCCACTCAAATTTAAAAAAAAATCATTCTTGTATTTCAATTTTTTTTTTGGAAAATCAAAACGAACGTATGAATTTTTTTTGTTCAGCATGACATACTAATTTTACTTTTGGAAAAACCCAATGAGAAAATAGACAGTGAACGTTTGTATTGCTCTTTTTTATGTGTAAGTCCTCAAAAATGCAACATAGAAAAATAAACCTGACCCATTATTATTCTGAAAATCTCAAATTACACTGGTCAACAAGGTTTTTGCCACAAGAACCAGTCTAGTAGTTTTTCGGGTGCTGAATCCGAATCTGAAGACAGAAAAGTTTGATTGGCCTTCGTTTTTGAAATATTACCGTTAGAAAATGTCAAAAAACGTAATTTTGGCTGTTTTCGAGGTTATGTTTTTATGTGGAGTAATTCATTATAAATAAATTTGTAACGTTGCCTATAAGACCTAGTTTTATTCTTTCAAAAAATGTTTAAATCTTTCCGATATCTCTTTTATTGCCCGAGATATTTAAAATTTAAGTAGCGGCCTTTGAATCAAAAACAACACTGGCCAACCATAGAACCACAAGAATCAAAATATACTTTTCTAAAGGTTTTTGGGTTGCTGAACTCGAATCCACAATCAGAAAAATTCTATTAGCCTTCGTTCTTGAAATATTACCGTTATAAAATGCAAAAAAAGGGTTTTTTTATAACGGTTATATTTCAAGAACGGAGGCTAATAGAATTTTTCCGATTGCGGATTTGAGTTCAGCAACTCAAAAACCTTCAGAAAAGTATATTTTGGTTCTTGTGGAAAAAAAAAGTTAAATTTTGTTGACCAGTGTTATCATATATAATTATAACATTTCCCTTATTTAATTATCTATCACTTTTTTGTATTAATTATCATCACTTGAATGTTACTTCTTACTTTTCACAAAAATTCAACACTTAGGTATCTCTTGAAAATAATAATCAGTTAAAAACGAATCAGTTATCAACATTAAATTATCACTTATCCAAAATCATGAATCACTTATCACTTCTCAATTATCATCACTTTGTGTAATACTTATTACTCAAGTTTTTTGACGCGAACGCATGTAGTCCATTATTCCAAAGTTAATCCAAAGGTTTACTTTCCAAAATTACTTTTTTTTTTCAAAATTAAAATAGCTCAATATCTTCTATTTACATTTCGACACAATTAGAAATCTTTTACTGACCGGGACCGCAGACATTTTGAAAATTACTTCCACTCTATAATTTAATTAATTAACGAGATTATGTGTGGATGCACTTTAAACAACAATGATTGAACAAAACAAAGAAAATGCACAAATAAATACATGGCAACTCTCTTTCATTCCCAACTAAAAGCTTTTCTCTCACATGTTTCACATATACCGGTACTTTTCTCTTTGTTGAGTTAAAATGAAATAGCTAGTTATACCTCAACAAATGTAAAAAGATACATCAGCAAGTGTTTGAATTTCAGATAGTAGGCTAGCTAAGTTGGTTTGTTAAGCTCTATAGACTGTGCGGTCAATGATACTTCTAGTATCATTTTTGCATTTTAAAAATGAATAAAAATATTCTGGTTAAAATTCCATATAAAGATTGGCCAAAACTTCGAGATCTCTATGTGAATCGAAAGCTGGAATCAAATTCATTTAATATGATACAAAATTTTATTAATTGGCTGCAAAAAGATCCAACATTGGAAGAAGAATCAGTGAAATTATATTCATTAAATGGTGATTGGAGTGATGGAACTTTTATAATTCAAGTAAGAAACAAATTAGTAAACTGATCATAACATTGATTAGAAAATACTTTCTGTGTGATTAATTAATAGTTTAATTAATTTTAAACTACCCTGTGAACTGTTTAGCTGCATAGAAACAAATTTGAAAGATTTATTTCTTATCTTTATTGTGTTTGCATGCATTTAGATTATCAAAAAAAGAGATATCTAGACCTTAATTACCAGAAAGCCATAGAAAATGTTTGTTTTGAAATCAACTATATACAATAATCATACCTTCTTGCTTGCCCCAATATAATTAATTTTTCGTTCAGTTTACTTTGCACAGGGTTGGTTAACAGAATGTGTTTTAAAGTGTTTAAATTTTCTTTAGCATTTAAAGTAACGAAAAGTTATCAACTTTTATGATTATCTTTAAATGTAAATTGAAAACTCTTTTTTTTTTTTTAGGACCATAAAACATATACAGTGCTGCTAAAAACATTCCGGATTTTTTTGTGATTTTCATCAATTGAAATGTTATAACACAAAACTGGTACAAAATATTGTTTTAATATTTTTTCTAGGTCGTTAATATATCAGTTAAGCAATTTCAACAGAAAAAAATGATCTTTAATACATACAAAAAATTTAAAAATTGAAAAATGAAGTAGAGTCAGAATTTTAGCTGTGAAAAACTAACCGGATTTTTCAAGGATTTCGATTCCCGTTGTTGAAATAACGGTTTTAAGCGTCACTTTAATACAATTTTTGTTTGCAGTGACAAACAAAGTTGTTAGCTTTGTGAATTGTATACATTATTTAATGGAATAAGGGAAAAAACGCATTATAGTCATCAAATTCGTTATTGAGTTGTAGAACATTTTCAAGCCGAAATAAAACAAAATATTATCCCTTTGGGATGTTGAAAATTGCAACGTCAAGTGAGTTTGATATCGCCAAAAAGTAAAAAAGCGAAAAATTAGTTGAAGTAGATCAATTGGGTGGATGCAATCACAAAATATCCCTAAAAACTGATAGGCGAATAAAGAGTTTTTTGATAAAAAATCCTTTTGCGGCTTCTAAAACGATTTGTGAGGAGCTTAATCTGCTTTCAACATCAAGTACAGTTAGAAAGGATTTGAGAGATTTGGGCTTTATGTCTTTCGGCTCGGAAAAAGACCATTTCTTTATACTAAGCATTGTCTAAAAAGGTAGGCAATGAAAGGATCTTAAGGAACACTTTAAATTTGAAAATAAAAATACTTCATCATGGTTGTATTTCCAAAAAAACATCTGAGTTGCTCGATAACAAAACGCAAAAATATGCTTTTCAGTGATAAAAGCAATTTTAGCTTGTTTTATTCCGATTGTGAAATGGTTCAAACATGGACATGTTTGAAACCAAAAAAATATGCTCCCTATCGTGAAGCACAGCAAAGGATCAGTGATGGTTTGGGTTTTTTCAGCTGCAGGCTCTAGCCCGTTTCACAAAATCAACGGAATTATGGATCATTTCCAAAATAGAGAGATGTTGGAGTCGATAATGGCTCCATTAAAGGAAAAATAAATGCCTTTACGTCGCCTCTTTCTGCAAGTTATGATGCCACAAATTCTTAAAAGCCCATTAAACAGAAGTTTGGGACAGACAATACTCCTTGCTAAGAATAGCCGTAAAAATAAGCCGACTTGAACCCGATTAAAAATTTGTGGGCCATCTTTAAGTGACGGGTAGAAAAGAAAAAGTCCATTTCAGCAACTAACGTACTTGTAGCTTTGAAAAATGACTGGGAGCATGTTTCTAGTTCTATTTTATTTTATTTGGCCTAGTCCAAGTCTCGTTGGTGCCAAGCAGTCTTCAAAAAAAAAGGTTACTGAGCAAAATATTAACTTTGAAAATTAACTTTAAAAAATCCGGTTAGTTTTTCACAGCTGAAATTCTGACTTTACTTAATTTTAAAATTTCTAAAATTTTTGTATGTATTAAAGATAATTTTTTTCTGTTGAAATTGCTTAACTAATATATTAACGACCTAGAAAAAATATTAAAACAATATTTTGTACCAGTTTTGTATTATAACATTTCAATTGATGAAAATCACAAAAAAATCCGGAATGTTTTTAGCAGCACTGTATAACGATGAATACTCTTGAAGACTCTCAAGAACGTCTTTTAGCAGCCCTTCGTTGTCTAGATAAGAAAGAAGATTATATTTTATATGGATTTCATGAAAGACTTAAGAAAACTATTGAAGCTTATGTAAAGGATTTCGAGATCGATAAAGCACCCAGAACGCTTTGGCATCACGTTGAACTCAAACAAGCATTGGCATTTAATACTGAGTTAGTTTTAATTACTAACTTTCACCGTAACTAATTCTTAAGAAACCTGAAGTAATTTTTTGTTTTCTTCTAGCCCACCAGAAGGAATAACCCTTTCCCCTATTCGAACTGAAGATATTGAGACTGTAAATAACTTATGGCCACATCATCATCCCGGATCAGAACTATTTGTTGGCCGGTTAATTAGATTAGGCCAAAGTGTTGGTGCATACGATAACGATGGAAATTTAGTTTCTTGGTGTTTGACGTTACCATTGGGAGCCCTAGGTTTATTACAAGTACAAGAAAGTCATAGAAGAAAAGGCTTTGGCAGTCTTATGGTTAAAGCAATGGCCAAAATGAATGCAGAAAAAGGAATTGAAACTTTGGCACCTATAATTGAAGAAAATACTGCTTCACGAGCAATGTTTAAAAATTTAGGTTTTGTAGAAATTAATGAAATATTTTGGTATGGTAAAACCAGCAATATCATAAGAAATTCGACAAAAAAACTATATGAAATAAATTATAAATCGAAATTAATAAACACTACAGTTTTTGGTGTTTAATAGTTATATGTAAAATAGAAGTTGATCTTATAGGTACCTACTAATAATATAGCTGTCTAGAAATTGATTTGTGAGCAAATAAGAGGCCACCTTTCAAAAGGCTCAATAAAAAGAATATATCTTTTTGGTTTATGTTGCTCAATTTTTAATTTTTTTTTGTCAAAGTAGCGTAAATTTTTTTTGTCTCATTAAGCAATGCGATTTTGGTCAAGCAACTATTCAATAGAAAAAATGGATCACAAGGATTTCAATGCCTGTGAACGTGTGAACACACATGTTTCTAAAAAATAGCATCGATTAAAAATTCTTTTGGTCTATTTTTTCGATTAAATTCCAAAATCTACATGCGTGTTCCTAGTCTAACTTATGCTTGTCATGTGACATGACAAATGTACATCGTGATAGAAAATAACATAAAAAGATCCACATTTTTTTGAAAATTTTGTGTATTCCTTTGTTGCTCCAATAAGAGCCTTAATTCTTCAATGACTGGCTGGAAAAATTTCTTACAATTTTGAAAATTATTATTATAGGTGAAATAGCTAATTCTTGGTCAAATAGACAAAATTGTAAATAATTCGCGAATAAAAAAAAAATATTTAATGAATTTTTGTTTTAAATGCAAAAAAAATTTATTTGCAATAAATATTTTATTTTCAATTGAATAATTTTTCAGTTGCAATCAAATTTTTTTTAATGCAAAATTTTTATCGGTTGCAATCAAATTTTTTTTTTAATACAATTTTTACTTGCGATATAGGTAGGTACTATATATCAAATTATGCATTCGTAAAAAAAAAGAAGTTGAGATAACATTTTTCAGTGACATTATAAGATGGTAAAAAATGCCAAAAAAGTGAGTCCCGGAAGTCCATCTGTCTGTCTGTCTGTCTGGGTGTCTGTTTGTCTGTCTGTCTGTATAAGGACCTACAGCCTAAACGGATCTACCGATTAATGTCAAACTTAACATGTGTAACGAAGTTACAAAATCACCCCCAAACTAAGCCGACTAATAACAACCGAAAACCCAGAAAACCCCTCAATGGATGCTACATCAAGATTCTTCAGCTGCAGTCATAACCGAAAAATCGTTGCATACCGTGGGGCGCCCACGCAATTCTTCTTCTTGTGTATATATACACAGAAATATGTTATTGTTATTAGCATGGTATAAAAAGACAGGTATGATCATTAGAGCCGCCATCTTACAAAATGGGGTAGTAAGGTTTTGACGTTTGGCATTTGGCAAAGTCAAAAGCAACAACAATTTCCAAGACAAATTTGTTTACAACAACAATTTCAATGGGCTGGGCTGTCAAAACCTTAAGTAGCCATAAGTTTTGACAGTTCTCGATACTGAGTTTTTTCTAATGATCATACCTTCTCTTTTTATACCATGGTTATTAGTTTATTGCAATGCACAATACAAAAGAAAAATGTGTATCTGTTTCTATATGTAGTTTTAAGTTTTGAGCGGTAGAGTTTATATTTAGTTACTACCAATAGTATTATAAGTAAATGTAAGAAATGCATTGAAATTTGTCTTCTATCTCGCTACCGATTTTTGTTAATAAAAACATATAAAGATAAAGACCTGAAATTAGCCGAAGATTGTGAATTGCAATAAAGGCGTTAAAAAGGAATTTTTGAATTATCTATTTGTCTGAAGCTAGGGTTGCCAGGCGTCCGGGTTTTCCCGGACATGTACTCTTTTTTGGCTGTGTGGGGGACGTCCGGGATAGTTTCTATCAATTGTCCGGGATTGTACTCTTTTCTAGCCTTTAAGTATCTCACTACTTGTATGCTACTCTTAATTCATCTAGCCCTAATTTTTCAATCGTCATTTAGACTATCATAAGAATAAATGTCAATATAAAAAAAAATTTTTATTCCTAGGAATAAGCTCTGAGGTTTATCTGACTATTGATTTTGGTTTATTATCTGCTCAATTCTGTTTTGTATTCTGTTCCAATATAATCAAAACTCAAAAAATATAGAATATGGCAAAATTTTAAACGATTAAGGAAAATCTAAAGCCACTTGAGGTATAACTACAACGGCCACTTTTTGCAAAAAGTCAAAAAGTGAAAATTTTCAAACTCATTTTGTGACAGTTTTTCCAACCACAAAATTAAAAATAATGATGCAGAAAGCTTATTTTTTGGTAAAAAAAAAAAACAATTTTGTTAGTTTTTTCCTAAAACAAATAGCGCTAAAAAGAAATAAAAATTTTTTACTTTTGTAAATTTCTCACTTTTTCACTTTTTAGGTTATTGTAGTTATGGCTTTAAGTAAGTTGCTAAGTCAAAAAGACCATTTCTTTACTTAGTAACTTACTAAAAATTTTATTTGCATTTAACTAAATCGTTTAAAATTTTGCGCAATTGGTTTTCAATGGAATTTTAAAAAAAAATTTTAACTGGAATTGCATTGCAACTTTTGTAGTATTATAGCTCAAATGTTTATTATAATACTATACCGAGAAGGCCAAACTTTGTCTCAGAGTTTTTTTTTGTTTTTTGAAAAAATAAGAAAAAAATGCTACGGGAACAAGTGTTAAAAATGTGATTTTTAGTTAAAAGGATTGTTCGGTTATTTTTTTTATAAAATCATGCATTTTTTTTGTCCTAGTTTTGTACTCTTTTTTTTGTCCTTATTTGTCCGGGAAAGTCCGGGATTTTGCATCTCGATTACTAGTTTCGTCCAAATATATCTGGCAACCCTATCTGAAGCGAAAAGCTGACGGCGGGAAATTAATTTCCATTTAATTAGCAAAAGGCTATTTGTCTGAAGCGAAAGCTGACGGCGGGGACTTAAGTTCCATTATAGGGTAATTTGCCTGAAGCAGTAGCTGACGGTGGGAGTATTATCTCCATTCATTTTGCCTGAAGCGTAAGCGGACGGTTTAGGGTTATTTGCCTAAAACGAAAGTGGACGGCGGGAAATTAATTTCCATTTTAGGGTTATTTGCCTGAAGTGCAAACAGACGGCGGGAATATTATTTCCATTGTAGGTTATACGAAATACTCTGTTAGTGATGAGGTCAATTAATAATATTTGTAATAAAAATTGTAATTGATTAAAGAATTTTTAAAAATAAAAATATTTATTTTTTTTAAATAAAAATCTGTCTTTTGGTGTTAATTGGACTTTGACAACCGAGTTTTAGTTGCTTTCTTCGGGTTCACCCTGGCCCCGCTGAGTCCTACCCCAGCTGAAAAGAAAAAGCATCACAGTAGCGTGATTTGGCGACTCTCCAGAGGGGTTTTTGGAATTAATTTTTTTGGACCAAAAATAACGGTACTTGTCATATATCGATTTTAGTAAAATTGAAATATCTCGAAAACGGCTACAACGATTTTGTTTAAAAAAATCAAGTATTAGTTTTAAGCTAAGGTCTATCTTTTAATGAAATTTTTTTTTTTTTTAAATCATTATTAACGGTACCTGCCATAGAACCGTTTTTTTAAAAGCCGATTATCTCCGAAACTGCTTATTCGATTTCAATGAATTTTCTGAAGAAGCATTTATATAATCTAAATATAAACCAAATATAAAATTTCCAAAAAAATAATTGGATTTTTAAAAAAAATTTGAAAATTTTTTTTTGAAAAATCAAATTTTCGAAAACGGGGCATTGAATTTTTTTGAAATTTTGTTTTTAGATGCTGATAAGTGATTTCTACAAAATAGCATAAAAATTTTATTTTAAAACTTTTTTTCCAAAAAATTATTTATAAAAAATTAGTTTTTTAAAAAACGGCTCTAACGGTTTTGAAAATTTTTTTTCCAAAAATGCATCTTCCCAACAAACAATATCCCTTCTATAAAGCTTTACAGGAGCTACTTTACCACCTGTACCTAAAGCTTTATAGGAGCAAATTTGTTAGTTGGGTTAATACATATATCAATCAAAACTGAATACTTGTTTTGGAGGGCAATCTGATTTCAGATTTTATTTTATTTTTTTAAAAAACGAATTTAATTTTTTTTTCCAAATTTCTATATAAAAAGTCTTAACAATTTAAGCAACTTTAACTCTAAGAGAAAGTTCGTGCGACCCAGTCGTGCATTTTATTTTTATTTGCAACAAATATTCTTTTTTTAATTTGTAATGGAAAACATATGCATTAAAAAAATTTATTTCTTACGTTCCTTCTCGTAAAAGTATGACAAGTGACATCTTGAGCTATTTCTACTGGAGAGGTTCCACTTTTTTTCAAAATCAATTCTATAAGTTTAAATTTTAAGGTTCAATCTAATAAATGAGATCAAAAATATTTCAGCAGAAGTACTATAACCATGGAAATTGTTTTTTTTCTAAGAGACAATGATTGCATTAGTTGTACTCGTTGGTGTAATATTATTAAAAACTGTGCCATATCTGAAATCACTTAAAATGTGCACACTGTAACTGTAAAATATTGCTTTTCATAAGAATATAAAACACTCGAAAAGCTTTGACAAAATTGGACCGGAGGAGGTGTTATTTTTTCATACTTTTTTTATTATTTGATTAGCAATGAGAATATAGCTATGAGTTCCATATAACTATAAATCGTAAGATAAGTTATAAAATTTCAAATCAATGATATTTACAAAATTTTAAGCCTACTACCATTCATTTCGAGACTAACCTTTTTTCACTTAATTTGATTTTGCTTATACAGAAATAAGCACATTTTTTAAGACTCCCAAACAATTGGGGCTATTTAAATTAAACTAATGTTCAGTTTTGTTCGTTTAAAGTACAAAGTATTTAATTTCACCAAACGGTTTTGTAAAATGTATGATGTACCTACATAAAAGTTTTAAAAAGTTTAAGTCTTTTTAAATTTAAGCACCTGGCAACCCTTAATCTGACAAAAAAAGCTTTTTCTAGACGTCAGACTTTGGAATGTTTTCAATTTTGTCAAGCAAAACATAAAACAAAAACCTTCAGTCTGTAAATTAACTTCTTGACAATCGGTGTGTTCCGTGGCATTTATATTTATATACTGTTTTTGTTTTGCTTTCGCTGCATTATTATTAAATATGGAAACAAATAATAATACTCTTGTGGAAATTCCATTAGAAGACTGGTCAAAACTTCGTGATCTCTATGAAAATCGAAAGCTAGAATCAAATTCCTATAATATGATACAAAATTATATCAATTGGCTGAAAAAAGATCCATCATTGAAAGATTTAGTAAAATTCTATTCATTAAACGGTGATTGGAGTGATGGAACTTTTGTACTAGAAGTAAGAAACAATTATAATAAATCGGTCTTATCAGTTTCTACCTAATTTGATTAATTCTGCTCATAAAGTTAAGATAAATACAATGTATTAGACAGCTTACAAGTTTATCTCTGATGAGTGTTTGTTGATCTCCAAACACTAACAAAAGAGATCTTATTCAAAAAATTCAATTAGGTTAATGGAGTATTATTTCCGTTGAGCTTTAAAGATCAGGGATAATTAACATTTTTTTTAAAAATTCTCTTATTTCAGGATAATAAAATTCACATCATGATGAACACTCTTTCAGAGTCTCAAGAACGTCTTCTAACAGCTCTTAATTGTTTTGATAAGAAACCATCTCGTAGTCTATGTGCTGTTCCTCTACGAATTAAGCAAACAATAGAAACATATTTAATCGATTTGGGAATTGAAAAGGAGTCTTTTAAATTTTCTAGAACCATTTGGCATCATATTGATATGAAGACAGCTCTGACATTTGATACTACGTAAGTAAAGTTTTACTCAGTAAAACATAAATTCAAATCTATTAATTTCAGTCCACCAAAAGGAATAACTCTATCTCAACTTCAAGAAGAACATATTGATACTGTCAATAATGTATGGCCATTTCGTACTACCGGCTCTGAAGTATTTGTTGGCCGATTAATTCGATTTAATCAAAGTATTGGTGCATTTGATGAGAATGGAAAATTAATTTCTTGGTGTTTGACACTTCCAATTGGTGCCTTAGGATTATTACAAGTAGAAGAAAGTCATAAACGTAAAGGTTTTGGAAGTCTTATGGTTCGATGTATGGCCAAAATGAATGCTGAAAGAGGTGTAGAAACTATTGCACCAGTTGTAGATGAAAATACTGCATCGCGAGCAATGTTTAGGGGTTTAGGTTTTCAAGAAATTGATCAAGTATTTTGGTTTCATAAACCTGAAACAGAATAAGGAATTTAGAAAAAATTAAATAAATTTTAGCAAAATTGAAAAACAAACAGAAAAAAAATAAAATGCACGACTGGGGTCGCACGTACTTGCTCTTGCAGTTCAAAGCACTTTTATGTTAGTCTACTTGTAGATTTTAAAAGCTGGCTCTAAATTTAAAAAAAAAAAATTGATATTGAGGAAGAGCCGACATTTAGGGCATGAAAAAAAATTTTTTTTTGTTATTTGACTTTTTTGAGAAAAAATAAAAATGCAGTTTTATTGCCACTGCTTTAAATATTACGTATACAAAGTTTAATCAAAATCGTTAGAGCCGTTTTCGAGAAATTCGCAATATCGTATTTTTTTGTATGGGAGGTATACGTTCTAAACGAGATATAAAAAAACAAAAAAAAACCAACTTTCAGAATTCTATAAAAATCATCTGTACCAAATTTGAAGAAAATCCGTCCACCCGTTTAGGCTGTGGAAATGTGTACAGATGGACGCACAACCGCACAGACGCACAGACGCACAGACGCACAGACGCACAGACGTACAGACGCACGGACGGAATTGCGAGACCCACTTTTTTGAAATTCTCCATCATCGTAATGTTGGTTTTGATTAAAACCTCAAATTTTTTTTTCGACACGAAACCAATACTTGCCCTATAGAGCAAGTAAAAATGTTTCTTTTAAATCATCTTATCGCTTTTAAATTTCTTCAAGACCGATGAATAAATAAATTCTTGAAAATATTTAAAAAAACATAAGCTGTCTTAAAAAATGCTTTTAATAACAACGAAAAACAAACGACTCGGCCTGAAAGTATATCATTAGAAACATTCCATGGTTACGTACAAACAAATTGAACTTTCTGTTGATACTTTTTTGTTTTGCATTATACTTTTGTGTATGCAAACAATTTGAAGGTATTTCTTAAAATAAAAAAGAAAAGAAAAATCGTCACGTACCGGTTGAGTCAACAATGGATACCTACTCTAGTCATACATACATATAAATTTTAGCGAAATTATAACCCATTAAATTTAAAGGTAAAAAAAAACACTAATAACTTCACGTTTCTTACAAAACTAAACCATAAAATAATTTGTTAAGCTATTAAAAAACTGAATTTGATTTTTCTTCGTCTTATAATGTATTAGTTCAAGATCCCTATCGGTTTGAATATCTACCATTTCTTGTGGATTTTATTCAAATTATGTTTTTTTTTTCATTTGTTACAGCCAGCAGTTCGATACTTTGCAGCTATACATTTTTGAAATTTAAACTTACGCGGTCACTGTGGTGTATGAGTAACATTTTTTTGTATTAAAAGAAAATTGTTGTTTGAAAACAAATGTTAGTCTGTTAACTGAAATAAAATCAGTTGACCTTTATAGCATTTTTTTTACAACTATTAGAGTTATTTATGTAAGGACAACGTTACTAGAAGTGCCAAGTCATTAGTAAAGGGCGTCATACGTAATAACCTTTAGTTTTGATTGACTTTTGGTTGGTTGGGGTCATAATCCTGCAATGGGTAAACTTACAAAATTCTGTCCTCCAAAATTTTGTATTTTAAAATTATGTAAATCTAAAATTGCTGCATTTCAAATTTTTTTGTGACGAAAATTCTGTAAAATACTGTTCACTGTAATACAAAAGTATGTGATACTGTGATAAAAAAAACTGTATTATGGCAAAATACCAAAAAAAAGTTTTGAAAGATGTTACAGTTGCTGATTAATCAAACTAATTTTTGTAAGACAAGCTTACACAAATAAAAAAAAAGTGCACAACTGAGTCGTACATGCTTGCTTTGATAATAAAAAAAAATTATTAAGTTAAAGATGTTTGAGAAAATTGAAACATCTTTATTTAAGTAATCACTTGATCAAATAACTCATCACATATGAAAATTATTAAGACATAAAAAAAAAAGAATTTAAGAAACAATATAAAATTTGGTTTAAAGGTACTAAAATATCTGCTTAAATTAATTTGGCCTCCAAATGAAATATATGCCGTTTAATGAATAATAATAAATTTAACTTGTAAATAAATGAATTTTAAGATAAAAAAATTGAAAATCGTTACATAAAAATTTTCAAAAATAAAAAAAAATTGTATGCTATTAAACAGTTAATATTAAGCGACACACAAGAACAAAGTTCCAATAAATTTTTACTAATCAGGTTGGTAAAATTTTGACGAGTTTTAAAATACAGAATCAGGAAAAATTTTGAAACTTATTAAATATTATGACCTCCAAACAAGCGCATGCTTACATGTCATCCTTGTATCTTGTATGTCATTTCTTAAGTTTCTACTTTTTTTAATTAAAAAATTCAACTGTAGGTTTTTATAAAAGTCTATTTAAATTTAATTAAGTAATGTTGTATACAAATGTACCACCCATGGCTGTAGATGGCATCAATTACACTTATAATATTTTTGAAAAAAAAACTGTATTCTGTTTTTTTTTTTTATTTTTATGTTCTCATCGAGATCAGTTTAGTACTTGACGAATTCAGTAATTTTTTTTTTTAATCTTCAATAATGTCGTACATATTTCCATTTTTTTCTTTAATTTTGCCCACAATTGGTAGTTTCATTATTCTTTTCATAAGAAGGGGAGAGGGGGGCCAAATGTAACACTTTTTACTAAAACCGATGGTACTCCTACAACTTTTTTTAAATAAAAGAACCACATTTTAGCTGCAAGATCCATCACAAATTTTTTTCAAAACCTTGCGGTAATGTTGAAAAATAAAGCTTCCAAAAAAAAAATCCTGTTGTTTCAACCTACCCCATATACGGGGAAAAGTGTAACACATACCGGGGTAGGTTGTACCAAGATCTAAAAATAAGAAAAAAATAACTTTATTTGTTTATATTTATTTATTTTAATAGTAAAAACAAACCTCAGTAATGAGATTTTATAGCAGATTTGAAAAAAAAGGGATCAAATCGAAGATTTCGGAGAAGATTTGACTAAAGTCTTAAATTAAAATTAATTGAATTCATAAATTGTTTTATAAGCTTTATAAATTCAAGTGTTGGTTCAAAATGTGTTTGCAATTCCAAAATAAATACAAATTCATTTACAAGCATTCATATCCAGGGTTATATTAGGTAAAAAATTCTTATTTAGGTAAGAAAAAAGTGGGGTAAGTCGAAAAAAATCGTTACGTTGAACGTTAAAGTAAATCTTTCTTCCCTGAAAGTTGAATAAATATGCTCCAAACCGAGAAAGGTTTGAACTCTGGTACTTATTCAAAAAATTAGTTTACATTAGTTGATAACAAACAGCATTTGTTGTAATGCAAAATAAATAAAAATAAAATAAACGAAAAATCACAATTCACTTGTAAAAAGTAACAAAAGTCGAATGAATACATAATAAGAGGAGTTTTTATCTGAGTCACAATTTATGCAATCATAAATACCTAAGTGAAGAAATCTATTGGTAGGTTTTTGCATGTTACAACTTGCCCCGGAAAAATGTTACAACTAGCCCCAGCATGAAATTTTTCACACAAAATCAATTTGAATAAAAAGCGAAACTGATATAGACATAACATTTACACGCAATTTGAGCCAAAACACAAATGCATATAATAAAAAAACAGTTAGCACTCTATCTTTTTCGGGTTAAGAGGTAGACCAAAAATAAAATTAAAAAAAAAAGTTACAAACATGCTTTTTTTGGACACCACTAGTATAACTTCTCACCCTGTCATCTTATCTTAAACTGAAGAAAATGTGCCGGTAGATATGGAAAAATTGAGCATTTTTCTCCTTTACGAGTTTCTTAATATTGAAAGGAACATGGTTTTTTTTAGCTGTTAATTCTTACCCCTGTTACTTTTAGCCCCACTCTCCCCAACATTACGATTTATTAAATGAAACACATTTGGTAGGTTTTTGCATGTGTTCAAAGCTGTTCAAAGCTGCCCCAACTGTGTCAACGACATAAAATGTTGAATAAATATTTAACATTAATATTTTCATTCAAAAATTCACCGTGACTTAGTTTAAAATTTATTAAACATTAACAAAAATTGTATTGCGTTCTGAAATCAAGCACCAATTTTTGTTTAAACTCTTACAACTAAAAAACTGAAATAATGCAAAACTACTATAAAAATCACCTTCCACCAATAAATCTGCAAGCCATCTGAGATAACCAAGGAAAGTCACTGACGTTTATGGATATGGTGTTGACGGGTTCACATATCGAATAATTTCCAAAAAAGATTTATAAACTAAAATGCCCCGTGTTCAAAAGTGCCCCACTCTCCCCTACCATAAAAAAGTAAAAGAGTGTATTGGTGTTTTTGCTTATTATGAACATCTCAAGTCATGTCACACCCGTAACGCTTTTTTTTACACACGCCAAAGTGTTAAAATCAATTTGTTTTACTTGATAGCTTTTAATCGTTTTATGTCTCATTGTAAACGGGGTACTGATGATAAGCATTCAAAGACAAAGAATTAACTTGTTTCCACATACAATAATTTGTGATTTAAGGATATTAAACTTCCTTTATTAATCTAAAATGCTTTGGAGGGTCACACCCGAGACGCATTTAAATTTTTTTTTTCAATCACTTCCATGGAAAATAATTGAAAAATAGTACCATTATGAGCAAAATTGTTATACCCGTAACTATAAAAAAGCCCAAAAGCAACACAATTGTCCAAATTATTTTTTCTGAAAACCTTCAAGAATAATAAAAGTTTTTCAAACAAATAAAAACATTTATTATTCAACTCCATTCACAGTACCAACCTACTTTCGCCTCAATAATATTACCATTAATTTTTTTCAAAATCAAATACAATTAAGTATGAAAATTCATAGAAATCATCATCAGCATAATTATTTCAATTACTCTCAGGCTTTTAAACAATAACAACACCAGCGAAAATTCAATTAACAAATATGAAATTCATTTATTTTCTTTTGATTTATTTAAATAAAAACAAAAAAGCGTAAATAATTATTAAAAATTAACAAAATAAAATTCAAATAATAAAAAAAAATTAAAATAACATTCCTAATTTATTATTATTTTATCATCATAAAACTTAAACACTATACAATTTTTGTTTCGAGAATAAAATATGTATATAAATAATAATTTATTATTTATTATTGAAATCAATAATATAAATTCTCTTTTTTTTTCATAATTTTATTTACAAATTAAAAATTAAAAAAAAATATATATATAAAATACAAATCAATATTTGACCATTAAATATATATTTTAAACTATCAAAAAATCGTTTATACACAAATTGTATATTCATAGAAGTTATAAATGTATTTTTTTTCCTTTTTTCCATCGAACTAACTCGTAACTGTATCTCGTCACACAATCTACACACATCTACTAAATTATTTTTTGTTTTTAAACTAGGCAATTTCAATTGCCGGTGATGGTGGTGTACTTTTTGGTACCTAAACGAAAACAATATAAATAAATCGAAACATATTTACACAAATTCATGTCATATTATATGTATAGGAATCTCATTAGCATGCACTTGCTATCTCTCTATAATCCTTTCCAAAGTCATGCAAAATAGAATATGTCCTGCTTTCGTCCTTGTCCCCCTTTCAAATCACAAGCATCTCATGTTGGCCTCCATTTAAATAATTAATTTTCACAAATTTAGACCAAATTCGAGAATATAATTAAATTGACTTAAAAAAAAAATAATAATAAAACTAAAATAAATAAAATACAAAACACAAAACAACAACACACAAAAACCAAATCACTTAATTTTACTTAAAAATTAAATATTGGGGGCATGCTGCATGCATAATGCACCAGGACATTCAATATCCCTCTGGGATTTAACCCAAAACATATCCCCATGTAAGCCTTATCAAATAAATATTTATTTTATCAATTGCATAGCATTAGGAGGAATTGACATCATGCACCAGAATTGAGAGCAGCTTTCGAAATTTGTTGCCTGCACTTAGGAGCAAGCTCGAAAATGATGATGATGTTTTTGGCTTTGCGTAAAGTGCATGTTGTCTATGAGTTGTTTTAACCCCTCTTGTTAGCCCCTGTAAATGTGTGTTAGAGGAATAGGAACCCTTAAAATAATCACATAAATGATATTAGCCTCTATCCCCTTTCTTGCCCCTAAAAGTATGTAACTGTGGTTAGCCGTTCCATCATCCCTTTATTCGGTGGGTTGTTGTGGGTAAACTGGATGGTGAGCAATAGCACTTAATTGCATGAATAAAATGGTTTCAGAGTGAGTGGAGTTATAATGTTTTTATGACCATAATTTGATTTTTGTTATCACCGTTTCGAATCTGGGGATGGAATTTTGGAGAGTGGTCGATTGGAATATATTGATCCAGCCAAATTAGTTTTTTGAGGAAAAACCACCTAATGGATGCCACGATTGGTGGTGGGTATTTTGGATCTTTTAGTTTGATTTTTTTTAGGTTTTTTTTTTTTGTTGGTAGGTATAGGATGACGATGACTTGTTAATTATTTATCATTCCGATTTACTATAGCCCAAAAGTGGGTCTTTTTGGTCTCTTACTTTGAAACATTTGATTCTAAAGTGATGGCACATCTCACGAACCTGGAAGTTGACGAAAAAACAAGGAAAAAATTAAATATCCTGTTGATGATTATAGAGAGCCTTTTTGTGAAGTGAACTCTTAAATTTAATTAACCTACCACTCCTTGACCGTAGTGAATGTGAGCAATCGTACTGAATATCGTCAGGCCATGGACAATCCATCGTTCTGCATCGACTGACAGCTGCACTCCGAGTTTGTCGTAGAATGGAAAGCAGGAAACCATGACAACTACAACCAGAGGCCACATGAGGATGTTGAAACCGTCACATCTGGTGTCAGACATCTGAGCGACAATCAACCGGCACTGTGTGTGAAAAAGAGAAGAGAAGAACATACATGAATTCCAGTGGCGTAAGAAGAATGGGGTGCATTTTTGAAAAAAAAGCTTGTTTTGGGTAGTGATGGGAACTATCAAAAGATTTGAACTATCAATAGTTAGTAACTGAATGAGTTGAACTATCGAATAGTTCATTCATTCATTCATTTATTCATTCGAATAAAAACTATCGAATAAAACTATCGAATAAACTATCGAATAAAACTATCAAATAAACTATCGAATAAACTATCGAATAAATTATCGGATAAAAACTATCGAATAAAAACTATCAAATAAACTATCGAATAAACTATCGAATAAATTATCGGATAAAAACTATCGAATAAAAACTATCAAATAAACTATCGAATAAAAAAAAAAACTATTTGAATGAAAAAACTATCGTTTCAGAAAAATTTTTGAATGAGAAAACTATGTTATAAAAAACTATTCGAATGAAAAAACTATCGAATAAAAAAAAACTATTCGAATGAAAAAACTATCGAATAAAAAAATATCGAATGAAAAAACTATTCGAATAAAGAATAACTGAATGAATGAATGAATGATATAAAACTATCGATTGAATGAATATTTTACAACTATCGATAGTTTTATAGTTTGTATTCGATAGGTCCCATCTCTAGTTTTGGTTAATAATTGAATTTCGCAAGAAAGATGTTGAATTTTTAGTCCAAAAAGGACAGTTGTAAGGATTTTCTATTAAAAATTCGTCCTTAGAAGATTTAAACATTGAAGCCCTCCTAGATCCTCTTGAAATTTAAAGAAAATTCATCCAAGTGATAGACGGCTCTGGATGATGCTGCATTGTCCTTTGTCCAGTTTTGTTGTCCTTTTTGTCCATCATCCTAGATATACACTATCCCCTCCCCCATTCCCTCATCATCATCATTATAATAACATTGGACTCTTGTTGTACTTACAGCAATGTTGGAAAAGAGTGTTCCAAAGAGAACAAACATTATCCTTGGCTCCAAATTGATGATGTTGTTCGCTGAGTTAAACACCCAAATCATCGTTATGATGAATAGCCAGAGGAACGCAAATAATGGACGTGCCGCTTCCCAGATGGGTCGCATTTTTCCAGTCTTGTTTTTGTATGAACTGGTTTTTTTTTTTATAAAAGATAAAAATATATAAAAAATAATATTAATAAAGTAGAATGTGTTGTAAAGAGATATCTTATTAGATAGACTCTTTTCTTCTTTTGTGTGTGATGGAAAAAAAAAATGTATTCTTACTTACAGATAGATGTTTTTAATTATAATTGGATGACTTGACATCATTGCTGTTACTGGCAGAGATATTTCAAATATGTTAGCTGTTGTTAGGCCAAAGATTTGTGTTGTTTGCCAAAAGCTTGATCCAACAATGAAGGTGAAGATAAGGACTAATGTTACACCCTAAAAAAAAAAAAATGGTAAATTTTGCATTAAAATAGAAAAAGTATGTCAACATCCTAAATGTGTGTCTAGTTTGTTTGACAAATTAGGATACAAGAAAATAATGGTTCTCTTAGAATTATTTAAATTTATGATGCTGTGATGGGTTTATTTTCAGAAGATGATTTTAAAAAGTTGCCAAAAACATTCATAAGTAGTATGATGTTATGATCTTTTGATTCCAACATTATGGCGAAAATTGGGATAAAATGTTCTGAACATATTCAGGACATTAGCTATACCTACAATCGATCAGAAATAGATGAACTTTTTAACGTTTTTATTTTGCGTTGAAGATGACAAAAGCCGTGTCTATTGGTTTCTCAGTACTTGGTTCATTGCTGAATTTGTAACATTGTCCAAAGAACAACAAACGATTGCTTTTGTTGTGTATACTAAGTAGTTGAAGAGCCAAAAATTTGTAAGTTTAGACAAAAATTTTCTTTGTAAACCACAACAAACGAAGAATACTCTCAAGAAATAAATCCCACTAAGTTATTGTAATAATAAAATTAAGTTTGTTTTTCTGGAAACAATATAAAAAGTGACTTAGTCCACTTTTATAATTGATTCGTTCATTTTCAGAACATTATAAGTCCATTTGCTCAAAAAAAATTCTGACAAATTTTTTTCTGTATTTAACAAGTTTGATCTTTACTTTAAATGCAAAAATTATCCTAATATATCAAAGTATCTATTAATTATGATTTGAATTCATAGAAATAAATAAAATCATCCTTCTTGTGGGTTAAAAAAAAAAAACATTCCAAATGGACTTATCAGGTTTTGAAAATAAATCGATTCAATTAATCGTACAAATATGACTATTTTTTGGTTATTTTATTTTAGTTTCACTAATTTATTTTAAGCGCTAATTTACGTTCCTGAGTTTTCTAAAACGATTAAATTTTAGCTTTATTTCCCCATTCATAATGTTTGTTTATATTAGTGCTCTTGTTTTCTGAGTGTGTAAAATTTATTAAAAAAATTGATGAAAGTTACAAAACCATTTGAATAACTTCCAATTAATTTTTTGAATACCTAATCAAATTTTTCGAAAACAAGTTGATACATTTTTTTAAAATTTTTTGTTTTTAAGTTTGTGTACATTGCTTAAAAATTGATATACCAAATTTTACTTGGTTCCTACATAATTATCAAAAACATACTTCGTTTGAAGATAGAAATCGTTCAAAAAGATGTTTAGTAATCTTTAAAAATAAGTTAAATTTTTGTTTTCATTTCTTTTCAAATTAAATTAAATTTAACTATAATTTATAAACTGCAACATACAAAGCTTTGACATTCTAGACAAATTTTACTATAAGTGCATGGAATCCATCTTACTATTTCAGACATTTGATGTTTTGTAAGGATCTCTGCTTTTTAAACAAAAAATCTGCAGCGGTTGTAAAGAATAAGTTATAAGATCTCGTCGAAAAAAGTCGAAATCTCAAATTTCCAAAAAAAAACTATAAGACCCTCATTTGACTTAATCACATACTTTTCAACGCTTTCGCGACGATTTTTCTATTTTTGTTTTTGACATGGTAACTATTTTCTAAACGCAACGAGAGTTGAATTTTTTTTTAATCAATAGATAAATTTTTTGCAAGACTGACAATGGTATTGAAAAAATTCTAAAAAATTTCAAAACCAAGCTATTAATGGTTTTCTAAAACTAAAACATGAGGTAGACCTTTGACAAAAAAGTGATTATAGGTAGGGGAAATTTTGTTTTGACAATTTGAAAAACGTCATTCGAAAGATAATAAAAAAAAAAGTTAGGGGTCTGGTACGGATTTTTTTTTAAGTCTCTTCGTTTCGAAATATGAATTTTTGAAAAACACCTATTTATTTTGGGGTATTTTTGGGTGAGTTTTTATGTTTTTAAATTTTTTGTAGCATTTAAAAAATCTCAAGCTTATAGAACATGTAGTCTATGACTGTGCGCATACATAGGCAAAAAATTGGTATTTCAAAATATTTCGAATAACGGTAGTTTTTTGTCCCAAGTTTTTTGACCTTTTTTTAGCAGTTTTTTATTGTTATATTTTTTTCTTCTTCAACAGATAAATAAATGAAATTTATATTATAAATAGATAATAGACAGGACTATATCTGTGCAAAATTTGAATTAATTTTGTAGTCACAATTTTGAGATAACGGTAAAATAAAGTTTTATTATTCAACAGGTTCTATCTTTTGATCTAAGGCAAATACAAATTTGATTTAATTTTATTGAGCATCCTGATGATGTTACCTTTCATTTGGTATATCACACATAACATTCACTACAAGCTACACAATGTTTAATTAAAAAAAACTTGCGAAATACCTCAAAACACCTGTGGAGATCTGTTTATCATGAACAGCCACCAGTGTGGGAAGTACCGTAATCTCAGTTTTTAAAAAATTCTAACTTTTTTTCTAGGCATCGCAGAAATAAGATTAAAACGTCATTATGAAAGGTGAAATTACAAGCTTTTACATGATATAAAATTTTGTATAGGTTGTCTAAAAAAAATTGATTCAATAGCGTGAGAACTTAAATTTTTTTTCTTTTTTTGATGAAAATTGATCGAGTTCAAAAAATTCTAGCTCTTTTTGGAAATGCCTAATAGACATGATTGATATATATATTTTGAGCTGAAGCAATAAGCTTTCAGGTGGTATAAAATTTATTATAGGTTGTTATATCAAAAAATGAATTTTTGAGTGATGGAAATGATTTTTTCACTTTTTTCATAAGAAATGATTCTTTTTAATAAATTATTTTAATACTTTTTGCGCATTGTAAAAATTTAAAAATGGTTTTATTAATTAGTAGAAATATTGTATAAGGCCAAGTTTATAAACTGTCATTCAGAGCCTTTTATTGCTAGTGTTAGCTCAGGTCTTTTTCAGTGCTTCTTCAGATAAGCCACCAGTATTCATTCTTGCTATTTACAATGATGGTCAAGCGTAGATTCGACTGATTTTCATTATGCTTCTAAGCTCTAACATTAGCTTTTTTTATTTATTTAAGAAGTTTGTTTGGTATAATAACAAAATATTTCACTTGCTGAAAGATAACTAAACACAAAATTATTTTAGTGGATTATAATGATATTAAGAATTTTTAGAGCTCCACTTAAAAAAAAAAAAATTAAACTAAATATAGGTTCATTAGCAACAGTTAATAATTAATTAACTTTTTCTTTTTCCTTAATAACCCTCATTCCGGCATAGTCAGATATAGTTTTCATAGTTTTATTATTAGGTCAAAATTTAATCAAAATTTTGATCTAAAATGCAATTTATTTCAAATGCTGAATGAAAAAGAACAAATTTAAATAATATTTTCTAATGGATTTAACATTATTTTCATAATCCAGCTTTGATATGTGCTAAATGTTAATGAATACTCATTTAAGATTAATCATCAGCTTTTTAGCCACCTCTGGGGGTTAAATTCAAATGCCACAAAAAGCCATAATTTAATTTTATTATAATTATTTAAAATGACGAAAACAAACAAAAAAATTCTAGCAATTGCTTTGTTTAATAATAATAATAATTTTAATCTACTTTACTCATTATTCTTAAATATACATTTATTTTGTATTTAATTAAAAATAAAACAAACAAAAAAAACTAATAGAGCACTCTCTAATGAATTGAACATAACATAAAAAAAAAACTAATAAAAAAACATCATCTCCATTAAAACATTTTATCAACGCACTTATTTAATCTACAATTATTCTATTAAAAATTCAGAGTTAAATGGTAAATAAAATCGTTAATGGATATGCCTTAATTCACACACCCTCCCCCACGCCCCCCACATTTTACACACATTTTAATCAAAATTTAAATGTTTAGCTATAAAAAGTGATCATAAAAGCGTGTGGCACGCTCCGTGTAAGCCAGCACTTATACATAATCCATATAATGCACAAATTACGAAAATTACTTAACCACAACGATAAATAATACAAAAAAAAAAAAAAAAAAAAAAAATAGTACGTATACGCCGTAGTGTATTTGGATTTGAATGATTTTTTTCAAATAAACTTTTTTTTTGCATTGACATTTATTGGGAAAAAAATGTATATTTGTTTATTTAATTTCACATTTGAAGTGTAAATTTAATTTGAGCCTTTTTACTCAATACTCTCAAAGTCGAATATTGGCTGAATTACCACAACACTCGTATTTAATGGGATAATTATGTTTTTTAAAATGTCCGAAGTTAAGCGGAGTTTAATTTTGAGAAAATTGAGTTTTAAAGAATTTAATAAGACTGCGGCTACAAAAAATTAATTACCCATCAAATATAGGTTGCTTGTTGCAGGCGCGACCTATCAATCTCTTGATGTCAATATATTATGATGAATTGATCATCAGCGTGCGTGCATTAAAAATTTAAATATATTCACTCGTGCGAAATTCAATTGAAAGTATACGCTCGTATATTTACTCTATCTCTGTTCGATGTCAGATTAATGAGAATGTGCGTAGAGATATACTTACCCACATGGTAAAATCATAGCCCCAAGGGAGAAACATCACACCTGTACTATATTTCTCCACATGTGACAGATAGAAATTCAGAAATATATTCCAGATACAAAAGAACATCCGTTTTGGTGGCAAAAGATTGGTACCAAATAGCGTAAACATATAGATTGGTATCAGGACCGAAGAGTATGAGTCCAATCCGTGGTCAAAAAGTTCACCAAGTGGTCCACTTGTTCCGGTGCGTCGTGCTTGTTTACCGTCAATGCCATCTGTATATAAAATAGAGAGAGAGAGTAGAGTGGATGATCATCATTCAGTATAATAATGACCGGCAAAAAGGTAAACGTAATAAAATATTTTATTTTGTTTTAAAACATAATTTATTGATATTTATGTGTGTGTGTGGATAGGGGAAAATAGGGTTAGTTGGATAACATATTTTCAACGCTATTTTTGTATAATATTCTGATGCAAGTGACTTAAAAAATAAGAAGTTCTGGCTTAATAGTTTTTCTGTTTCCAATCAACTTTTTCTGAAATTGCCTTTCTTTAACCGACTTCAAAAAGGAGGAAACCGACGAAATTGAAGTTTAAAGACTAAAATTCAAAGTAACTAAAAATGAAGGTATATGAGTTGAAATCATGTTGGCTGGAAAGTTTCGAGATACGAAGAATAAAAGACTCTACTTTCTTATGATACAAATTTCATGCTCAAATTTCGGGCTGTCTACAAACTCCTACTGATCTGAGATTCTAGAGTTTTAGGGATCTGAGAAAAATTACCCTTTAATATTTTTCGGTGTTAGAAAACTTTATAAAAAAATCTTTTTTTTACTAAGCCCTGATTTTTCAATCGTCAGTTAGACTATCAGAGGAATAAATGTCAATATAAAAAAAACTTTTATTCCTAGGAATAACCTCTAACTGAGGTTCATCTGACTATTGAAAAATTGGCCATAAATGTCAGAAATACGTAGACCATAAGTATTTTTTTTTTTTTTGATAGTTTTTTTGTATATTTTTTTTGATAAAAGATTATATTTATTTATACTTTACTTGGATATTCAGGATTTATTCAGAGTTCTAAAGTGTTTACCAAAATGACGTTTTATTAGATTTGAATTTTTTTAACAAAATCCTTGGAGCCGTTTTTGAGATTTTAACTTAACTAAAATTGGTATATGACAGGTACCGTTATTTTTTGTCAAAAAAAATTAATTCTTAAAACCCTTTTGGAGAGTCGCAAATAACGCTATATACCAAGTTTGATGTCAATCTGTCCATCCATTTAGGCTGTAGCTCCTTATACAGACAGACGGACTTCCAGGACCTACTTTTTTGGCTTTCTCTATCATCGTGATGTCATGTCTGATTGTTGTCTCAACATTTTTTTTTTACGACTCCAGCAAAATAATTTTATTCTACAGGGTGTCCCAAAAGTAATGGATCAAACGAAATATGCTGATAGGCCAACTTAAGGGCTCTCAGAATTTGGTAATTTGTTCATCCCAAATCTTTACGGTTTTCGATTTAATGCAGTTTTTGTGAAATTTCAAAAATCCCGACTTTGCAACAGTATTTTGCTTCCTCCGGTCATAATTGATTTTTGTTTTTTACAATTCTTTCACTAAAACATTGGCTAATAAGAATAAATAATTATTTAATCAAAATATTTTTTATTTCATACGCCATTTTGCTGCAAATTAATTAACAGTTCCATGTTTTATAAAAACTCAATTACTTAATTTTTTTTCAGAGCAACACACTGCAAAAAATTTGTATGGTGTGACACAGGTTAATTATTTTAAAAACTTGCCGTGTTATTGCACTTTTCAAAAATGTATAAGAGTTTCCAAACTTGAAGTTAGAACAAAAGATATTACAATTTAAATGCAACAAAACAGGGCTTTTCAGAGAAAAATAACAAAGAAAAATAAACACATTTTCTCGACTGTTGTTTGTTTATTTCTTTTTGAATAAAAGTCTCTATTTTTGTTTGTTATTTTTCTCTGAAAAGCCCTGTTTTGTTGCATTTAAATTGTAATATCTTTCGTTCTAATTTCAACTTTGGAAATTTTTATACATTTTTGAAAACTGCAATAACACGGCAAGTTTTTAAAATAATAAATCAGTATCACACCACACAAATTTTTTTCGGGATGCTTGCTCTGAAATAAAAGTAAGAAATGAGTTTTTTATAAAATATGAAACTGTTAATAAATTTGCAGCAAAACGGCGTATGAAATAAAAAATATTTTGATTAATTAATTATTTCCTATTATTAGGCAATGTTTTAGTGGAAGAATAGTAAAAAACAAAAATCAATAATGAGCGGAGGAAGCAAAATACTGATGCAAAGTCGGGATTTTTGAAATTTCACAAAAACTGCATTAAATCGAAAACCGTAAAGATTTGGGATGAACAAGTTACCAAATTCTAAGAGCCCTTAAGTTGGCCTATCAGCATATTTCCTTTGATCCATTACTTTTGGGACACCCTGTATATAATTCATATATTCAAAAAAGCATTCCCGGAACACTTCCATAACTAAATAAAATGAAATTCAAATGGCTTAAAAACACCACTCGCACACAATATTCTTCATAAATTTGGACATGTCGTATTAATATCATTATTATATATTTAAATACAAAAATGCAGTTTTTGAAGTTTACAGATTTAGGTTTGCGATACCTATTTTTATGAATATATATGTATATTAAATGTATAATACAAGTCAGTTTCAGTTTTAAAGTGCCGTGCATCAATTAACCGTCATTCTGGGAACGCGTTTTTTCGGATAGGTAGGTATATGAATTAAGATTTAAATTTTACTTTATGGGTGATATTGCGATCAATAATCGATTAAAAGTTCATAATTATTTCGTTTTATTTTGTTTATTTTGTGAGATAATAAAATAAAAAAAACTATAAGTGTTAAAAACAAGGTCTATCTACTTATGAAAAAACTCTTTTTGAAATTCATTATTAACGGTGCGTAGAACCGTTTTTTTTTTTTAAATCCGATTTTCTCTGAAACTACTAGTTTGATTTTAACGAAGCTTTTTGTAAAAAAGCATTTATAAAATTTTAATATAAGCTTAAAATAAAATTTTTAAAACATTAATTTTTGGATTTTTAAAAAGTTTTGAATTTTTTTTTTTTTTTTTAAATCAAATTTTTGAAAACCGGACATTGAATTTTTTTGAAATTTAGGTTTTAGATGTTGATTAGTGATTTCTGCAAAATGGCATACCCATTTTACTTTTAAACTTTTTTTCCAAAAAATTATTTATACAAAATTAGATTTTATAAAAAATGGCTCTAACGATTTTGAAAATTTTTTTTCTAAAAATGCATCTTAATAAATCAAATGGGAAACCGACGAAGTTACGAATACCAGAGTTACGGGCGACAGAGTTACGAGCGTCAAAGTTACGCGAAACCGAAGTTACGAAAAACTAGAGTTACGAATTCTAAAGTTATGTTAAGCTATGACATGTGATTTTTGGGTTGGCAACAATTGCGAGGAACGACATGGAATTATGGAAATACAAACAAGAGATTAACATTTTTCTCATTGGTCAGAACTAAATGAGTAAAGCGAAAATGGGTGTTATTTAATCTTGTAAAATTTTGATTGGATAGGTATAGATATACATAATATGGTTTTGTTTTTGTGAGAAGATCGCAAAAACGTTAAAATAGAAAAAAACATGAGTATACTTATGTAAATTTGGGGGACATAATTGAATTTAACTTCTTATTTGTCCAACTAATATTGCAAATACGTATTTTTTTTTTCTATTAATTAATATAATTATTCATAGCGTATTTTGTAATACCCACTTTGTTATTATTTATATTAAAATAATAACCAAACCATCCCTTTTTTTACAGACGTTATTTTGGTGTGGTGAACTGTTGTTGCAATTGTTGCCAACCCAAAAATCACATATCATAGTTTAACATAACTTTAGAATTCGTAACTCTAGTTTTTCGTAACTTCGGTTTCGCGTTACTTTGACGGCCGTAACTCTGTCGCGCGTAACTCTGTTATTCGTAACTCCGTTACCATTTCAAATCAAATAATACTGCATACTTGTTTTGGAGGGCAATTTGATTTCAGTTTTTGTTTTTTTTATACATTCCTACATTTTCCAAGTTTTTTTGTTTATAAAACGTCTTAAAAATTTAATCAACTCCAAGAGCAAGATCGTGTGACTTAGTCTTGCATTTTATTTCTTTATGCAAGTAAATGAAAAAGGCATTTGGATTAATTGGATGTCAACTTTTGACATCACATTTCACATTTGAGATGCATTTACATCTCTTTAAAACTATTACGGGCTATTTGCCTGTAAGTCAAGGCCCAGTTTTTTATTAACAAAAAAAAAAACTTAAAAATGCTTTTCTCTTGATTTTATTAAAACCTTACAATGGCAACCTTGGTATAAGGTCATCAAAAAGCTAGGATTAGACGCTCAACCAAATTGTTCTTGAAAATCAGGCATTATTTTTCTTAAAAAAAAGCAGAATACTGTTGGATATATTTTTTTGTTACAGAAATATTACAAAATCCCGCCTTGTTGACCTTCTCTCAATGAGTTTCAAGTTTCGTAGTCTTAATATAATGCGGAATGAAACAAAAGGCCACTACTCAGGGTTGCCATCTGTCAAGTATCTAAAATAACCAAATTGAGTTTAGCTAAAACTCATGTTTTGCATATCTCGGCCACATGGTGCCCCAAAAAAAATACTACCGTGGATAGTAGACTAATATGTAAATCTTGTATATTTTAAAGTCTGAATGGTCACTGTGGCGTATGTGGAACATTTTTTTTTAAATATTTCTTATTGATAAGAAATTTTTTTATAAGAAAGTAATGATAACAGGTTCCCTTTGTAGTCGCTTTTCGATCATAAAAATAATAGAGTTACGGTAACTTTAACCATTACCAGATAACACTGATAGACAGTGTTTAGGCGTAGAGCTTTTTATCTTACTCCAAATACAGTGACACATTCTTTTCTTTTAAATAGGTTCAAACTAAAGTTTCATATGACATTTAATTATTTTATCTCAACAACATTAACGATGATACACTAACCCCATTTTCCACTAATTTTTTTAACTGCCAAAGGCATGTCTCATTATGATATCCTTCGAAGTCTACCACTATCATTGGCAAGGCTGACCGACACGTTGTGACGCGGTACAGCACAGCCTTATGTGTGTTGTTCAACTCACCTAGGGTGTAAGCCAGGAATATATTAATCGCCGCAACCAACCACACCCAACGTGGCACTGTCCGGTCAATGTTGTTGGCCGCTGTGAAATCCCAGTCGTAAAATGCAATTAAAATGAAAGTGACCACTGTCAAAAGGAACCCAGAGAATGTTATGAGATTCGGTGCCAGCCATTTGGGGAAGTACTGCAATAATAATAATAATTAATGTTTATATTCCTTTTTTTTTTCTTTTTCTCTGTATTTCTTTTATTATTTTTTTATCCCTTCGAGTGTCTTTTGTTGTTCGGGATTTACGAGAGTTGACCTGGACGACACAGTGATATGTCTATATTTGACTGAACTGAGTTGAACTTACTTGAACACATTTATTCCAAAAAGGATGCATTATGTAGACGCTGAGATAGCTGGTGTCAATGCTGTTGTACTGGTCACATAAAAAGAAAATGAAGAAAAAAAGTTAATAAAATTTAAAATTATTTTTTAATTTTTAAGTAAATATGCATTTAAAAGGGATAAATAAAAATTAAAAGTCACAGGAAGGCCGTATGAATTTTTAAATCAGGATGAAATTTTACCTGCATGTTGTGACCTGCCTGTGTCATATGAATTAAAAAGTTGTTATAATTAAAAGTGGGACACAGAGAGAGGGTCAATTATGATGAAAGTGGAGATGTGGAGGTCAAAAAGTATTTTTTAAAGTTGACTTTTTGAAAACTGAATTCAATAAGTTAAGGTAAAAAATTGGAAAGACAATTAATTACCAATTTTTAAACTGTTTTTGTTTTTTTATTGAAAAAGTAATTTGAAAACAAAAACAGACAAGAAATGAGTTTCTGAGATCAGCAATCAAAAGAAAGATTCGAGAAAAGTTTAATCATAAAATAACACAAGTGTGTGAAAAGGAGAACTTAATAAATAGGCGACTAAATTGCACGAATAAAAAGAGTGGTTATACTTTTTATGAATAGTTTTGGTTAAATTTTATTTCTAAACTTAATTAAATGAGATTGTTAAATATTGAAAATATAGGAACGAATATAAAATTGGGAGTAAAGTTACGGAAACACCTCTTGAAATCGTTTTGACCTTCAAACGAAACTTGCCATTTGATTTCTTGTGAAACAAAAATGTTTTTTTTTTTCGATTTTTTTCGATTTCGAATACTTGGGAACGAGCGTTTAGAAACAGTTATTTTTTTTAGAATGCACAGATTTTTAAAAAATTTTCAAAAAAATTTCCACACATAGAAAAATGTTTTCTAGAAAATTAATAGACCCATTTTCAAAAAATTGAGGTTAAACAAAAAAAAAAATAAACGACTGAGCTTTTTTCAACGAATACTTTTATATAGAAGTGTCTAAATATCCGTTTTATTAAATGTCTAAAAATTTTCAAAACTTTCATTTTTGGATTTAATCAAAAATTTTCAAACTTTTTTTTTTGAATAATATTTCTTTTGAAAACGGGTTGATAGCATAGCAATTTTTTTTTTTTTTTTTTAATTTTTTGAAATATTTTATTTAGAAAAATGCAGTTTAAAAAATACGGTTCCTACAATTTTCGAAAAATTTTTTTTTATTCTTAGTTATACAAGAAAATAAATGGCATTCTCAGTTTGAATTCAAAAGAATGTTTTCGTTCTTCTAAAGAAAAATGTTATCCTTTTTTTAAAATTGAATAAATAATAAATTACTTTCTTGGAGACTATAATGAGTTCTTTAAATAAATAATATACAGGGTGTCCCAAAAGTAATGGATCAAACGAAATATGCTGATAGGCCAACTTAAGGGCGCTCAGAATTTGGTAACTTGTTCATCCCAAATCTTTACGGTTTTCGATTTAATGCAGTTTTTGTGAAATTTCGAAAAATCCCGACTTTGCATCAGTATTTTGCTTCCTCCGCTCATAATTGATTTTTGTTTTTTACAATTCTTCCACTAAGACATTGCCTAATAATAGGAAATAATTAATTAATCAAAATATTTTTTATTTCATACGCCATTTTGCTGCAAATTAATTAACAGTTCCATGTTTTATAAAAACTCAATTTCTTACTTTTATTTCAGAGCAGCATCCCGAAAAAAATTTGTATGGTGTGATACTGGTTTATTATTTTAAAAACTTGCGGTGTTATTGCAGTTATTGATTGATTGCTTTAACCATTTAGAAGATATTCGTATCCAAACCAATGCTCACTGATTTCAATAGTTTTCTTATGACCCGTATGCATTGCGATTTGGATACGAATATCTTCTAAACGGTTAAAGCAATCAATTTAATTCCAAGGAATTTTTTGGAGAACGTTTAAGCTCCTACAAGAATATATCTTGCTAATTTGAAAATAATGAAGTTTCAGTGAATTGGAAATTTTTGAAAATATAAAATGTTTTTATAATTTTTTTTAACTTTGACCTCGAATATCTTTAGAATGGTTAGATTAATGAAAAAAGTTAATAAGACCTTTTTTGTGGAGCAATCAATCAATCAATCAATCAACAAGAATATGTCTTGCGCGTTTGATTATTATAATTTTTCAATTTGTTACAAAATTAAGAACAAAAAACGAATTTTTAAAGATTTTCTCGATTTTTGGACCTCAAATATCTATTCAACGGTTAGATAAACGAAAAAAGTGTATAAGGCTTTTTTTGTAGAGCGTTCAATTTCCTACAAGAATATGAAAAGAAATTTGCTAAAAAGTCAATTAATAAAAAAATAATTTTTTTTAGTAGAAGCTTGATGTAAAAATGGAAAATTAAAAAGCGGAGGACCTTCCCATTAAGATAAAGAGCTTATATTTGGTGTGTATATTCTAGAGGGGTCTAGCAATCGATTTTTTGGAGTACCAAATCAAAAAAAAGAATTTCGATTTTTTGGACCCACCCTAATGTATATTTGTATATGTAATATTTTTATTCGGTAGAGCCGCTTTTGATAATACCGTTTTTGGCAATAATTGGGTTCTAGAAAAAAATGTATCACCCCAAGTCCTTAAAACTAACAACTTTTAAGCAAATGGCTTCAGTTGCTTGGGCTTGTGAGAGAAATACAGAATTGCAGAACCTACTTATTTCGCATTCTCGTTATGTCATGAAAGTACAAAGAAGAAAAAAGTAATACTTTAAATACGCCCGCGCATGACCAAATGATAGATAAAATCTTTGTAACATTTGAACAACAACAACTAGAACTTGCTAACAGCAGCGAGTTTCTATTACCCAACACTCTTAGCTACCTTACCTTATCCAGTAAGAATAGACGAAAAATTGTCAAAAAAAAGGAAAAAATTTGTAACAGGCTAATTTTTTGTATACAGCTTGTTATTAGGGTGGTATACAATCTGTAAAAAGTCCTGAAGTTTCCTCAAAGGTCACAACATTTTTCTATTTTAAAAAGGTAGGTTTTAGAAAAAAATTATGTTCTACAAAATTGTAGCTGAGGTTATTTTCCAAAAAATATAAAGTTTTTGTGTATCACTTACCGTTTACACATTACAACATTTCAAACTATCCCCATGTAATTGGATTAAAATAACAAATATAAAAATACATATCAAAAAAAAAACATAAGCGACTTTGAAGTGACATAATTTCTAAACGGTGCTTGATACAAGAAAACTTTGTATGACAATTTTTAGTCAAATATTCTCAGCTTTAATTTTGTGGAACATAATTTTTGTCTACTTTTGACCTTTGATCCTTTATAATGGGACTAACAGACAGAGGAAACTTCAGGACTTTTCACAGATTGTAAACCATCGCAACACCAAGCTGTATACCAAAAATCAGATTGTTACAATTTTTTTACTTGAAAAAATCTATTTTTCCTGGACTAAATAATGGAAAAAACTATCAAAATCTTGTCTTAATAACACTTTTTACAAAATTTCGTTAATATCATTATTATTTATATAAATATTTAAATGATTTCTTCAAAGCCTTCTTTCAAACCTCTCGTCCCTTTTACTCTTTGACACAAAATAAGTAGATTAACTTCCGCCCAACTAAATCCAAAATCACATACACATGTTATTATTATGCTCCTACGACATACAAGTATGTACTGTACTTACTCCTTCACTCTCCCTACACATCATCATCAATTTATCACTATACCACACAGCTAACTGAATCTATCAGGTGGTTTGGGTAAGCTGTAAGTAATTAACACTTAAGCTGAGATGAAATTACTTATGATTCAATTGTTGTGGGAGCAACCTCATGGAAATGGAACCTTAATTGAACACCTTTTTGCGTGTAACACCCTGTTTCTGACCTACATTATCAACATCAAGCTAGGCCAGAGTACAACAAATACTCTCAATACAGAGTAGGTACTTTTACTCATTCAACAAACCCTTTTCGAGTGAACTCCATCTCTACCTATAAGCCCATATACGACGACGATGCCACGAGTTCATGATGCCGATAATGATGCTCATCATGATGACAACCGGAAACCCATCGAAAATAACACACACACACACCGACACACCCGCTAAGCGTGTTGTTCGTTATCTTAACATTCTTCAAAGATCATTAAGCTTCAATAGCGCATTAAGCCTTTCTTGTTCAAGCGGTCTATATTTGACTATTTACAAACACACTTTCAATTAGCTGACATGTTTTGCCAACACTATACAACATTCAATATTGGGAGAGATTGAGGTATGAAGAGCTATTATGCAGTTATGCATAATCACGCCATCCTTCCAACAGTCACAGTTACAACCACAAGCACATCCAGGCATCTAAGTGAGCCCCGTGGGAATTGGCAATACAGCAACTTGAACGTTTATAGTATCGAAGCTATTAGCTTAGCCTGGGTACCTATTTGAGTTCGTCAGAGCAAAGGGTGGTATAATTCTTATCACTTCCTGTCGCCATTGTTGTGGTGTGTGAGTGTGAGTATGTGCTTGCTTATAAGATAAGACTTATTATTAAAGAGCCATTGACCACGGCTAGTGAGCTAAATAATTAGATTATAGGTACCTACGTCAGCAGTAGAGTTAACAATGCGCGCCAAAATAGACACTTCTTTGACTATGGAACCACTTAGACTTGACTTTGGAAAGGATGGTGTTTTGGTTAATGAAGTGCTAAATCCTCATTTTTATGGTAAAAATATGGGATCGGGTCAAAATTCTGGCTTCAAAATTCTGCTTTTTCAGCGAAAATTCTGTTTTTCAAAATTCTGCTTTTTTTCTATTCTGTTTTTCAAAATTCTGCCTTTTAAAATTCTGCTTTTCAAAATTCTGCCAGCATTATATTTGAACAAAAAAATTCTGCTAATTCTGTTTTTTTTTATAGCATATGCGCTGGCTAAAGAAAAATACACCTCATTAATGTAATTCAACATTGGTACTTTCCTAAATTTTTTTATTTAAGTGTCGCAAATATTTTTTGAAATGCATATACTGACTTTCTTTCAAATAAAATATGTATACTAATTGGAACCGATGTTGTATATTCCTTTTCTTATTCAAATTTTTGAATATTCATCTTTATTTGATAAATTAATAAATTTTTAGTTATTTTCGGAAATGTTTTATAATAAACCTTTTCTTAAAATTTTCAAATTTATTCATTCATAAAACAAAAATTTTCAAAAGATGATTTTACAGAATTCTGCAAAAAATTAAAAATGGGTTTGGAAAATGTTAAAAAGCGCGCGCTTTTTAACATTTTCCAAACCCTTTTTTAATTTTTTGCAGAATTTTGAAAAGCAGAATTATGAAAAGCAGAATTTTGAAAAACAGAATTTTGAAAAACAGAATTTTTAAAAGCAGAATTTTGAAAGCAGAATTTTGTAAAGCAGAATTTTGAAAGCAGAATTTTGACAAAAGAATTTTGACCCCGACAGAATTTTGACCCCAACCCTAAAAATATGGTAGAACAAATAAGACTGGTAGAATATTTGATTTGTCGAATAAAAACTTACAACTTCTTCGGAACAGAAAAGCCGTGTTTAACAACCATTTGCATAAGGTAATGGTCAACTTTTAATATCATATCTACGAGTCAGAGAGTGCCATCTAATAACTTTCTCCAGTTAAAGGTATTTTTGTATTAAGTCTCTCTGGGAACTTTGCAGAATATGAATAAATAAATATAAAACTTTTGGCTCTGTTTTTACGGAAATCATTATGACCAAAGCAAAAAACAAAACATCCTAGAAACAGAAGTAAGTTGTACGTATACGCGAAAAACTATTGGTAAACAATAAAATATGAAAATACTCTTAGGGGTAGTTTTTTTTTTGTGTTTTCTGTTTTGTTTTTGGTTTATAACTTTTCCTATAAAAAAAACTCTGTGGCTCTGGGTAGGTTATTAAATATGTAAGCAAACATCAAGAGGACTTTGTATTGTATAGTTATGGGGTATGTATGGTGTGTGTTTGGTTGTTAGAGTGCCTTAAAGTTTTGGAAATAAAATGGGTTCGTTGTGTTGGCTTCACATTTCCTCGCATAGAATCGTAATATTAATATATCAAGAGCCATGAAAAAGAACATGCCGAACATAATGTTTGAATTGGTTGCTGTGCAACGGAACTGTTTGTACAGATTACTAAAAGGAGATGGATTTTCAATAAATGGCGCCCGGGAAATGGTTTTTTATGTGTATAACACTTCAGTTAAACTTCGTACAGTCTTACAGCTTTGATCTGTGTTAATTATTTGCCTTTTTATTTTGAAATATATATTTCTCCGATATTTTTCATGAGCCTGGGATGGAATCAGGTAACGCGAAAGTCGATAGTTAAAGAACAACAATTTTGCTCCATAAATCGTTGATTTTGATAATCAATTATTTATCGACTTTCGCGTTAACCGATTCCTCCCCAGTTCAGTAAATATCACGGATTTTCCCAGTAAGAACTACCCTTAATTAGAAATTTCTCAAAGGAGTCCTTTGTATCATATAATATCATAAGTACTTTTTCTTGAGGATAAATATCACAAGTTTCTCACCTTTTCTGTGATAAAAGGTTTATCTCCATTATTCTCCAGTCAAAGCGTCGGAAAAAAGGGCCTCACCTTGCGATGAGAGGCACTGTCTGTTTTTATTTCATGGATCGATGGGGGTATATTTAAAAGACTTAAACCCAATTTCTCACCACCTGATCATTATTTTTAGCGGAGTTATTCACAAAAATGCATTTTTTGGGATATTTTACTTCTAAGCTAATATCTTTGCTCCAGATTATCGCAGACCAAAAACTAAACATACATTCTCTTCCTTATAATATTTTCTATCGTTGTATGTAATTTCATTGTATTTGAGTGAGTAAATATAAAATGGCAGCCATTTAAAGTCAAATTCTTGTTGTTAAAAAACACATTTTTGTCATTATTTCGAAAAAAGCTTATATCATGATTGACATTTTTCTAACTTATTTTGTAGCCCTGTTCATGTCCTGCATTTTACAGAAAAAATGAGCTCTTTATCACCAAAGATGGCCGAGCTATTGATAAATGAACGCATGCAAAACCGGTGCGAAAACACCCAAAAATATCGTTTTTTGGGAATAACTCGACTTCAGAATGTCCTACGGCAAAAAATAAAGCAATGAATTGTTCGTTACAACATTTTCTATCAATTTAGTGCACAATCTTTTTGTTGAAACAAATAAAAAATAAGTAATATTAAGTCAAAGTCGTTTTTTTGTTTAGCAAACTCTTGCCTTATTATTTTGCAAACGGTGCGAGTATTGGCTAAGAAAATAAAATATTATTGTAGTCCTTTAAATTATCTACATTTAAAAAAAAATTAGCTTTCTACGACCCACGGGATCCGAGTTATTATAATTTTAAGAAAGCATTAATCCGTACGAAAATTCAAAAAAATTTCCCTTGTTTATGATTCGAATACTAGTTCTCAGTGAGAGGGTTGTTTTCATTGTTTCTTGTTATAAGAGAATTTGTCTTATGTTTTTTCGTTGGTCATTTGGACCTTTTTTAAAAAATTAATTTCTCGGCTCGTGTGGGTCGTAGAGAGCTAATTTTTTTTTTAAATTGTAGATAATTTAAAGGACTACAATAATATTTTATTTTCTTAGCCAATACTCGCACCGTTTGCAAAATAATAAGGCAAGAGTTTGCTAAACAAAAAAACGACTTTGACTTAATATTACTTATTTTTTATTTGTTTCAACAAAAAGATTGTGCACTAAATTGATAGAAAATGTTGTAACGAACAATTCATTGCTTTATTTTTTGCCGTAGGACATTCTGAAGTCGAGTTATTCCCAAAAAACGATATTTTTGGGTGTTTTCGCACCGGTTTTGCATGCGTTCATTTATCAATAGCTCGGCCATCTTTGGTGATAAAGAGCTCATTTTTTCTGTAAAATGCAGGACATGAACAGGGCTACAAAATAAGTTAGAAAAATGTCAATCATGATATAAGCTTTTTTCGAAATAATGACAAAAATGTGTTTTTTAACAACAAGAATTTGACTTTAAATGGCTGCCATTTTATATTTACTCACTCAAATACAATGAAATTACATACAACGATAGAAAATATTATAAGGAAGAGAATGTAGGGTCAATGTGGGTAAATGTAAACAATTTCATGTCTTTTTTTTCTTTCGACTTTAGATTTTTTTATGTTTTCACGGAACAACTTGAATGGTATCTTCAAATGCAAATATGAAAAGATGGCAATTCTTCTTTATAAATATAAACAAATATTTCCCAAATTGTTTACATTACTGTCAAATATGGCATGTTTACAAATACCCCACCATGTTTGTGTTTTTTTTCAAATTCTGGGTAAATGTAAACGGTGGTATAAAATTTAGAATTTCCTCTTTATCATATGGATAACAACTTGAAAAACGTTCAAGAAGGTATTTGACAAAAACTTTTTCAAATTCCAATAAAAGTTTTTGTTTTCTTCCTTTCTATTCTTATATCGGCGCCCAATATGCATCCTGAGCAGCTCTGAACGTAATATTTTTTGTTTTTTTACGTCAAAGGCCGATTTTGCAACATCATCCACTGAAAATGATGGTGTTGGCTACTTTAAAATGTGACTCCGCGGCACTTTAGCAGTAGTAATTGACTAAAAATATGTTATTTTTATTAAAACCAATAATTTCACCAAAAATGTATGTTTATATTTACCCCCAGAATACGTTGTTTACATTTACCCATTATGAAAAATATTCTGGGGTAAATTTAAACACATGCAAATCGACATAAATGTCCTGTATTTTAAAATTTGCTTGTATCACATAGAATCTACATCAAAATTAAAAACAAAAAAATATTTGCAAATTATACTGACTTTATTGAATCTGCAAAAATATTTAATTTTTCTGAAAGACTAACGACTTGTTTGGCACTTTAAAAAATTATCTTTCAAGGAAAATACGCTCGTCGAATGAATTCTCTCTTGACAGCAATGAGCTTGACGTATAAGTTAAAAGATACATGCGTCCGCGATTTGTACTTATGTATGCATCAAATAGATTTAACTGAGCCATGTTATGAGCCATGTTTTCATTTACCCCTGTTTACATTTACCCACATTGACCCTATGTTTAGTTTTTGGTCTGCGATAATCTGGAGCAAAGATATTAGCTTAGAAGTAAAATATCCCAAAAAATGCATTTTTGTGAATAACTCCGCTAAAAAGAATGATCAGGTGGTGAGAAATTGGGTTTAAGCCTTTTAAATATACCCCCATCGATCCATGAAATAAAAACAGACAGTGCCTCTCATCGCAAGGTCAAATGACGCTTTGACTGGAGTATTAAGTGTGTACCACAAATTGCTCTGAAAGTTATGACGGGTCGCTTGGATAACTATATGTAATGGATTTCTTCATCAGGTATCACGAATTATTTTAAAATGTTTCACGGATCGCTAGCGTTAGTATTACGGATTTCATCGGTAAGTAGCTCTGATATCTTACTTGAAAGTATCAGACACTTATAAGCTAAATAATAACGAATTTCTGTATAAGTATCACAAATTTCTCCGGGAAGTATCCTGTATCACGAGTCATTACCGTAACTATCAAGAATTTCCACCGAAAGTATCAAAAGTAGCTTAAGTATCATGCATTTTTGCAGTAAATATCACAGATTTATAATGGAAGAAAATGGTCTCTGTCATTAAAATCATGGATTTCTGCATTAAATATAACAGATTAATGTTAAAAGTATCACTGAAATGCTTGAAGGTATCACAGGTCACTAGCGTAAATATAATACTGTATATTCAGAGATTTCTCCGGGAAGTATAAGAAATCTAAAGGTTTCACTGTTAACTAGCGTGAGTATCGCGGATTTTTGCATAGATAGCTCCTGATAGTAGGAAAAGGTTCTATGATTTATTCAGTATCGCTGACTCCGATTATCGTAAGTTGCAACTAATTTTCAAAATTCTGAGATCCAACAAGCTGGATCTTTTCTACAATTTCAAGTACATTTCTACAAACCATAAATTTTGAAAATATATTGAATTCTACAAAATGTAGGCCCTTAAGTGGCTGAAATCCCACTCTGTTAATAACGAAAGCATTCAACACATCATACAACAAAAATGGGATTGAGTGGGAGAAATGTTTACCTTGAATATAATATACGAATGTTTCGAAAAATTATTTCCCTAAATAGCTTTTTATATTAATAAGATTTCATTGTGTATGGGTTACCTTTACTTTTATGAACTTCTTTTGTTTTATTTTTGAACTGGTAAGACTAAAGAAAGAAGGAATTTCAGACTGCAAATGCTTTGCTAAATTGATTTTAATATACTACCTTTTGTCATACATTGTTAAGTTCTGGAAAGCAAAAAAATACTTTTTTTGTCTCATTAATTTATTTTATGGTATAATGAAATAGGTTGACCTTTTATAAGAGGTAATATCATTTTTGCATCAACCTTTATATTATTTATATTTACAATAAAATTAAAAGAAAAAAAGAAAATTTATTTCTACAAGTTACATAATTTATTATGATAAAAGGCTATTACAAATTGTTCCTTTAGCTTAAACAAAAATCTTCACAATCATTTTGTTCTTCTTAGAGCCGATTTTTCCATCTTCTAATAAACAGTCAGTTAACTGTTCGACGAATAAATTTATTAGGCTCATAAACAATCGGATAACAACATTGAATTTTTCAATCAAAAATAATTTATTCTACAGAATAACAAAAAAAAATTGTCAAATTCAATAATATTCAAAACTAAACGTCTTTTTTATTTATAATTGTTTTTGTTTTCTTGTGTTCCTCTGTATTCTTTGTCAAAATTATTTCAAAGCAGCTTTGACAATTCACACAGTATTTTTATTGATATTATTCCTTAGAATAATTTTTATTCTTCTCTGAAAGAAGCAGATAGATTTATTCATAGGAATAAGCTATATCTGCCTGTTGAAAAAATGATTTTTTCTCTATCAGGAGAATAAGTACTAACTGACTGTTTAACTGACTGTTGAAAAATTGGCCCTTAATGTATAAAAAAAAAGTTCTGTACGTTTTAAAAACAGGACCCGGCTGGATCAATTTTAATGATTTTTGATTTTTTTGATACTTTCTTCCTTCGAATAGCAGAAAAACTAGGTGGTATTAAGCCAAGGGAAAAAATGCTTGGATACAAAATGTAGGAAATCATTTTCTCAAACATTTATGTAGTTTGAAGTAGATTAATTGTTTTGTTCGTTTTTTCCCCGAGAAATTTGTTGGTCATTTTGTTATCTACTGGGAGGGGCAGTTCTCAGAAATATCATTTGCATTTGTTTTACTCAAAAGTAGTGTGCACAAAATGTACATTTGTTTGAAAGGTTCTTGATTATGCAAACATCAGATTTTTTGACGAAATCTATATTTGTGTTACTTCAAAATGTCACTCGAATTCACTAAAATCACCTTTTTCTTATTTTGTACTTAAATATTTCAAAAGTTTTTAAATCCATTGAAAACTTGTAAGCCTTTTTCGTAAAAAAAAAAAAAGAAAATCAAGGTTTTCATCAAAACTATAAAAAGGTGATTTTCGTTATGACGTCAATTGCGAATTTGCGTCCATCTGTACACATTTCCAGATTTATTTAGCACAAACCATAACATATTTGAGGTGTTTCATTTTCTTGAAAACAAGTCTAACAATTTTGTAAAATCAAAAATCAAGCGTTAATTTATTATACAAGGACTATTTTTTTAAATTTTTTAATTTGAAACGGTTTTAAAGGTAGGTACCTCTCATATAGAAAAATTTGTAGATTTGTTAGCTTTCTTCTTAACAACAACCTTGTTTATACAGGGTGTCCGGTAGAAAATGGATAAGCCTAAAATGGCTGATAGGTGCACTTTTGACTGTTCTGAAACCGAATAGAAAAAGTTTCTATCGCAACCAGTTTAGAAAATATTAGCTTTTTTTCGTTTAGTGTACTTTAAATTTCATCATCTTACGTTTTCTTTAACCACAACCACGAATGAATGAATTTTATAAATTTCTTATTTATATAATTTTTATAATTTTCTACAATAATTGGCTCACTACATAAGAAGTTAAAAGTTTTTAAAACTGTTGCATTTTTTTTTTTTTTTTTAAATTGAAATTAGTTTTTCGATGCAAAATGTAAAAAAAAAATATTTTATGAAAATTTTCAAACACCTGTGGTATAAAAAAGATCCATAGGAACGTAGGTGGCCAACTTTTTTAAAAATATGCGCGTCCAAAGGGGATTGCGAAATGGTAAAAGTTTTTATCAAATCAAGAGTTATTGGCAAGTTATTGGTACCAAAGTGCAAAAAAAGCCTATTAATTTAATAAATTATTTCAACTGTAAAATCTTAAGTTTTTCACATTGCTGCCACAAATGCATGGATTCCATCAGTTTTTGTAATCAGTCAAATTTTACAATAATTTTTCTTACACATAACTACTAAAAAAAGCATTATAACCGTTAAACAATGGCTATAAAAAAAAATAATTTAACTTTTTTTAATGCAAAGTAGAAAAAAAAGTATTTGTTTGCTCAGTTTAAGTTTTGAGTTTTGACTTCTTAATGATCTCGTTTTAAAGAAAAATTGAGATCTTTGGTCCAGTTGGCCCAATGCATCGAAACTCATCGAAAATGTTGCAATGTTTTCGAATTTTTTTTCAATTCCCAATGTTATTGGGATACGAAAAACATCCAATATTTGTTAGATGCAATTTAATTTACAGTTAATATTGTGAGCCACTTCTTATTTTATCTTTTAAACTGGTTATTAGCGAATTAGCAAACAAATATTTTTGTTCTACTTTGCATTAAAAAAAAAGTTAAATTATTTTTTTATAGCCATTGTTCAACGGTTATAATACTTTTTTTAGTAGTTATGTGTAAGAAGAATTATTGTCAAATATGACTGATTAAAAAAACTGATGGAATCAATGCATTTGTGGCAGCAATGTGAAAAACTTAAGATTTTACAGTTGAAATAATTTATTAAATTAATAGGCTTTTTTTGCACTTTGGTACCAATAACTTGCCAATAACTCTTGATTTGATAAAAACTTTTACCATTTCGCAATCCCCTTTGGACGCGCATATTTTTAAAAAAGTTGGCCACCTACGTTCCTATGGATCTTTTTTATACCACAGGTGTTTGAAAATTTTCATAAAATATTTTTTTTTACATTTTGCATCGAAAAACTAATTTCAATTTTTTTTTAAAGAAAAGATGCAACAGTTGTAAAAACTTTTAACTTCTTATGTAGTGAGCCAATTTTATTGTAGAAAATTATAAAAATAAGAAATTTATAAAATTCATTCATTCGTGGTTGTGGTTAAAGAAAACGTAAGATGATGAAATTTAAAGTAAACTGAACGAAAAAAAGCTAATATTTTCTAAACTGGTTGCGATAGAAACTTTTTCTATTCGGTTTCAGAACAGTCAAAAGTGCACCTATCAGCCATTTTAGGCTTATCCATTTTCTACCGGCCACCCTGTATAATTTTATATAATTTTCAAATAAATTAAAGCCATTTTTTTCACAAAATAGATTTTTGGATTAAAAAAAAAAAAAAACTTAACTTTGAAGTTTTTGAAATTTTTGTTGATCCAACTTTGAAGTATTTTTTCTTAAAAATGTATCTCAGTAAAATAGGTAAATAAAGTTGCATACTTTTTATGGAGCTCAAATTCATTTGTTTTGTGCAAAATGAGTTTAGTTATACCTATATTATTAATTGTTTAGAAGTTGCGTTTACAAAATTTATATAAAAAAAGATGTTTTAATTTAACCAACTTGAACTGGATAAAAACAAACAAAAAAATATTGGCATAGACTATTTTCAATGGCACTTGATGGCTAAGTTTTCTAGTACTTTTCTGCAAAAAATCAATCGATTGCATTAATCTGCTTATTCGTCTCTTTTGCTAGATTTTCTAAATCACTAACAACTTATGTACACTGAAAATAATAAATTTCGTAAAATCACGAAAATCGTTTCATACACTACATACATACGAAAAAATGTAATTTTTCGTAATATGAAAACCTTCATCAATTAATGAAAACGTTTCATACACTTTTTCTCCCTTTTTAGTGCCAAAAAATCCAATTCAATGAAAAGATTCATCAATTAACGAAAAATTTCATACTCATTTTAAAGAATAAAAATAAGAATTTTTTCCTTACTTTATCAAAGTTTAAATTAAGGAACGAAAAAATTCATTTACTTATGAAATTTAACATTGACTAACGAAAATCTTCATAAGCTTATGAAAATTCTTCATATACTAATGCTAATGAAATATTACAATGGCTTATGAAAAAATACATCAGTTAACGAAAAAAAATTGTTGCCTTACAAAAAAAAAAAAACGTAGACTTGGGTGCATTTCTGTTTTAATGATTAAAAATTAAATCTTGCTGGATATAGTTCACATTAGGTTTTTGTTTAAAAATCTATGTAAGTTGAATATATTTGCGTATTGACAAGGTGTCTCACGATAAGTCAACTGATGAGTCCAAGTGAGCTCTACCGACCGGGTCGAAACGCCAATTTTTTGTTTGGACTGTATTAAATTAATAATTTAACAAGTCCAATAAATATATACTATAATCTACTAAAACAAATAATTAATACAAGGGAAAGTTTCGTTAGCTAACGAATATTTTTTTCGTAATTTAATTAAAATATTTATAAAATTTACGAAAAAATTCGTTACCTAACGAAAGTTCTTTCATAAATTATTCAAAAAATACATTGACTAACGAAAAATATCACCGTGGTTAGTTAAATTTTACGTTAATCGATGAAAAAATTTCGTAAAGTGATGTAAAATTTCATTAATTCTCGATCAAAAATTTTTATGAAAAATTTCATTAAAATGCTATAGTCTACATTGATTGATGAAGTTCTTCATTTACGTATGAAAGCCATTTCGTTGAGCCAATTAAATTTTTCATCGGCTGAAAATTAATTAAATTTTCGTTGGCTCAACGAATTTTTTCGTTGTATTTACGTAAGGATTTGGTTCAGTGCAGTGTACGTACTTTTGACCAAGGAAAAACTACCTAATAATAGAAGTGCATAAGAAATAAAATGCACGACTGGGGTCGCACGTACTTGCTCTTGCAGTTCAAAGCACTTTTATGCAAGTCTACTTGTAGATTTTAAAAGCTAGCTCTAGATTTTTAAAAAAAATTGATATTGGGGAAGAGCCTACATTTAGGGCAAAATTTTGTTAAATGAAAAAAAATTTTTTTTTTATTTGACTCTTTTGGGAAAAAATAAAAATGCAATTTCATTGCCACTGTTTTAGATATTACGTATACAAAGTTTAATCAAAATCGTTAGAGCCGTTTTCGAGAAATTCCCAATATCGTATTTTTTTTGTATGGGAGGTACATAAACGTTCTAAACGAGATATAAAAAACAAAAAAAAAAAAAACTTTCAGAATTTCATAAAAATCATCTGTACGAAATTTGAAGAAAATCCGTCCACCCGTTTAGGCTGTGGAAATGTGTAGTGTACAGATGGACGCACAGATGGACGGACGGAATTGTGGGACCCACATTTTCGGAATTCTCCATCATCGTAATCATCAATTTTTTTTTCGACACGAAACCAATACTTGCCCTATATAGAGCAAGTAAAAATTCTTATGAAGAATAAGAATACTTTATGTTTTTTTTTTTAAATAAATAAACAACTAATTATCTCGGCCTTCATATCTGAAAATAAATATAAGTACCTATATTTTACTAATCGCCTCGCCTGATGTTCTTGAAAGTCTGCATTTTTATTTTCAGTAAAATTCTTAATAGGTGTTCAAGTTCATTCATATACATAAGTTAAGTATACAAACATTATTATTTTTATTATCTGCAAAGCATACAAAGGTACTTTATGTCTACCTAAACATGTATGTTTATAAATTTTAGCGATAAAGACGAAAAAGGTTAATCATCGACTGATAAAGAAAGTTATAAAATTTTGGTAGTTTTTTAAACAATTTGGAAATAAGCTAAGTTATAAATGACCAAGCAATAACACAATTACTTCTGGAGTTGACCTCATATTGACACCAAAAAGCAGTTTATGCAATTATTTTGCAAGTCTTCAATTTCCAATTTGGTTTGTTCGTTCTGAGCTAATTGTGGAAATATATAGAAACATTTGTGACAAAACTGTTACAAAAGTCGTAAAAGACGTGATTGTTGATATTTGATAATAATGTTATTCGACATTTAAATTTGATAAGGTTTAAAAAATGCGTTGTTGTCGATGTCCTTCCTTAAAATAAAAAAAAAAAACTGTCTCACGTAGTCAATTTAGATAATATTGATTACTAAGAAACAATCAGCTAATTGCCTTACCACTCACTTATCAGTTGTAATTTCAAACCTAAGAAAACCCTTAAGCCTGTCGATTATTATTAAATCACACAAATACTGTCAAGATTTTCCCAACTTAAAAACTCATTCAGCAAATTGAATTATTACACACATCAATACATCACAGAAGACAGAAAGAAAAAAAAACGCACCCTAAAGGCTATTTCTTTTTTGTAGTGCAACAGAGGCAACAAGAACACTTACCTTGTAACGTTCGAAGCCCTTCAAGTGGGCTTCAGTTAAATATTTTATTCCCAACATTTTTCCTGGTTTGGTCTTGCTGCTGTTGCCTGACGGTGGTGGTGGCCTTGTTAAGCCTTGACCTGATTTGAAAAAATACTATTCTCCACGTGCGCTGAAAAGGAGAACACACACACGACTAACAAATGCACTATTGCAATTGACAACTTATGTATTTTTTTTATTGTTATCTACTTAAGTATTTTTTTTTTAATTTTAATCACTTGAATTTATTGCCGGTCCGAGACGACGACGTAAAGTCGATTCACTTGACAATTTTAATATTTGACTTAGAACCCTGCCAAAACCACGCCACTTTAATCTTTTAATCGTTTTGCTGATGCGTCTGTCTGCTTCAACACGCTATGACGGATTTTCCCGGAGCTAGAACAAGACTCTTATAATCTTGACAAACAATCCGATTTGTATTGAACACAAATAAGCTTCTTAATAAATCAGACAAGGGCTATATATTTTTCTGACCTACGCATACAAGGTCTGCGATAAGATTGACGAAATGAGTTACCACAAACAAACGACACTGGAATTCTTAACGGCTTCGTGCGTTTGTCGATTTTAGTTAATTTTTAATTCGTTTTTTTTTTTTTTTTTCTTTGGTTTAATAATTTATTTATTTGATAATGAGGATGAAGAAGGAGGAGAAGGCGGTAACCGATTTGGAATGGAATCCAAAAAAAGTATGGCGAGTATGAGAAAATAGGAACGTCTTGAACAACTGTCGGTCTGAAGCAAACTAAGTTAGCACGCAAACGAAACGCTGGCGCTGCCTGCTGCAACAACGGGGCTCTTCAATTCGATTAATATAACAACTGAGTTGAGTAGCAGAGCAGAGCGGGAGTCTAGAGGACAGCCATAGAGCGCGCTTGGAAAGCGAAGGGTAGAAGAAATATATTTTAATTCCCATTTCCAGTTGTTATTGCCCTTTGTTACTCGGGTGGGTTTTTTTTTAGTTTTTTTTTTTTTGTGTGTTCTTAATTTAATTTGTAAATCTTGGAGTAAATCTTATCGGCTTTGGCGGTAGTGTTTATATAGAGGAGAATGCTGACTGGAAGAAAAAATGTGATTTACACGATTTATTTGATTAAGTTGATACGCAGACTGTCTTATGCTCAATTTTAAGTTTTCTTTTTCTCTGGAAATGTTAAGAAGAGGTTTTTAAATAGGTACTTAAACTGTATTAAGATATTGCGATAAATAATTTCTTCAATTTGTTTATCAGATGCGAACTTTGGATAGAGTGGCGCTACTCTTACACAATTCAAGGCGAAATCGATAGTTTATCTTAATTATCGAAATTTGTACAAATAAAAATAATCACTGACTTTTTTTCATTCAGTAACGACTTTTTTTAAGAATGACAAGATTATGTTTAGTCTGAACTGAACACATCTGATGTTGGCATTTGATGTTTGTTTAGAGGCTCTTGTGACATATTTGTAAGAAATCGCAATTTGATGTGCAATTAATTTGAAAGATAAAAATGTTACCATATCAGAATTAATACCTGAAATCAGATATAAATAAAAATTATGGTTCCAAGTGAAAAGTTTATCTTGTTAAATACGTTCATTAGAATTTTTCGTAATAAAAGAAATTCAAAATTTATTGATGTTCTTTTTTTCAATCAGAAGAAATTACTATATTGATTTATCTACAGACAAACCCGTATTTGCAAAGTTATTATGTAATTTTTAAATTAAATTCTTTATACATCTATTAAATGAAGCTAGTATTTAGCTGTGTTATACAATATACATATAAGTAAATAATTAAGTTGTAAAAGGATTTAAGCTTATCAAGAGTTCCCTGCTTCAAAATTATGTTATCTTTTTCGTTAGCCCTAGGTCTAAGTTTGAATTTTTTTATTTTTTCGTCGAGGGCGACGTTTCGCGTGTGATTACACCACACGGCGCTTTTTCAAGACTAAATAAAAATAATAATTTTTAAAAAAAGCTAATATAATTATATTACATGGGCCCAAATACTATTTAGTGCCTAAAAAGTTATAACTTTGGACAGTGAATTAAAAAAAAAAATATGGATATTTTTATCAATATATTTTCATTATATTTTAGTTGACATGGAATGCTTATACTATAATCCATTAAAAAATAACATTAGCACCTACACTCGTTTTCATCAGAATAGGTACACAACTTTTCAAATGTTCAATAATCGTTTGTCCCCAATAGTGGTACGTGACCAAACAAGGTTTTATTGTTTTTTGATAGTTTAAGATGTAAGGAAAAGCAACGGCTAAAATTATTTCCAAATGGACCATAACTTTTCCATTGTTTTTCTTGTAAAGTATTTTTTGAGGAAAAATTGATTAATTTTTTTCTTCATCAGAATAGGTACACCCTTGTTATCATTAATGTTTTTGTGGATTTCGGACAAATTTACCATTAAAACAAATAACTGGACTTCTTTAAGAGTAATTTAATAAATTTAATCGCTAAATTTTGGCGAAAACACCTTAAGAAATAAAACAAACAATGAAGGATCCACCAGCATTGGTATGGTTAAACAAAATTACGAATTGTGAATATGCTCTATCTAGACTTCAGATAGAAACATTTCGGGGGTAAAAAAATTAATGGTGATAAAAAAAAATGCAAAAAAAACTCTTAGACGAGTAAATTTTTACATGTGCTACCAGTTTTGGTGGATTAACGACAAGAATAATAGTGAAAAACGGTTGTTATTTGTAATTTTAGGACAGTAAATAGAATGGTCATTAGTCCCAATCTTTTAAAATGGCTGAATTTTGAAAAGAAACCATCACTTAACCAAGAACAGAATTGTATGCGTTTAAGGTTTTTGAAATTCCTTACCACATGAAAAGTTGAGTGGTATTTCTTGTTATTTTTGGATCAACGAACGTTTAATTTTAGTGTCCTTGGTGAGTTTAACTATCAGTTTAACATTTTGCGAAAGAAGAAACCATTTTGAGACCAACTTCATTGTTATAAAAGAAGTGTTAAGGCATCGAAGAAAGTAATCTACTACGATAATACAAATAATTAATTTCAAACGTGAAGAATGGTCACAATTATTTGTAAATGAATATTCAAGTATCTTTTCCCTTATTCTCTAGTATTTGTGAACCAGTATACTGAATTTTTCAACAGGCCCGCGCCTCCTACCACAAAAAATGCTCTGTAAAATATTGGGAGGAAGTACAAATTAAGGAAGTGTTAGTCGATTTTAAGACAAAAATATTTCCTAACCAGCCATTTAAAAATTTAGGAAAGAGATTCTGATAGATTGCATAGAGAGATTTAACAATGCAATTCCTGGACAGTTTCATTATTTTTTTATGAATAAAAAGTCCACTATACAAAAAATAAAATAAGCTAAATACATTTTTAAGAAGAACTTGGTTTAAATTCCTTGTCATGGACCACTTTGACATCATTCTCTATATGTACCTACTCTGATGAAACAAAAAAAACCTCAGTTTTTCGATGTGAAATGCTTTGCCATAGAGAAACAAGAAAAATAACCACACGTTTAGAATTATTTTTTTTTGCTGATTCTGTTAACATCTTAAACAATGACTTGACATCAAAAAATTATTATTTTTCCTACACCGCACCGTAAGGAAAAAACGAATACTGAACATTTGAAAAGTTGTGTACCTATTCTGATGAAAAGGAGTGTATATGTTTGGAATGAAATTTTTATATTTATGACAGTGTAAACAGAAAGTTATCAAAACCAAACAACTGCGTTACTTTACTGTAAATTTCAGTTTTATTTGTAAAATCATATAATTAACCCTTTCGAACCCAAGCTATGAAAATCAATATTAAAAAATGTTTTTTCGGTATTATCGGGTCAAAAACATCACAACTAAGAAATATGAATAGCAAAAAGTTATTTTCCAAAATAATAAATAGCAAAACTAATGTGTTTTTCTCATGTTACATGTAAGTAACATGCACTGCCTATGACCACCAAAAAAAGTCGGAGAACTGAGAAAATAACTTTTTATGAAACTATAATGTATGCTACTTCTTCTAAGCAAAAAAAACAAAACACTTTCTGCATTAACATTTTTTATATCTTTTTTTCAAAATTATGATCATATATATAAAAAAAAAATTGCAAACAAAAAAATGTGAATTTCAGTCCCTTTTTCGATAAACAAAAATTAAAGGTATGATATTTGACTAACTTTTTGTAATAATCCGGTAACTAGGCATTATTATCTTTCAATTAAGCCATGGAAACCTAAAAAAATGTTTATTTTAATATTTTTTACGAATTTTTAAAAAAATGTTACATGAGAGTACTGCTGGGTCCGAAAGGGTTAACCGTATAGATGATATTTTTAATGGTTTTAAGTCTCCTATGAATTTAAATCACAATAAAATTGATTTCAATTAAATATTCTTAATAGTTTACATATTACCAAAAATCAGCTTAAAAACTTTAAATACCACTGCGTTACCAAGATAAAATACAATGTTACCTTGATTTGTAAACAATTCGATCCAAATTCGGGTTGCAAACTTGTAAAAGTAAACAATGTTAGTTTTGTAACTCAAGCTCAAGTTAGTTTTTTCTTCAACAAAAATGAAATTCACATTATGGCCAACATAATTATAATTTAAAATAAAACTTATCTTTAGGCTTTAGCGTATTAGTATTAGTATAATTGTTGGCGTATGGTAGGTATTTATTTCGTTCAAATATTAAAAAACAAATTGTATAGTGTTTTTTTCGACATTTTCTCCACTCGATTTTTAGCATACTTTTGACCAAAAAAAATGTCAAAAAAATCAAATGACAGTAATCAAATGACTTGTTTTTTTTATGAAAATCAGTTGAAAATTGACGATTTTTGGTAACATATGTATTTCTCAAACATAGAATTTCACAGTTTTGCCATATCTCGAGTTTCAGATTTTTTTACATTTTTTGTTTGTGTGTGTGAATTTTATATATTAACAATATCGATTCCTGTATCGATCTTCTTTCTACAATTTTATTTGTTAAGGAGCTTAAGCGTCAAATTTTTAATTTTCTCTAAGACATACAATACAAGCAGGGTGGCGTGGTCGAAAATTCTCATAAAATAAACTTTAAATCGTGGCAACCCTATGCCTTGACAGGAACTACTCTACTATATTTGTTTAACTGTTTTTATTATTTATTTTCGATTAATTTTTTTTTTGTCTGAATTTATTCTAACTAGTTTAACTTTACTTACATTGATAAATTTGCCCTTAATTATGAAAGTGGACTAAGTCACTCCTAAAAATGGCCTCAAAGTTTATAAACTTCTTTATTGCTCCTCTAGTGATTTTATAAAAGAAATATAATTAAATCGTTATAAGAAAATTATTATGTAAGTTTTTCTTTAAACAATGCAAAAAGTGACTTAGTCCACTTTCATTATCATGGGCACAAATATTTATAAGTAAATACTGATAGTCTATTCTAAGATCCTGCCAAATTCTCTCATTGAATGCTACGATATTTTGATCGAGATAAGTAAATATAGGGGTGCTGAGTAATGTTCCGAAATACCTTTTATTGATTAAAACAAATTAATTAGCCGATATTTCGCATTAGAGCATTGAGAATTTTTAAAATTACTTAATCATTTTCGAAAGTGAACAACTTTTTGCCCGGAACTCACAACAAGGGAAAACTGAAATTCAATTTTTTCCGGGTGAAATCTTATTCACGTAAAATTCACAATAGGGCTGAATAAAACAACTGAATAGATTTGAAATCAGTTGAGTTGAGGCGAGCTATTTAAAAATCAAGATTAATTTAAATTTAAATAAACAATGTAATAGTTTTGCTAAGTCATAACTCGTCCATTATCGTAACACTGCTCAAATTTTTCTACGAACTATTTCATTGTCACTCAACTTTAATATAAAAATAATATATAAAAATATATATGAATCTACTAGTCTATTTAATAGACCGGTTCTCCAGAGCAAAAATATAACAAATTCCTTCAAGAGTTTTTATTGCTGATTATGATTCCTTGGCATAAAAGAATGCTCCAGCCAAAAGTGCTACTAAATCCATTGGTGCATTTCTGAGAAAACGGCAACACTGGTCGGGTTTCTGTTTTTTTTTATTTAACTCGAAAACCAAGCCTAACTTTGAAATGGTTCAAAGACACTTTTCATAGCAAATTAAATTTTCTGTCAAGTTAAGATGGTTCAAAAAATTTAAAAATTATTTTTGACTAAAATTCTAACCTAAAATCAAAGAAAAAATAGTTAAAAAACTGACGATTCCGCCATCTTGGAAAAGAGGTCGTTGCTGTTTTTATTTCATAGCTCTATTTTTACTCATTTGAACCAAAAATGTCCAAGGACAAACTTATTCACAATGAAATTATCTAAAAAATGATATACAAATGAATTCCGTGAGTTCATTTAATTTAATTTTATAGTCGGTCAAAGTCCGGGTTCTTCTCGCAAGGTTAGGACAATTTGACATTTTTTCAAATATCTGAAGATCTTTTGATTTGTTTGGAATTTTCTTCAAGAATGAATTATAGCACTGTATATAAAATGCCCCTTGATTTAGTAAAAATAATTAAAATCGTCAATTTTTTAACTATTTTTTCTTTGATTTTAGGTTAGAATTTTAGTCAAAAATAATTTTTAAATTTTTTGAACCATCATAACTTGGCAGAAAATTTAATTTGCTATTAAAAGTGTCTTTGAACCATTTCAAAGTTAGGCTTGGTTTTCGAGTTAAATAAAAAAAAAACAGAAACCCGACCAGTGCTGCCGTTTTCTCTGAAATGCACCAATGGATTAAGTAGCACTTTTGGCTGGAGCATTCTTTTATGCCAAGGAATCATAATCAGCAATAAAAACTCTTGAACGAATTTGTTCCATTCCAAAGGGTCTATTCAATAGACTATACGGTTTCTTGGGGTTTTTGTTTGTTTTAAATAAAAATTAAATTTAAAAAAAGCGAGTCTAATAATTATTGTTCATTTGTTATAATTTCGATGATTTCTGTTTTCTGGATTTTCTGATCCAAATCTAAAACGAAAATGCATACACTTTTACATCTAAAATCCCACGAGTAAATGTTTTTTTAATATTTGCAAAATATTTACCTTGGCTACAACAAACTCAATGCCGATTAAATACATGAACAACAGTTGTCTCCTCATGCCGTATCAAAGTTTCAATTTATTTCAAATGTTATCAATAGGTTATTAGCGCGAAGTCTTCCAGTGTGCTTTATCTCCCTTTCCATTATAAATTTATTAAATTACAAAAATAAAACAAAATTTTAAATTGCAATAAATACGTGTATATAAATCCATTAACCATTATCAGTTTGAGCAAAAACATAAAATAAATAAAAAAATTAAAATAATATTTATTCATTGATGAACTATTTTTGCCTCGCGTAATCGCATCATAGCCATGTCATAGTTGCTATTTAATCTAAAAGCTGCTCGTTGAAGATTAAGAAAAAAATCTCAGTCAGTAAGTATCAAGACAAATTCACGTGGTTATAAGGTTTCGTTGACCCGGAACTCCTCGCTCGTTTTATTATCACTCGAAAACAAAAATAGAAAAAAATATTCTATAAGTTTAAAGTCTATTCATTGCAAAAATCATTGACTTGTATGACAACATCCCATCCTTTTACAAGGTCACCTTCAACTCTTTCAATATTTATTTCACCATCCACCCGGAAGTAATTTCCCCATGACAATATTGAATTGTCTAACTCGAATCTGTTCATTCAACCTAAAGAAAGAACATATAGAAAAAGCAATCCAATTCCCTTAAGCAAACCACCACGAACGAATGAATAAGAAAAAAGACTCATTTTCCGCTGCTGCGGCTTCCGCGAATTGAATTCTATTTTAATTGAACACAAATTAGTGTCTTCATTTGGCCTCGTCCTCATCTTTGCACTAGCCTTTTTCTCACCCTTTTAATACCCTCTCTGTACTGAACTGGTACCCTAACCGACAAACTACAAGTATAGCAATGCTCTAAATTTTAAAATGTCGATTTTTCACTACCCATTGCAACACATCTCTTGTGGCCGAAAAGAAGATTCATCAAAACATTATTCTCTCTTGCTCTTCCTTTTGTTCCCATTCATCAAGAGTGAAATCCTTTTTTTTTAGAAAAAAAAAATATAAACCTTCACTCAGCAGTTTCACCGCGACCACCCACTAACAAAGAATATTATGATATGATTGCCAAACTAGGTTAATTTAAAAAGGAATTTTTCAGAACTTGAATTTCGTGTTCTTAAAAGAAAAACCTTCAACAGAACCAAAAAATGTTTTTACACAAAATTTAATTTTGTTGAAACTCTTGGATTTTTTCCCTATGTTTCACTGGATCGCCGCATAGGGTCTAAACGGATATATGTAAATATTTACTTGAAATTTGATACAGATGATTTTTTACTTGCGATATAGGTACTATAGGGCAAGTAAAAAAAATCGAACTCGAGATAACAATTTTACATGACATTACGATGATGGAGAATGCCAAAAAAGTGGGTCCGGCAATTCTGTCTGTCTGTCTGTCTGTCTGTCTGTCTGTCTGTCTGTCTGTCTGTCTGTCTGTCTGTCTGTCTGTCTGTCTGTCTGTCTGTTTGTCTGTCTCTATCTGGAGCTGCAGCCTAAACGAGTGAAGTGATTTTCTTCAAACTTGGTGGTTAGCAGTTTTTGGTGATTCCCTAGAGGGGAAATTGAAATTTTTTTTTTATGACCAAAACTAACGGTACCTGCCATATAACGGAAATAGAAAAATTAATTTTTTTCAAAAACGGCTCCAACGATTTTGATTAAAATTTTTGTGTGTAGTACTACACATAATAGCCAACTTTTTAAATAAAAAAAATATTTTTTGTACCGTTATTAACGGTACCTGTCATAGAACGGTTTTTTTCGTTTCTGAATATCTCGTACAACATTAACCCGATTTAAATGAAAATTTTTATACAAAAGTGTGTAAGTAAAGATAATATTAAAATTTTAGAAAATTTTCAAAAAACGCATTTTTGGTTTTTTTAAAAATATTTCAAAATTTTTTTTTGAAAAATCAATTTTTTGAAAACGAATCAATGAAAAATTTTGAAATTTAGTTTTTATGTGTAAATTAATTATTTCTTCAAAATGGCATACCAACTTTTTTTTTGAAAAATATTAAAAAATTTGTATATATAAAAAATTATTTTTTTAAAAAACGGCTCCTACAATTTTCGAAAATTTTTTTCTGAAAATACCTTTTTATACAAGAAATAAAATGGCATATTTTTTATTTTTTTTTAAGATAATTTAAAACGGAGTTTAATTAATTATAAAAACAGATTTAATTTTTTTATACTACTTATGAAATTTCTTTAAAATATCAAATTTTAAATTTCTTGAATGAAAAGCTTTAACATTATAGTTACTTTAAGCATAAGAGCAAGTACGTGCGACCCCAGTCGTGCAATTTATTTGTAATATCCAAGGTTGTGTTTTTTTTTTTTTTTTGAAGTGAAAACTTCTAGTGATTTGAAACAAGATGAAACGAAAAAGCGACAGGAAAAATCAATGGATTATAACTTTTTTTTTAATAGATAGATGAATGAAATTTATGCTGTAGATAGGAAATAGAATAAACTATTACTGTAAAAAATTTCAATAAATTTCAAATTCAAAATCCTGAGATAACGGTGAAAAATGTTCTTTTTCATAACACTAATCTTTTGATCTAAAGCTCATAAAAACTTGGTTTAACTTTAATACGCCTGCTGAGAGTATTACCTTTCATTTCACACATATTATTTTTTATACTTTTTGCGAATTGTAAAAATGTAAGTAATTAGGTATTGCTTTATTCTTTGGGAAAATTTGTAAGCTTTTTAATGGTGTACTTTTTTTCAAGAAAATGTTTTTATAAGGTTTCACTTCTACCACGTTTGAATTGCACACATAATTTTTGAAGTTATACTTCTTATGGGAGGGTGGGTATGAAAATTTACTTTTTGACAAGAATGTCAAAGGGATTATGACGCGATCACCCTGGGTAGCAGGGCTGTCGTTTCACCTTTAGAGTACGCAGTACTTTAGTATTTAAAAATGCAGTACGCCACAGTACGGCAAACATAAAACACACAACACGTAGCAAGTTACATGTTTCATGTGGCAAGTTGCATGTGGCAAGTTGTATGTGGCAAGTTGCATGTGGCAAGTTGCATGTGGCAAGTTGTATGTGGCAAGTTGCGTGTGGCAAGTTGCATGTGGCAAATTGCGTGTGGCAAGTTGCATGTGGCAAGTTACATGTGGCAAGTTGCCAGGGTTGCAAAAAGCTAACATTTCAGCTCAGCTCACAGCTCAGCTCAAATTTGAGCTAGGTACCATAGCTTAGCTCATTTGAGCTGAGCTGAAAGTGAGCTGAGCTGAAAGTGAGCTCCCCAACTTCCAACGCCTATATCTCGGAATTTTGAAAAAAATGAAAAAAAATTTTTTGATGCCAAAAGGTAGCGGGGACTCTAACCTACATTTGGGTACAACTTCCATCCCTGTAGGTACACGCGTTCTCAAACCAGGAGAACTTAAAGGTAAAAAAAAAGTTAAGCCCGATTCTGAAAAAAAAGGAAGGCGATTTTTTAAAAATCTGATAATGTGCAAAGCGTAGGCCCATGACACAAGCTATCATTTGGCACCACTCCCAAAAATTGCTCTCAAGCGGTTTAGCTTCCAGGAGCGTTCAAAGATTCGGGGATTTTTCGAAAAAAAAATTTACCCCAACTTTCAAACACGATTTTCTCGGAATTTTGAAAAAAATCGAAAAACCGGATTATACCACTTTCGGGTAGCTGAGAATATAAGCTTTCATATGGCACCACTCCCCTGTCTCTAGATCAAAGCCTTCCAACGCCTATATCTCGGAATTTTGAAAAAAATGAAAAAAATGTTTTTGATGCCAAAAGGTAGCGGGGACTCTAACCTACATTTGGGTACAACTTCCATCCCTGTAGGTACACGCGTTCTCAAACCAGGAGAACTTAAAGGTAAAAAAAAAGTTAAGCCCGATTCTGAAAAAAAAGGCATGATGTGGCGGTTTAACATGGAAGGCGATTTTTTAAAAATCTGATAATGTGCAAAGCGTAGGCCCATGACACAAGCTATCATTTGGCACCACTCCCAAAAATTGCTCTCAAGCGGTTTAGCTTCCAGGAGCGTTCAAAGATTCGGGGATTTTTCGAAAAAAAAATTTACCCCAACTTTCAAACGCGATTTTCTCGGAATTTTGAAAAAAGTCGTAAAACCGGATTGTACCTGATTTTTTTTTATGATTAAAAAAGAAATATTTTACTAAAAAAATAGAAATATATTTACTATTAACCCTAGAAAGATAATCTACGTCTGTAAGACGTATGGCGTGTAAAGAACTGTTTTATCTAATTCAATTCAAATTTCTGGGTTTTTGTTAAATTGATTTGATTTATTATATCACTTCTTTAAAATAATCTAAGTAATGAGTTAAATAAATATGACAAAAAGTGTTAACATAAGACCAAAAATCTTTTTTAGAATCATACGTCTCTGAGACGTATATTATGATTATCTTTCTAGGGTTAAAAAAACCAAGAGAAAGATCACGAAAAATTATCTGTTTTATTTATAAAAATATCCATGTGTTAAAATAATTCCATTAATAACTAGAACCAAACATCTTGAGCTATGGTGTTTTATAAAAGTTTAAAATATCTTCATATTTCATTATACTTTCCAAATAAAAATCAATGTATCCTCTCACCCATCACAGCTCAGCTCAGCTCACTTTACTTTAGCTCACCCAACAGCTCAGCTCAACCATCAGCTCAGCTGACTTTCAGCTCAGCTCAAATGAGCTGAGCTATGGTACATAGCTCAAAAGTCAGCTAGCTCAAAATTTGAGCTGAGCTGTGAGCTGAGCTCAGCTCACTTTTGAGCTTTGTAGCAACTCTGCAAGTTCCATATTGCTACTACTAGTGCTGAAGCACACACAATTCTCATAAAATAACCATATCGCACATTTTATGCTCAATTCATTTAGTTTCGTTAAGCGTATACCGTACGTTCTGAACCGCACAACATGTGTAAATTTCACAGAATAAATTGAAAACTACATGGACGCAAGGAGGATGAAAGAATTAATTTATTGTTCACTTGATAAAAATGTAAAAAAACGATGTGTGGATTAATTAATTTAATAATAGAAATTAAAAATATCAAATGAAATTCATTTACATATACTGAATGAGAAGTATAACTTCAGTCGCGTGTACATGTGTACACACACTCTTTTTTGTAATATCTTCCCTACCATATATCGGTATTGTGAGTTCTCCAAAAACGGATCTAAGGATTTCGATTAAACTTGAGACTTTGTGATTCTAACATAAAATAAAATAAATAGAAGTTTTAATTTTGGAACTTTCTGAAAAAAAAAAAAAAATTAACCCATCTAGGGTGCTTTCTGCCATTTTGAATTTTGTCACTATTACAGCCATTTCCGAATCAGTAAAATTAAACAAAAAAAATCCACTTAGCTCCCTGCCATTTTGGAATTGTCACTTTTACACCTTCTTCAACAACCTCTGCCACTTTGCAACCATTTCCGAGAGAGTTTTTATTTTCCAAAAAAAAAATGCAAGTTTGACCAACCACCCACTCTTATTCCATCCAGTCTGGAAACTTGCAACCATCTCTCCGTCTATAACTGCTTTTTCTATTTTGCCAAAAAAAAAATCGGATTACGATAATATCGTCGGCACAATGCCAAAACCGCGAATCTGCGTTTTAGGACATTTTGACCCTCTATTCACTGCGTCAATCCCAATCCTCCATCTGTTGCCTAAAATATCATTTTTTGTTGCACGAGTTTCCATAAGATTGCATGTGTTTCCAAAACTTTAAAGCCGTTTTTCTCAAAACTACAATTTTGCAGATTCGTGGTTTTGGCTTTGTGCCCACGATATGGCGTTGCCGCTGTTATCGAAAATATTTTTTTTGCTATTCCTTTATATCTTCTCAATTGCTTAATCAATTTTATTCAAAACGAATTCAAGTTTTGAAAAAAAACAAGTTTTTGAGAAAACAATGTAAAAAAAAATATTTTTTTTGCCCTCAATTTTTGTTTTTCTTTTTTTTTGATTACTAACCAAAATCTAAAATTTCAAAAGGTTATCAATTTAGAAGTGCAATTACGTGCGATCAAGTCATGCATTTTATTTGTATAAGGAGTAAAAATGTTTTAAAAAAGGTTACGCATACGCCACAGTGACCGGTTAAACTTAAACTCTTTCTTTGCTGTAATATAACTAAAATTAAACCTCACCATGAAAACCTAAAGATAGAGATTGTGCATCTTTTGTCATGTACAAATTTCAGCAATTTTTGACACTCTGAAAAGATTTTTTGTTTTGAAAATGAAAATGAAAAAATAAATCGAGATAAATAGCAGAGGGAATGAATTTGTCCAAAAGAAGTAGCAGAAAAAGGGAGTATTATAAATCTCTTCAGACATTTTTTTTTAAAGAAAATTTCATATTTATTGAATAAAAGGTGCAAAAGAGAGGTCCGATAAAAAGAATGTATGTATAAATAATACCTGATAAAGAAACCAAAAATTACATAGCAGTTGGAGATTAAATAAAGAATTAAGTGCTGCTTAAAAAAAAACAACTTATTTTTATTATTTTGTAAAAATTGCCGAAATTATCCAAACTTATTTAAAAAAATAAAAGTACATAAGTGTTCACACATTGACGAACGGAATCCAGATTTGAGAACATGGTTGGAGAAGGGTGTGGGCTGTGACGAAGGTAGAGTTCATAATGAAGAGTATCCTATGCCCGACTAACAAATTTGCTGGTGTAAATGTAGCTCCTGTAAAGCCTTATAGAAGGGATAATGTTTGTATCTCTTAAGTTTTGTGTTTTTGAATTAATTACTAAGCTTCAAAAAATTATGAACATATAAATTAAGCATTTTTTATTTATTCGCTAAAAGTTTTTGCTGCAGAATAACTTTGAAATAATTCAGAAGATATTTTCATTCAAAAATAAGTACCTCTTCAAAAACTCTCCACACGGTAGTCGCTGACACCGTAAATGTAACTTAATTGGAGTATTAAATTCTAATATTTCTAGTCCTTTATCGCAACCGTCAATGTCACTCTGCACTACCCCCCAAAATCACTTAAAATAAATTGACGAAATTAGGGATTTAACAGGACTAAAAAGTCCTGACATAAAGGTTATGCTAAGAATTAATAACATGGTTTTTTTTTAAGTATTTACTGGTTCCGGCTGAGAATTGGAGGGAAAATTCCATTCTTTTTCGGGATAGATTGCTAGTTTTGGTTAAAGAAACTCGGTTTCTACTAAAATTTCAAACTCTCAGCTGTAACTTGCTAGTTCCAGTTAGTCTTTCCGGTCCTAATAACATTTAAGCTCCTATCAATATGAAGCCTTACAGAAACTACTGTAATCTTCTTGGAGACTTTAAAGACGCTGAAACGTAAGTTAGGAGGTTCAGGTACTATAAAAAAAAAAAACAAACATCTTTTCGAGGAAGTAAGTAATTTTTTTAGTTGGCGTTTCTCAGCTAAGATTCACTAGTTTCGGCAGTAGTTTAACATTTTTAGCTTAAATTTGCCAGTTTTGGCAGATAAATTCTAATGTGCGATAAGATTTACCAGTTCTGCCTGGGAAAAACAAAAGAAAACCAACACTTCAAATATTGGAGCTGACATTACATCTTGCGCAATACGAAAGTGTATGGTGATTTACCAACGGCTGACGTTACCCACTGTTAAAAGGCTTTCTTCTTCTGCATTTAAAATCCCCATATTGATTGCCGGATCATCAAGCAATTTAATAGCACCTGGCAAGATTTATTTTTTCGAATGGTCTATGTGAACTAAAAATGTAGAACTAACGAGATTTATGATGTGAAACAGCATTTGCTACTAAAGTGCGGAACCAGAAGTACCATATATATTGCCCTGCTGCACTTTCTTAGCAATTTATCTAACGCGCCGCATGAACTCTCCCAACCCTCCCCACCGCACCTCTATCAACCTTGTACTCTGTATGAATTCCGGGGTTCCATTCAAAGTGGTCGGCGAGAACATACAAAAGTGGCCAAATAGTACGGATTCAACCATTAGAAGAAAAGAAGGAACAAAAAAAAAAACAAAGCTCCCGTCCGACCTGCCACGGAATTAAAGGGCCATGCGATGATACTTGAGCCTGGAATATAGTAGGAGGCAAGGAAGAAGCAAACGACCAAGAAAAATATGGGGCTACTACATACATTTCAAGAATCTAATTTACCATGTGACTGTGGATGGCAATTGTTAGGTGGTAGTGGGAGTGACAGGGTGTTTCGGTCGGTGGTAGAAGTGGCAAGGCAATGTTGAAGATTCGTGTGAATTTCGAGGTTTTTTTTGTTTTGTTTTTTATACGAATCTACGAAAAATCTCCATTTTTGCCTTCAACCGACAACCCACTCCTTGTTTTCGTTTTCATTTTCATTTTCATCGTCGTCGTCGGGCGTTTGCAATGTGGTCTCTCGCTCTCTCAAGCATATGGTAGCTCTCTGGTTTTCTGGCACGAGACATAGACGGATTTTTTATTTGTTCAAATAAATCTGTTAGTTGCCCCTTTTGCTCGCCTTCCGCACCACGTGGATGGAGTTTCCTCCTCCCCAACTGGCGATAGGAGCTTTTCCGGCAACCCGCAACTGTGTGTGTATGTTCAGTGACCGCTTTTAATTGGAGGATTAGAAGACTTAGCTGCGGGTATATAGGGATTTTCAAACAAGCTCCTGGTGGTCTTGTGAATATTTGACTACGGGTTGGAAAAGCTAGAAGCGTATTTTTGGGATTAGCCAAGTTGCGGTACAGTTAAATATGGGCTACCATCATGCCTATTCTATATACCCAAAATAGGAAAGGAGTCACAAATGAGTAGTATGTAGGTTTTTTTGAGGCAAAAATGTTTTGATACGTGTTTGAGTACAAATTTGGAATGATTTTTTTTTCTGTTAATATTTGATTTAATTAAGGTAATGAAGTTATTATAGCAAAAAGGTAGGTCGGAACTACGGGACATTAAGAAGAATTCAATTTTAGTGGACTTTTGGAGAGTTGGTTGAAATTTTAGTGAAAGAGAAAGGAATAAGGTAACATGAGGAATTTATTCAAGCGCTTAGGAAATACCGCAATGGTGACATAGGAATGTTCATTAGAACTCAATGTAAACCTCATTTTTCGTAAAAACTTGACATGGAAAGTCATGTAAAGTATACCTACCTAGTTGAAATTTAAGATTTATGTCCTTTGATCCCTCAGTGAGAAAAGTGAAAAGTCTCAATTGTTTCACCTCTTTACGATCACCTCTGTTGACACTCATATTCTTGGAAAAATTGTTTTTTAATTATCGTACTTTCCAAGCATTCAAGTGCAGAATTAAACCATGCACCTTTGAGAAAGCAATTGGTTATCTAATTCCGAAGAATTTTTACAACTTCGTCTTGAAAACCCGTTTCGAAAATGTTAACTTTTGAATATTTCTTTACAAACAAAGAGAAAAAAATGTTTTCTTTTGTGAAATACTTTAAACAATTTATTTTTAGTTTGGTTTAGAGAAACGAAATCAAAAACCTTTTCTTTTCAAAGTGACAATAAATTCGCACTTAGCAAAACAAAGGAAACTGGGCACTTTTGTATGGGGACGTGGCCCATTGGTGTAACACATTATGACATACATCAAATGAAAGGTCTCGATGAGTGTATTATTTTTTTATATGGGCAAAAGTCTGCACGAGCAGGGAAAGTGCAGCGATACATTTTATGTTCAAAAATGTATGTTATAAAATTCAGAAAAGTATACATTTTGACTAGATGCTCGATTAAATTGATTTAAAAACATCACAAAGGCGTTGGAAGTTCAATTGGGCTATTCCATCACAAGTTTTTACATATGACGCAATGCATTTTTTCTGTTTTTAAAACACTTTTATATGGGACGTGGCCCATTGGTGTGACACATTGAGACATACAATCAAATGTACTTATGAGCGCATTATTTTTTTGAATGGACACAAAACTACCTATCTCGTGGAAGATTCAGTGGAGCAATTTATGTTCAAGAATGTATTCAAGGTTGTTGAACATGTTTGTGTTTTTAGAACAAAAAAAGGTGGAGAAAAGGCTAAATGCATAATAACAACCACAATGCGAAAACACGTTTTATATATGAAATATTAATAGATAGTTTGAGTTGCATTTTTGAAAAATTAGTCACAACCTTCGTATATTTAAATTATTCTAAAACCAACAAGGTAGTTTCCAACGGCGTATACAAGGGGGGGGTCACGGGGTCATGACCCCCCCCCAAGAACTCAGAACTTAAAAAAGAATTTTTTATGTGATACTGAAATCTCTTGAGTAAGATTACACCGGCACACAAAATAAAAAAAGTGTCATGTACCAGGAACCAGACCTATGTTTCTATATGTTTTTAGGCACGCTGAATCCGAATTTCAAGTCCGTTTGGCCCGGTCACCCTCCAGTTTTGAGCTGTGACTATGACTTTTTTGGAGTTTTTTGCATTTTTCTCAAAATTGAGGGGTGTTCGGGCAAAACGGACTTGAAATTCGAATTCAGCGGGTCCAAAAACATATAGAAAGATATGTCTGGTTCCTGGTACATGGAACTTTTTTTTTGTGTGCCGGGGATGAAAGTGACATTTCGCGACAGTGCCAGCACACCAAAAAAAAAGTTGTATGTACCAGGAACAAGACACATCTTTCTATATGTTTTTGGACCTGCTGAATCCGAATTTTAAGTCCGTTTTGCCCAGTCACCCTCCAGTTTTGAGAAAAATGTAAAAAAGACCCCAAAAAAGGCAAAAAACTTCCTTTTTTTGAGTTTTTTGCATTTTACTCAAAACTGGAGGGTGACAGGGTCAAACGGACTTGAAATTCGGATTCAGCGTGCCCCAAAAAAATATTGACGATTGAAAAAGCAGGGCTTAATCTAATAAATACAACTGAATGTTTTTTATATTGTAAACCGCTGATTAATACCTGAAAACGGACGAATTCGAAAATATCGCCAAAATAATTTTTTTTGTCTTTACTATTTTAATAGAGGTATTTTAAATTCAAATTCAATTTTAAAACAAAATTTAAAAAAAATTATATTTTCAAATGCAATTTTTTTTACAAAACTTTGCGATTCGTTTGCCTGAGGTTAGGAAGACTTTTAATTCAAAAGTTAAAACTGTTATTAAGTAAAAACGATTTTTATTTTAACTTTCTGGGCTAGCGGAAAACAATGAACAGTTGTTTTAAGGCAAATTATTCAATCGAAATACTCGTACAGTACATTTTATTTTTAGGAGAGGATAGCCTCAATTGGTCAAAGTTAAAGCCTAGTACGCTGCTGATAAGAAACGAAAAATCCCATACAAAAATGAAACAACGAAATGGTAAACCAAAAATTTCGTTCAACTTTTCGTTCTGTAGTACGCTGTTCGGCACAACGAAATTGAAAGTCTAAACTTCTTTTTCGCACACAAACAATTGCCGGGGACATTCATTGTGTGTGGAAAAATGACATTTTGATTTTTTTTGTTTGTTTTTGTTGTTCATTTTGTCATTGCATGTCTTTCTGCGATGCGTGTTTGCTTTTTTTCACTTATGTTTTGCAATTTTTGAGTATTTTTCGGTCCAGATTTCGCAAGCATTTCGTTGTCCTCGTGGAGACCGACGAAAAATTTCGTTTCACATCAGCAGCGTTCTAGGCTTTAAGGCTTAACGCTAAACTTAAACGAATCTCATACCGTTTTTGTTTGGTTATTTTTAGAACTACATTCGGAACTTTTCGATTCGAAATGCAAGACGCACAAATTTTAATGTTTAATAATTCAAAAAGCCCATTTTCAGGTTTATGCCTGATATCAAAACTTTTGAAAAAAAAAAAAAAAAAAAATTGGCATGACCCCCCCCAAGAAGCAAACCTGTATACGCCCCTGGTAGTTTCGCACACGATTTCAAAGTACAGAAGATCATATAATTACTCAAACATTTTTTGTCATTGCATTTCATAAATCCATAAAAACCGATAAAGCATTTTTTTGAAAATGAAAGCCGTTGATGTATTAGTCTTATAGAATACCGTTATTATAGTGTTTTTGAGTAAGTTAATCGACCATCTAGTCCAAAATGTATACTTTTTTTAATTTTATTACATACATTTTTCAACATAAAATGCATCACTGCACTTTCCCTGCACGAGATACAGACTTTTTCCCATATAAAAAAATAATACACTGGTCCAGACCTTTCATTTGATGTATGTATAAATTTTTAAGACTTTTTATATAGAAATAAAATCTGAAATTAAATTGCCCTCAAAAACAAGTATGCAGTTTTGATTGATATATTAACATGCATTTTTAGAGAAAAAAAATTTCAAAATCGTTAGAGCCGCTTTTTAAAAAACTAATTTTTTATAAATAATTTTTTGGAAAAAAAGTTTTAAAATAAAATTGGTATGCCATTTTGTAGAAATCACTAATCAACATCTAAAAACAAAATTTCAAAAAAATTCAATGTCCCGTTTTCGAAAATTTGATTTTTCAAAAAAAAAAAAAATTTCAAAATTTTTTTAAAATTCCAAAAGTTATTTTTTTGGAAATTTTATTTTTTTGGTTTATATTGAAATTATATAAATGCTTCTTCACAAAAAGTTTCGTTGAAATCGAATAAGCAGTTTCGGAGATAATCGGATTTGAAAAAAACGGTTCTATGGCAGGTACCGTTAATAATGATTTTCAAAAAAAAATTTTTTTCATTGAAAGATAGACCTTAGCTTAAAACTAATATTTGAATTTTTTAAACAAAATCGTTAGAGCCGTTTTCGAGATATTTCAATTTTACTAAAATCGGTATATGACAAGTACCGTTATTTTTGGTCCAAAAAAATTAATTCCAAAAACCCCTCTGGAGAGTCGCCAAATAACGCTACATACCAAGTTTGACATTAATCGGTCCATCCGCTTAGGCTGTAGCCAGTGTTGCCAATAGTGCAGATTTATCTGCATTTTGCAGATTTTCAACACATTCCCAGACTTTTGAGAACCATAAATCTGCAGTGCAGATTTTATCTGCAACTGAAACTTAACGTTTCAATAACAAAAATAGATTTCATTTCAAAAAATCCAGTAAAATTTTATTAACTTTAGTTTTCAAATCAGCTGGAATTTGTTCATAACGTTCTATATATTTCCTTCTTGATTTCATTTTCTAAAATTCAAATTGTAACAAAACTCAGTACGATTTTGATTTTTTAGAGGAAAAAGCCTAACGATATAATTATTTATAAACACTTCCAGGGTTCCAGGGAAAAAGCTATTGATACAAATTTAACAATTTCAGAGAGAAAAATTATTCTCGAAATTAATTTTAGCTGACACCTGTTCGCAATTTTCTTCATTGCAGATTTTTTTTCATCGTTTCTGCAGATTTTTCATAATATTTTAATGGCAACACTGGCTGTAGCTCCTTATACAGACAGACAGACAGACGGACTTCCGGGGACCACTTTTTTGGCATTGTCTACCATCGTAATGTCATGGAAATATGTTATCTCAACTTTTTTTTTGTACGTGCATAACTTGATATATGTATAGTACCTATATCGCAAGTAAAAATGTCTATAGCTGGGTCCACACTAGGTTGATCATCACGTTCAACATACGTTCCAAATCGATATTATGAACAGTTAAACCCTTCCAAACTGGGTCAATTGATGTGTAGGCTCAGATATGTCCTATATATGCATCAGTTTGAATAATTTAGAATTATTAAACTGTTCAGTATGTCGATTTGAAACGTATGTTGAAAGTGTTGATCAACCCAGTGTGGACCCAACTTCAATTCTTATGATAACTTTTAATTAATTTATGAATAAAATGCTTGACTGTGTCGTAAGTACTTGCTCTAATGTTAAAAGTTGCTTAAAATATTGAAGATTTTTATGCAAAAATTTCATAGAATATTTTAATTTAATTTCATAAGAAATTTAATAAACCTTAAGGGGTTATATCTAGTTGTAAGTGCAAAAAAACCTTCTTTTTTGTGGATTTTTTGTGAAAAGGCTTTTAATTATATAAACATAAAGAATACATATCCATATAGCAAATTTAATGTATTAAAATAATTCGCTGTGTATTTAAAAAAATATTGGGTTCCGTTATTTTTGTAGTAGATCTCCTAGGGGACCTCCAAAAAAAAGGTGTCTGGCGGTGAGCAAGATATCTCTGATCCAAGTCCCTTAAAATTTAAAAAACCAAAAGATTCATTTTCAGGATAGACGAATGCAGGTAATGAACGAAGGAATAGGCAAAATTTTGATTTTTGAAAAAATGGCGGCTTTCCAAAGAAAAAAATCATTGTTTTCCACGAAAATTTACACTTTAAAGTGGATAAAAAAATCGAATTATTGCCAAAAACCTTTTTCCTTCGTTCATTACCTGACAAAAGTATCGAAAAAAATTGTGTTAAAATTTCAAGCCGATTACTCCAGCCGTTTCGGAGAAATTTTGCTCACCGCCAGACACCTTTTTTTTGGAGGTCGTCTAGGAGATCTACTACAAAAATAACGGAACCCAATATTTTTTTAAATACACAGCGAATTCTTTTAATACATTAAATTTGCTATATGGATATGTATTCTTTATGTTTATATAATTAAAAGCCTTTTCACAAAAAATTGACAAAGAAGAAGGTTTTTTTGCACTTACAACTAGATATAACCCCTTAAAAACGTATAAGATTTGATTTTAAAATAACAAAACCTTTTTTTAATGATTTTGACCTCTTAAATATTTAAATTCTGATATAACCAAAAATTTTTAGAAAATTAAATCGTTAGATCCGTTTTTTTTTATTTAAAGCTACAAAGTTTTTTATAAATAAATCTTTTTTAACATTTTGGAAAAAAAGTTAGTTAGTTGAAAAATAAAAATAAAAACCAAATCCATCCGTCACTTAAAATCATTTTTTTAATCCAAAAATTATAATTTTTTTTTTTGTATTTTTTAGCTTTATCTTTAGGATCGCTAAAAAGATTTTTCCACAAAAATGTTCGTTGAAATCAATTCTGTCGTTTATGAGAGAGTCAGAATTCAAGAAAATATATTTCGATTTTAAATTATTAAATTAAAATTAATAAATTAAATTTTTTCATTTTGATTATAAGGCAGGTACTAGGTACCTACCACTATAGGTATTTGGTTCTTAAAATAAAATTTGAGTTTCGCCTCTGGGGAATACAAAACTCATAACTACCGCAAATTTGAAGAAAATTGTCCAAAGAAGTTTATGCTGCAGTTCAAGATATTTTGAACGAATCCTGTTTACTTTATACTGAAATTAAACAAAATAAAGATGGGAAGAAGGTAACACTTTATGTTTTATACAATTCAAAGTCTTATAATAGGTATAAGCAATCTTTTTCGGAAAATCTATATTAATTTTTTTTTGTAGCAAATTAGAGTACCTAATAGAAAACTTCTTTTACTACAATTTTCTTAACAACAAACTATTCAAAATGATGTAAAGACATGTAATAGTAGATTTCATTATGTAAAATGTGGCACTTCATAATCAAAACGATGCTGACTTGACATTCAATTTAAGTTTTAGGATACAAAAGAGTGTAAGCTAAAGTTCGCTGTATAGTTTTGCCTTTAAGTGTGCAGTACAAAATTATACTTTTTTGTTAAAAAAAATGTTTGTATGTTTTTTTTTTGTTTTTCATTTCAATATTGTAAAATTAGTTATGCGAAATTTTTTTTTTTTAATATGGTTGCCACTTAGAAGTTCCTATTTTAAAAGTGGCAACCCTGTTTTTGCATTTTCAGTAGGTATGAATTTTTGTTTCATTTGAAACCAATTTAAACTTCTAACTTTATGAGCTAAGTAACTCGAAGGTCGCCTTTCCGACTATTAGTCCTCGTAAGCTCATAACCTTCAAGCAAAAATTTATTTCAAGTCGTTCAACAGTTTAGTTACCTAAATACCTATTATTTTTCTCGAAAACCGTTTTAGAACTATTAATGGCTTGAATGAATCTTGTATGTAGAATTTGTTTTGGTAGAAACACTGTCTCAAAAATAAAATGTTTCAAGATATGTGTACTAAGAGCTAAGCTAAACGGGTACCTACATATTCTATTTATTTCATACCTTTATTCTCTAATACCTACTTCTATTAAAATCTGGACCAAAAGTGCATATCTTAGTTTTTAAAACAGGCCTTCATTTTGGTGCAATAAAGGGCATTTCCCATAAAAAGAAAGAAAACGCTCTTTACAAATTTTGATAATATTTATTTACGTTATAAATAAGTTAAAAACAAAAAGACGTACCTAAACAAGACTTAAATTAATACTCTTATATATTTTTTCTCTCAATCAATTCTTAAGTATGTAGTGTTTATTAATTAATTCAGCCACCTAGAAGTTTCAGTAGCTGTCAGTCCAACTTGCCTCAGTCGAGATAACATTGGTCGATAAATATCCGGTGTAAATGGCAAAATAACACCTCTTTCTTGAATTTCACCTAAAAACACAAAATTTCAAGAATTTGAAAATAAAAACCTTGTGTTAATATTTACCATCCAAAATCATTTTAGCAGCAATAGCTGCTGGTGTTCCAACAGTCATTGCCATAGCCGAATGTCCATTTGGTTGTCCATAAGCTACAAAATTAATACCACGTTCTTCACGACGTCCATCATTCCAACGGACACCAATTTCATGACGAAGAATTACCAAGTCACGTTCAGAAGTTTCTAGATTTTAAAATAAAATTAAGTTCTAGTTTTTTATTCTATGAAAGTCATACTAAAAACTTACCGAATTGCAATTTCTTCGAAAGATAATGACTCAAAGTATCCAAAGGTGTATTAAGTTTCACTACAGGAGTGTCATCTAAGAGTCCCAGACTTTCAATTCCATCAGCATTTCCAACACGATCAACCAATTTTTGCTTTAAATTTTCATAGAAAATACTCGAATCTGCCAATCCCAAAAGATTTGTTACTAATTGCCTCCATGTCACCTCAGGACCTCCGGGATGCAACATTGGATGTGGCTCGGGATCGATGAGTCCCAAAAGTTGCATCGGTTGAATACATTCTGAGAAACCCTTGTACCGAATTGTTCCTCTAACCAAAGTATGAATATCTCTACCAAGACCATAAAGCTCTGAGTACTTTGTAGAATCTCGGTTAGGGAAGCCTTCAAGAGCAAATCCTGGTAAGAATTCTAAACTCTTAGGATTCGACATAAGATCTCCACCTCCAGAGATCTCAACTATTTGCCCCTTGTTCAAATATTTCGCTGCGGAAAGTGTGTTAAGCAGAACACCTCTCGGTGACCATGAGAATTTATACCTCAAGGCATTGTCAGAGTGTTCTGGGGCTGGTAATCCACCACAAAAACTGACAAATGATTCAATAACTCCACCATGTTCTTGAACATCATGAATACACTCCAATGCGAGTAAATGATCAATACCTGGATCAAGACCAACTTCATTCATAATTGTTACTCCGTTTCGCTTGGCTTCTTCGTGGAGTTCTTTGATTTCGTCATTCAGATAACTGGCAGTGACCATGTGAGTTTTTTCCTCAACACAATATCTTGCGATGATTCCATGAAGGCTGTATGGAAGGAGAGATATAACGACGTCTGCTTTTCCACAGAGTTCCTGGAGGTGTGCCGTACTCTCTGTGACATTGATGTACTGACTTTCGACTCCAGGATATTTCTGTGCAAGTCTGTCGGCCTCATCCTTGACCTGAGATGCTACTGTGATTGAAAGACCTTTTTCGCGATGTAGCCATTCTACTAAAGGTGCAGAAACCATGCCAGCGCCTAGAACAAGGATTCGTTTGTGGTATTCCTGACTTCCTTCAACCTTATGACGGGACTTCATTCTGTAAAACAATAAAGATAAGTTGAAAATTCTGGAACGTTTTTGAGAATTGATGAACTTACGCATTATTCTCCCGCAAATCTTGAATATACTCATAGTTCTCGGTAAGCTTTCCATTGCTAGCAATTATAGCTGAATAAATAGGATTGGCAAAGTTTTCTTCTTCTAAAGGCTTCTTAGCATCACTCCGAATGATGTCATGAACATACGGTTGCAAGAGTTCCCCAAACAAATCAGTCGATTCACGTGGCAATTGTGTTGGCATATTATCAATTGAACACACCAAAACTCCTGGACCCTTAAAACTCTTTGTGTCCTTATTTCTATCGGCGTCGTACAAACAGAAAGGTGTATCAATTGTTGTACATTCATTCATGAATTCAATAGAACCACCAGGATCAGCTGAGATATCACAAATTGCTAGCATTCGATGAGGTAATGATGGGGAGCCCTTGCTTGTTGGTAACCATGGAGTGTTGGCAGGTCGAAGTAGAGTCTTGGCATCAGGAATGGAAATGAGTTTTGGACTACCAACAGCCCAGTAGATACCATTTATAATGACGGAAGCATATGGTGCAATTGTTTTGTTGAAGGTGGAGATGTAACGTTCGGGATATTGTTCGTACTCCTGATGGTCAAAACCACCTCCTTCGCGACGTTCCAAGTGATCCGATCGACTTACTTCGCAGCCATAGAGTTTGTTTTGACCTAAAAAGCAGAAAGATTTGTTAAAAAGTTCAAAATGTAGAGGAGGTGTCGAAGTGGACAGATAAAATCATCAATGCTTTTTCCTGCTGTGAAGCTTAATAAATACCGGCTACTCTACTATAAGTCTAAGGAATACTTAAAAATTAAGCTTCAGCTATTGCCTATTGCATCCTAGATCCCACCACGCCCTTAGTAATCCAGAGCTAATGCTAAAGCCTTGCGGACATTTAGTATTTACAAAAACACCAAAGACCTTGCTTTTAGCTGCGGTCTACCAGAGCTTTTCTTTGCTAAGTCCAAAAGCACGTTTCCTAGAACCACCAGGCACTCATATCGCTGGCTGAGAATAACAAGGTTTTACATCAGCAGGGGTTTCCATAAAACATACAACCCTATAGTTCTCAGCCAGATAACACTTACTGGTGTTAAAAGTTGAAGAACTGTAACATCACTAGGGGCTTTATGTGAACTCCACTAGAGCTTTATTATATCTACTTAGTACTTATCTACCTTTCATTTCTGGTTTTGGGACCACCAGAGACCTAAGTGTATTATCCGCAGATCTTCTAGAGCTTTCGTCTATCGTGTTGAATGACCCCTCCTTGTCATTAAAGATCAGATTATTAGAGCTTTCGCCTCACGTATACCAATTCTATTATAGCTTACGTCTAACGTATTGAATGGGCCCTCCCTGTCACAAAGAATTTCACTACTTGAACTTTTGCCTGAGCTATACTTGAGGCGCCAGTATTATCTCCGGGTTACTAAAGCTTTTTTTATTTGCGGATTTTAAATTAAGCCCTGATTTTTCAATCGCAAGTTAGACTATCAGAAGAATAAATTTCAATATAAAAAAGACTTTTATTCTTAGGAATAAGCTCTATCCGAGGTTTATCTGACTATTGAAAAATTGGCCCTAAATAATAAAGCTTTTTTAAATTTGTCTTGGCAACATCTGTAGCCATAAGGATGTGTTTTTAAGGCCTATATAAATTATTTTCGATATTATAGTTTCTAGCTCTTTCAAAGGTTTTTTGTAATACCCGTTTTTTTACCAGAGCTTTTTCTTGTCGTGTTCTTAAACTAAAGTAATATCTACCGATCTAACTAATTTTTTTAACTTTACCTGCAGACGGTTTTCTTAAATACCATACATTTTTTTGTTTTCCACAAACTTTTGTTTTTAATATTGTTAAACTCATAAAAATAAATCGTTAAACGGTATAATTATTACGTCATTTTGACTTCGAAATAAAAATTTAGCATGGGCAAGAATTTAGTATGGGCAAGAATTATGGAAACACCTAAATGTCAAATATCTAAGGATTGAAATAAGATATCGACATAAATTAAATGCAGTTACAAAGGCTAATGTTTTATATAAAAATTTAATTATTAACGAAGTTTTTAAGTGTAGTATTAGAATTTAAAATTCTATTGAAATGGGTCAGGGGATGTCAAAGTAGCATTTTCTTAAATCCCCCATACGACGTCATTATTACAGAAAAGTTCTCAGTTTGAGTGCTCCATAGCTTATAAGGTTCAAATCGGTTCTAACAAATATAGCAAATACAAACAAGTTGTAAAAGAAATTTGTTCTGGGTGGGATTTTATACAATTTAAAAAATCTGAATTTTTGCGAAAATGTGCATTTTTCGGAGCCTTCCCGATTTCGTTTTTTCCATTAACTACTCAAAATAGGGGATCAGATCTGGTTCTAGAGACCACTCAGCATAAGTTATGAGCAGTTGGTAGTGAAATGAAAAGGATTAAGTCAATTCAGATGGGTTCTTTAAATATCGATTTTCGTGAAATACGAGCAATCTTCAGAGGCTTCCCGATTTTTATTTTTCCATTGTCGAATAAAAAAAAAGTATCAGAATATGTTCAGAAGAGCACAAGGCATAAACCATGAGTTGCACGCAGTGATCTGAAAGAAAAGTCCAAAAACGCTCCACTCTAAGGTACACTTAAGTAGGTAGTACTAGACCTTTGTTTAATGTTTCCTAAGTCCTAACGCTTTCAGGGGTTTTATAATTAAATGCTTGCCTCACAGAGCTTTTTCCTGTTGGGTTCTTAGAGGAAGCTTTTATGTACTTACAACAAAGGCCAAAGTCTGTCTACCGTGGTATCGAGAGGCTGGGACGTGTAAACCTGTTGCTAACATGAGCTTCGAGTCTGCCAGAGCTTTTTCTTAAAACCTATCAGAGCTGCGCTCTTTAACGCACTTTTAGTTGGAAGCAACGAAAGCTTCTTCCTACTGTGTATTCCGATATTTGTTGATCTTGATTTAATCATACATAGACTACTTAAATCTTAAAGATTTTTCTTTCTCATGAAAAAAAACTTGCTTATTTTTGAGTTAATCTGCAATTAAAGTGGACTTAGGATGTATGGAAATCTTGTCTCTAAACCAGCAGACCAAAAAGTTCTAGTATAAAATTACTACGGTCCTGATAGAAAATAATATACATATATTAAAGAAAATGGGTTCCCAAATAGTTTAAAATCCTATTGGTCACACTAAACTTACTTCCGTGTTCAGCAACCTTCCTCAATGTCTCTGGTGGAACATATTCAATTGGCAATTCCTGAAAGACTTCCTGTGCACCCTGTGAAACATTGCCCGATCCAGTGAATACAAATGTGAGTGGACCAATTGAACGTGGCATCATTCCCAATGCAATCTCATAACCACAATCGCGAATTGCCTGGCGTGCCATCGAAGAATTTCGATAGTTATGAGCTGGCCCAATATGCATAAAAGGTGTATGATGGCCCAAGGCCAATAATCTCAATCCAATGCCATGCAAAATATTCACCATACCAGCAATACCAGCATACTTGCCAAACGCAACCTGTCGAGATCCATTCTCATTGACAATTCGTTCGTAATCGATAAGCCTTATTTTCTACAAAAGGGAGAGAGAGAATGCATTTTTAAATTTATAAAAAATACAAAAAAAAAAAACGGATTATCAGTCGATTTTAAACATCATCCTGCTCTTCACATCATGATGATGATGATGGATCGAACTTACCTTCTCCAAAACAGCATCCAAAAGTGGCATATTTGATTCCTGGGCTTTAATTGTGTGCGAAAAGAAGCAGTAGGTTTTGCCTGGTATCAACGATTCCACAGGAACTTGCTTTACACCAAAAATGACGGACGCTTCACTAATGTCCTCCTGGATAACAGCACCAGAGCTCAAGTATGCCTACGATGATGATGATGATGATTCAGAAGAGATAAAAGACCAATATATTAAATGAGGGGGGGATCTCTGTCAAGGATGGATGAGATGAGCGAGAGTGAATATGAATGGAATGCTGCATTAAATATTGCACATGTTGTGTTTGTGTGGTATTTATGAAGGCTTACAGAGGGACATTGTCGTAAGCCGCATTGCATGGCCGTTTTTAAAACGTTTTTTAATCTGTAATCCTGTTTTGTTGGGGTTGTATCTTTAGCTGCAATGCAGTCAATTCGCTGGGACAAAGCCTATATACCCAAACCAATAGACCCGGACCTGGATTCTTCCTTTATATACACAAATGCATGCTGCAAATGCATTCATGTATGTGGATAAATTAAGCTTTTAATTTTACTCTTTATGACGCGTCTGCTGCCGTATTATGAATTCCCGGTGGCTTTTTCGGGATACAGCACACACGCATTGGTTTAAACCCATCCACCATAACCAACACCACTTTGTTTAATTAATAATTCTGCCGTTGATCGTAGGAGAATAAAAAAAAATTGTCCTGGGGGTGGGTAATTTATAAATTCATTGTTAAGAATAATATACAAAAATGAGGGTTTTTGAGAAGATTAAAAGGATAAGCTTGTAAGAAGCTTTTGTATTTTAAAAATACAAAAAAAAGGACATTTAAGGAGTTGTTTCTTTAAATGCAAAGAAGCTTAAACATTGAGGAAAAAAGTATTCCAAGTTTAACCACCAGAAAGAACAGATAATCTACAACATTTTAAAAATCCTTGTAGTCCCTTTTGAACTCTCAAATTCAAAAATTAATTTATTTACTTTTTATCTCTTAAAGGTATATGATTAAAATCAATTAATTTTAAAATTAATTTAATTCAATTTAATCATATCGCTTAAGATTCCTTATAAATTTGATTATAGTTATTGGAACTTCGATTAATGTTTATTATTTTATAACAATTAAATAATTTGATTACTAATTATTGTTTTTAATTGATAAGCCATTGTATAATTTCTCAAAAAAATGAAAGTATTAATTTCAGTTATCAGTAATTAAAAATTTTTATCAGATGGATATTGACTGATTGTGAATTATAATACAAATTTATGTATTTATAGATGCTAGGTTGCCCGCTCCGTCATAAATTGGTAATTCCTCAATAGATACACTTTAGAACGGTGTATAGCTATAAAAAAAAAAGCGACAGTCAGTAATTTTATATCTTCGTGACAAAAATTTGAAAACTTATTTGAAATTTTGCATATGGTCCTGTTTCTTAACAAAATATTTTGCGGTTTTTTAAGTTCGAAATGATCTTGAACAATATTTTTACATAATTCTGAACATAATTCTGAAGTTTTTTTTTTTCAGGTGTGTTTTAAAAAACGATTTTTAGTACCGTACCGCAATTTTTTTTTTTTTTTGTGTCGCAAGATTAATGGTCCAAACTGAAAATATTGATAGAACTTCTTTTATGCTCTTAAATTTTCCTCTCATGTTTTTTACCGTTTTCGATAAAATGCACATCTTTTGAAATTTCAAAAAACCCTGCTATGAAGAAAATATCTTGTTCTTAAAACCTCGCATCTTAAAATCGAAATCTCGCAATTTTAAAATCTCGTTTACCGAAATCTCGCAACATTAAAATCTCGCAAACTAAAATCTCGAAATTTATAATCTCGCATTGAAATAAAATATTTATTAATTCGCGCGCGCGAATTAAAATAGTAGGCACGCATCTACGAATATATTTGTTTCGGTTAGAAAAGTTTAAATTTCTTTTTTATTCCATCTTATATACCCAAAAACAGCGTTCCCGGACATGTCCATAACTCAAAAACTGATATTCAAATGACTTAAAAACACATTAAAGTCAATTATTTTTAAGTATTTCTTTTCTAAATACTACATATACACAATACTTTTTATAAATTGGTACATCTCTTACAAAAAAATTAAGTTTTGTTATTTTTTTATACATTAATAAAAGTTGTCCCAAGAAAAATGACGCATAAAACCAACATTTCTTAATGTATCAATATTTTAATCATCTAACGTACAAATTGTGCTGCAAGCAGTTTTTAAATTTGATTTTATATAGATTTATCATTTCACGCTTATTTTTATGGATAAATATATAAAATGTATGTAAGAAGCTAGTTTTAGTTTCATTTTTAAGTAGCGTACATCAATTAACCGTCATTCCGGGAACGCTTGTTTTGGGGTAGGTATAGTTAGATTGAAATTTTAATTTTTGGTGATATTATGATCAAAAATCGAGGCCACGGCAATATAATCTCAAAAATATTTTGTTTAACTTTGTGACACAAAAAATAAAAATAAATTAAGGTCAAAACGTCATTTCCGGGAACGTCATTTCCGGGAACGTTCTTAGAATCTGAATAAATAATGCAGTCTAACACTCATAATTTTGCATTTTTTTTGGTTATTTTTACTCAGTAATCTATCTAAGTATGGCTGTAATATACACTTTTATCAAAAAAGTTACAAGAAAACAAAAGAAAAAATTGCTTATGGCCTAAGTGTTTCGGAGGTGCATAAAAGTATTTTTTTGTAGAAATCGGTCTCTGTCTTAAGAAATAAAGTTATATTTAATTAATTTAGGACCTACTACCTTAATATAATAGTGTATCATTCACATTGATACTATTTCTAGACCCCTAAAGTCGTTTTGAAGAGATTACCACCATTTCGAGGAACGTTTTTCTAGTACTAATTTTTGGGGTTTTGCGGTAAAGTGAAAAATATACATTTTTGTGCTCTGCCCGTTCATGAACCGACAAATTATGGCTAAAGCGAACATTTGAGCATGAAATTTTTATCATAAAACAAAGTTGATTTTTTAAGAATTCGGTCATCGAAATTTCCCACCTCCATGATTTTGACCCATATGAGGGGGGTCTATGTTCCGCCCGTTTAAATTTTTCGGGATGCAATTCAGGTGATGAAGTTACTAATGGTACCCATGTGTACGGGACCGGACGTCCCGAAACGGTTAAGGGGAGAGGTAATTTTCAAAAAACTTGACTTTTTAAAACAGCAATGGCAACACTTAATTTCGAACCTTAAATGAATGGATTGGAAATAGTTTGTTATTTTTGAATCGTGAAGATTTTTTTTTTTTTGTTGCTCAGTTGAGTAGTAAGATGGGTAAGTTCACCGTAGGTACTATAGATCAAGTAATCTTAGATCCTACGGCTGCGGCTGTTTCAACAATTTTTCAACTTGATTTACAATCAAATTCGCTCTTTATCCTCCCATTTAAAGCGGTGAAATAAAGGGAGGGTGAAATTCTTTATTTTTCTAACCTTCTTGGAACTTTTTTTTATGGAATAACACCGCCCACATCCTTACTCCATATTTTCTAAAAGGTATTAAAAGGATGTTTATAAAATAAAGCAAAAGTAATATTGGTAACTTTCTAATTAATCAACCTTCTATGCAAATGAAACAACCACATCCTTCATTTCATTATTTCTTTTATAAAACTTTCATTTTCAAAACATTGAACTTCCTTATAATCAATAATAATTAACATGAATAATTGCATAATAAACGAACCAAAAGACTTTCAACTCAATGTTATGATAAGAGAAATTATAGATATTTAAACATTATTATCATCCCAAAATAAATAACAAAAATTATAAGCCACATGGCCTTGGAAATACAAATTTAATCAAAAGAAATTATCATGTTTGTCTTAATTATAAACTGCATTCATAGCAACAATTATCTCAAATTCATTTCTGTTGTGTTTGCAAATTCCAAAGTAGCTATTGTTCCTATTTGATGAATAAATTAATATACGATTATAGTGTAGGCGCCCAAACAAAAACATTGTTGATTTATTGTGCATGTAGATATTGCATATTTTTCTTATCTATGTCATTTAAAGCTTATCGGAATAATTTTTTGGCTACTAACAAACTAACAAAATCTGCAGTGGAATTCTTTTCGAAAATTTCCATTTCAATTGCGTGTTTTTATTGATAGATTTTCAAGTAAACACTTTGAAGAAACTTTGAAGTCATTTTACGGCTTACTATAGGAGTCAATAAGTGCTTTCCTCAAAAAGACTTCCCACTTTGAAGATGGTAAATAATAATTTATTAATAAAATAATTTAAAAAAAATATTACAAAACAACATTAGGAATCATACATTCTCTAATTTCGAATATACCAAATGAAGTTTCCGAGAAATAAGTTTTCATTCGATGAATAAATTAATGTACCAATTTAGGCAATTTCATTGGGAAGTTGACTAGAAAACTAGGCAAACTCGATTTACTCGTCTACCCGGGATCCACCAAACACCTAGAATTCCGTAAATTTTTCTACGTAACTAGTCAAAATCAGCATCTAAATAAAAAATTATAGAGAAATGCTTTTCTAAAAATTTCATTTTGGTTCGATTGCATAAATAATAATTTAGAATAATTTTTCACAAATGGTCATCTTGCTAAAATCAAAAATATTATTTCATTGTACATATTTTAAAGAATGATCATTAAAGATAGCTAGGTACTGTGTTCTTAAAAATTATATGTAGGTACGAAAATTTGAAAAGAAAAATTTTTAAACAAACAAAATTCTAGGGGTGGTCAAAAAAAAGATAAAAGTTGGTCAAAATTGTTTACTCAAAGGGTCATCTTTTCCCCGAAAAAAAAAAGAAAAAAATTGAACACTTTTTTGACCAAGTTAGAACAACTCGAAAACATATACATTAGACTGATTCAAAAAAAAAAATTTTTTTTTTGTTCAAAGCATTGTTGAAAATATTATTGGAAATGACGAAAAAAAAATACTGTAAAACTTTCAGCCCTTAATGTTAACATTTAGTACCGCCGGCCGCATCGCAAATTTCTATTTCCCATACGATTTGTATGGGAAAGATTGTGTATTTGTGTTTAGAATTTTTTATTTTTTTAATGGGTCATCAAAAAGGCTAGATTTAATCATTTTCTTGTATAAAATTGAACGCTCTACAAAATTGCATTTATGAAATTTAAAAAAAAACGGACGCGAAAAATTAATTAAAATAATTTTTAGTTGAAAAAATGAATAATTCGAATTTATTGAAGAAATATAAAATGGTAGTATTAGGGGTTTGAGAGTTATATAAAAGGATCTGTGAAACCAAAACACAACATAGAATACAAATATTCGAAAATTTTGGCAAATTTTTTGAAAAACCTAATAATTTCGTCAAAAAATCGGAAAAAAATTAGAAAAAATTACTTTTTATATTTTAAAGTTGAATAACTTCGAAACGCGGGGGTAAATCGAAAAAGTTAATAAGAGCTTTTTTGTAGAACAGACAATTTTATAAAAGAAAATGATTCTGCCAAGCCTTTTAGATGAACCATTAAAAAGATAAAAAATTCTAAACACAAATACACAATCTTTCCCATAAAAATCGTATGGGAAATAGTAATTTGCGATGCGGCGCACAGTGGGGAAAAGGCGGAAAAAACCCAACTTTCGGAAGTACGATTTATTTTGATACTGCACGTGTTTCTAACAGTAAATTAGTTGAAGAATCAGAAAATGAAAACTGTTTTTCAAAAAAAAAAATTGTGGTCCTGGAGATTATCGCTCAAAGTTGAAAAACAGTGAAAACTGATAAAAATACAAGTAGTTTCAAAATGATCTATTTTCCTTAAAATTTAAAGGTTTGAACCAATTTTTTTTTGTAAATAGGCTTAAAATAAATTGACAAACAATATGGTACATTAGTTTAGCGAAAAAGAATTGAATACAATTTTTTTGACAAAAAAACATTCAATTTTAGTGACTTTTTAGGTTCAAATTAGGTTTTAACTACTGCCTCCGTCTGCCTCTGTTGGCGGATAGGTTTTCCTAGATAGTATTGAATCTCAGCAATAGTTAAAAAAAAAAAATCTCACCCGAAGACGTCCGTATTCGGTTTTTATAGCAATTTCAATCTGAAAAAGTCATTCAAAAAACAAAAAAAAAAAATTAGGCAAAAAAGAAATATGCAGCTATTTTCGCCAGACAAATCTTTCTAAATGTATTTTGGTATGCTGAATCTGAATGTGAAGTCCGTTTTGCTAAACAGCCCAAAATTTTTGATAAGATTGCAAAAAAAATTTTTAACCCACAATTTTAAAGTTTTTCCCAATTTAGTCGCTGTTGGGATCAGGAGTTTGTGTTAATGAAACCTGCATTGCACATTTACCTATTAAAACAAATGTTTTTTCACTAAGCCATTTTTTTGACTTTATTTATAACTATCGGAATCGTAATACAGTAAAACTGGTTATTTGAAGATTCTCTTATCTTTAGTTCCACTTGTTTCCAAAAAAAGGATGGAATGATTTGATGGAATGTTCCGCTAATTGAAGGAAAAGTTTAGGCTAGGTAGCCGTTTAAATTTTAGAACTAACCAAGGAAAAAAAAGTTTCCAAGAAAGTTAAATTTTGAAAAAAATGCCATACCTACCGTTTTTGGACATTTTTCCTTTTTTGAAAATTTTTGATTTATGTAAAATTTAAACGGTATTTATTAATAAAATGTTCAAATAAACTCAAAAAAATTTGATTTTTCTAAAAAAGCGATTGGAAGTAAGTCATTTACAGCTGCAAAAACTTGATTTCTGATTTTTTAATATAATTTTTTTCTGAGTGGGCGTGGCAATGGGTGGTCATTGGTGTAGATTTGTCTTGGTATTAGCTACCTTTCCTGCAAATTTCATGAAAATTGGTTCAGTAGTTTACTTTAAATTGAGTTTTTTCCGGTCTCCCATACAAGTTGCCCCACAGTGCGGCGGTACTAAATGTTAACATTAAGGGCTGAAACTTTTACAGTATTTTTTTTCGTCATTTCCAACAATATTTTCAGCAATGCTTTGAACAAAAGAAAAAAAAATTTTTTTTGAATCAGTCTAATATACATATAATAGTTGCTAACACGGAAACCAAAGACATGCTGGAGTTGGAGTATTCGTATTATATTAGAGAAAACCCAAACACTGTTTTTTGTTCTTATCTACTTTTCAAAATGGTGGTATGGTAAATTAGTTTGCAAATCAATTGAAAACTTGAAAGTAACGCATTAATAACGGATGTTTGAGCCTTGCAAAAAAGTGCCAGTATGTTAAAAAAAACTTTAAACCAGTTCCGTTTATTAAATAAGAAACTAGACAACTAATTGGTCAGCTATATTTGCTTTTGTTAGTTAGTACTAACTACTTTCTAGTATTAACTAAGAACTGCAATGTCCTATTCAAAACACTTTTTTAGGTTAAAAGACTTTATAAACTTATTTTTATAGTCAATTAATTGGAATACAAAAAATATCTGCATTTTATACAACTTTGCAAAACATTTTGACTTCATTACATTAAAGTCTCATCTCACATTTAAACAAAGTTTAAGTTTTAATCTTACGGAAATAGTTTTTAAAACTAAAATCGACTCACAAAACTAAAAATGTTAAAGTTATTTTTGTCGTTTTTTGAATTTAGCATTGTTGATAACAGGTAGTACGTCAAAAAGAACAACTCGTATAGGTATCTCGAATTGAGATAAAAATAATAAATGATAAGATTATGGACTATTTTCGGCGAAACAGTTTAATACAGCAAAACCCATTTAAATAAATTAATCCCAAAGTTTTGTTTTTAGAAGAGATAATTTTCTCCTTTTTTATGGTAGATGGAACGTTACGTGGTTGAAAATTCTTCCTATTATAATTATTTTAAACTTGAACTCACCTGCATTGGATAAGCTCTTCTATTCGATGGCTGAACTATAACTTTCACTCCTTGTTTGACTAACTTTTGCACGTGAGCTGGCCCAAACGGTGCCCGACGTTCCCATACTGATTGATCTTCTCGGCGTATAGCAATCACCTTTCCTTGCTTTATAGACAAAAAATATTATTAAACTTAACCTAATTAGGATTTATTAAGTAAATAAATAAAAATAAAATTACGTGTCGCCATCTATTGAAAGACAATCGTACGAGATCTTTAACAGATGAAATCTTCGATCCATTTGCTGGTCCCTGTTGTAGAATTCGCATCATTTTGTTACCCGTTTTTGTAAATCCAAAAAAACTATTTTACACTATATTTTTTTCTTCTTAATTTTTCTTCTTCTAATATTTCGAATATTTAAAATTATTAACGCCACTGTTGAATTTACTGGATGACTTAGCTCTCGCGACGACGACGATCCGAGATAAAATGCTAGCAGACCCGTGCCTCAAAAGCAACATAAAGAGGATTTGGCTGGTTCAATTTCGGACTTGACTTGATAAGATTATGTTTTTTTTTTTTTCTCTGAAATAATAATTACAATCCAACTTCATGGAAAGATTTTGAGAAGTGGTATCAAGGGAAAGGCATTCATATATAAAACACTGATAACGCATAATTCTCAAAGCTGATAAGCCTTTTGAGAGATGATAACGACATGTAATATGTGTGTGATGAGCTGATGATGAGGAAGACTAGCTATACCTTGATTATGAAGGAAAAGGTGTTGTTCCTATGAGCTTTATGATCTCAGAGGTAAAACAAGTACAAATCTATTTATAGAGCTAAGAAGATTCTGATTACTGCAGAGAAGGTCCTTATCGCTATTTTGTATTTGTTTTTGTATTTGTTTGCAATTGTGTTAATTTTTTGTTTTAACAATAGATTTGTTGAATTTTTGATAAGAAGTTGTTTTTTAACTGGATGTAGCCCGATATTTTATTGTAGGGAGGTGTTTGTGTTTTTGAGTACCTATATTGCTATTTTTGATTCAGAATAAATATATTTATGGCCTTAATAACAATTACACTCATACCTACTCGACGTAAATATTATTATGAGTTAGCTGGGGGGCTTGTGTTATCATTTAATTGCTAATTTTGTAAAATAATTGAAAACAAAAACAGTTCGAAAACAAACCGAAAAACTGCATAATCCGTTTCGAAGAAAAATAATTGTATTATATGTAAAAATTTAGAGTTTTCAATAATTTCTAATAATTTGAAATCAACTTAGAAATATATCAGCTCAATGCAATCTATATCATGTCATTACCCTAGCACGTTCTTAATCTGTATAATGTATACCAAACACATTATTTCACTCATATTTCATTTTGATTTGACTTCGGTATAAAAACTAATCTGATGTATTTTCAATGAACTTGCAGTTTGTTTTCAGAAAATTTATCAGATTTTTCATCAAAATATTTGGTCTTTTCAAAAAATCAAGTATCGTTTTTATACAATGTATACAATAAATACAATAATCATTTTTTTTATTAAAAAAAAAAATACAAAAATAATTATAAAATTGGTTCACTTAGTCCAATGTTATGAGGTAACAAACACAACAAGCTCTGAGCTAAGTTTTGTTTAAAATACTTTACAGGTAACAATTAAAAATTTATTACCAGCCATTTTCCAAATCTATTGCTTTTTTTTATTTTGTCAAATTTTTGTAACAAAATTACAATTAAAAACGTTTTTATGCTGTAAACCAGCATCATTGCCACAAAAGTTTAACTTCTTTGTCACTTTGCAGCATTTGTATTTTAAGAGTAACTTAGTTAATAATATACCATATACCACAATCCACAATCGCAAAAGCGGTCCTGGTAGACATACTACCTTCAAAATATTATGACCTTACTTATGGGGTCATTCTTTTACCAACTTAATATTAAACCAGTATAGTAATAATTTTCAAAAGAACCAACCGTTAACCCTTAACTTATATGTTTAAATTGCAAAAAATGTTGCACATACGCCACAGTGACCGAAAAGTAGTTAAATTTGTTTTCCTTTCATTTATGTTATTTGTAATTTTAAATAGTATAAATTATAAACACCTCAAATAAAAGAGGAGGACAATTTGTTTCAAATTGTTATCGGCCTTATCACGAATTCCATTTGTATCGGAAATTTCCCGAAAAAATAATCATGGAATACGATCATAGCGGCAAACTTCATGCAAATCGTCACAGCGATTGGATTTTGTGATTGTTTTTTTTTTTCCGGAATCGTTGAAAATTTTCGATGCGAATGGATTTTGCAATAATATTTTGCCCAATATCTTTCGATTTTTGTTTTACTTTGAAAACTAAAATTCAAATAAGGATTCGAATGAATGCTAAGATTTTGTAAATATCATTGTTAAATAAATAAAAGTTTCAGGACTAAATTTTATGGTAATATCCTGTTAGATTTTACTTTTAGTCCTTGTTGTCTCTTTTGTAGTGCTGATATTCTTTAAACACTCTATTCATCTTCTTCTTCTTCTTCTTCATTGTCGACGACAGTCATGATCTCGAATGGGATCACAGCTCTCCCACTTTACTGCTTCACACTACGGCTCCACATGTGGAGTTCGCCGGGTTCACCTCAGGAAACGTCGGCAGGCCTCCCTGTTTTGAATGGTTCTTGTTCAAAATGTCTTTCTTATCAAAAACCCTTTACAATAACTTACTTCTCTTCACAAAAAGTACCTCTCAGCTCTCACGTTGCCAATCTTTGAACATATAATTATCATCTCTCAAGTAACATCGTTTTTATATTATGATTAGCGAAATAATAATCAAAAAATTGTTGTATAAGAAAATGTAGCTCATACGCCCCAGTGACCTCTGAAGAATGAAAATATATCTCAGCCTTCAACAAAGCAAGACACTAGTTGTGCCAGCTTTAAAAAAATACTTAATAAATTAATTTTGTTCTATGAGATTTGATGATTTCAAAACTGTTATTGAATATTTTAAATATCATGTCAGTTTTAAAAGAAAAGAGTTTTATATCCAAAAAGAGAGCTCCGCTTAACGATGTGCATTGTAGTCGTTGAACCTATAAGAATGAGATCGTCAATTAAGTTAAATTCTCGATAAAAAAAAGGTACTAAAAAGCTTTATCGTCTAGAATTGTGAGTAGCTTCGTAATATAAAACTACGTTTTAAAATTGAAAGCATTTTTTTTAATCTTTATTTTTTTTAATTCTATAAATAGTTTTATTTTGTTTTTATTATGTTGAATAAATTGTTTGTTTTTTTTTTCTTTTTCTATAATATGTGAAATAAAATTAAAAGATTTGTTTTCTGAATAAGAAAACACTATAAGAAAATAGAAACATATAACTAATTCACCTCTCTCCTTTTATATTTTGAGTTAATTCAACTTTTACTGGCTCCAAATAAAATTCCAAACGAAATCTTAATACAATCAAAATTTTATAATTTCAAAATAAAAATTTATAAGCTTTTAATTTGATAGTTTAATAAGTTTACTAACAGTGGATTTGGTTTGAAAAAAAAACTTGTTTGGAATCATGAAATTCATTGAATCGTAAAAGTTTGTTGCTATTTTCCGACTTCGATTTGTCGAACCCAGCAGGGATAAACTTTCCTTTTTCGAATAAAATTGATAATATTCCAAATTTAAATAATAAATTGGTAATTCTTTATTTCTCCAAAAAAAAAAATATAAATTTGTAACAAAAAAGAATTCTTACTCAAATGTTAAACTTTCTGTAGAAGAAAAACCAAAAGGTCTTAAACATTCATCCAAACTATCTTTAGCTTTAATGTCTTAAAGCTTTAGTAACTCCACTATTATAATAAATCATCAAACAAATAATTAATTTCTATTGCTATGTTAACAGCAAAGCAAAAATTAAAACTTATCCAAAAAAACATAATTGGGTATAAAGTTAGAAGTGATTGGTTTTGCATCATGGGGGGTAATAATAATAACATACGTCTTGTTTAAACTCTTGAATTTGGTGAATCATAATAATTAATAATAAATCGTACAAGTATTCAATTCAAGAGAATATTATATAAATTACAACAAATAGATATCCAAAATTACAATAATTTTATATTACAATGCTGGCGTTTCAGGCAGCAACGAAGCAAAAAATGATACAACAAATGTTCGTACGAACGCTATCAAAGACGTTGTTGTTGTTTCAGCTTCTGGTGGTGTTGACGAGCTAATCAAAGGTTCTGAATCTCCAGCAGTACCTTGACTGGCTTCGGTTGCCGCTTGAGGAGTATCTTGTGCGGCAGCATTTCCCGCCGCCGCTGCTGGAGCATTGTTGTCATTTATATTTTGATTGTTGTTATTTCTGTTGTTATTGTTGTTGTTGGCTTGACCTTGTCTGCGAGTTTGAAAGAATCCAGTATGATATCTGAAAATGTTACAAAAAAGATACTATTGAACTCTTTCTCTGTTTAATAGTTTTTTTTTTAACTTACAGATAAATTCCAACAGCAATAATAGCAACAACGAGGCACCTGAGCGGCGATGAGTAGAAAAAGACAAGTGTGAGCAATGCTAACAGGCGAGTGACTGAGTAGAAACTGTCCAACCAATCACGATTATCTTGCTCTTCTTGCACGATATTTGGAAAACGAGGCTGTGGTTGTGGTTGTTCCACAACGTTTTCTGCTGGTGCCGGTGCTGGGGCAGCAGCTGGTGTAGCTGTTGTCCCCACAGTTGGAGCAACACCTGGCTGTGCTGCTGCCGGTGGTATCACAGGTAGAACTCTGGGAGCGAAAGCGGCTCTAGCTGCTTGACTGGTACCAGGACCATCAATTACTGGCACACTATTCGCTGCTGTTGGTGTTGTTGTCTGTAGAGTTGGGAAGTTTGATGGCATGAATTGTGGCATCATTGGCATAAACATTGGTATGCTGGGTGCGTTTGATTGCATTTGAGCTGCATTCATTGTTAAATTCGCCCTGAGAATAAAAATTAAGTATTAAACAAACTATTTGGAACTTTAGACAATGAACTTGTACATTTTAAGACACTGTTCCATGTAGTTTGCATAGATTTGTTGCACCCAATTTTGCATTGCTGCCTGTTGCTCTGTAACTGCACCATTATTAAACTGACCGGGAAAACTGAAAGGCGTCACATTGGGATAGTTGGTTGGACAACCTGCCGCGGCAGTTGCAGCTTGTGGAATGGAATAGGGATAAGCGATATTTGGTATTTGTGTTGGATTTGCTGCTGCGATTGGTGCTTCTGAAGCATTGGAAGATGTTGGTGCTGTTGATGATGTTGTTGATGATGAGGCGACATTTCGATGGCGGAGTCCATCAGCAGAACTGATTGATCCTGGTATCACTGGCGTTATTGGTTTATCTGGTTTTTGTTCTTGTTGCTTATTATTACTCAACAATGGCTGGGATTCTGGTAATTTAGGTTTTGTGGCACTAATCTTTGGTGTGTACACTAAATGGAAAATATGATTTTCAGTTTCAACATCTTTGTAGCTGCGAAGTATGTCTTTAAGTATTAGTTCGTCACTGAGCAGTTGTCCGGAGTAGATTAGTTTTTGTTCGGGAACGGTCTGCAATTAAAAAAATGTATATTTGAGAAAACTTTTAGACAAGAAATATAGCTCATCAATAAAAAATGATAATGAGAATGAATATGCCTATGTGTTTATCCATAGAACAAAAGTTGTTTTTGATCATTTAATAGTTTCGGGAAAAAAAGGAAAAACACAACGAGCGAATGGATAGTAACGCTCTAGTCAAGAGCATCTTCGAATTCACTTCCAAGGCAAATGAATAGTGGATGAGAGGAATATTTCCCTGAACAATTGAAGATAGTATGCCAGGGCCCGTAAAGAAAGGTAAGCCGCTGGGGCTATTACTAAATGAAGAATCCAATAAGAAACTAAGTGGATCTAAAATAAACAAAGCAGCCTGATGCTGATGAAGTACAATATTGAAGAAATATTTTAGTAGAAATTAATGGTGAATTTCTTATTAAATTGTTAAAAAACTGACAACAGAACTTAATACGCGACATGAAAATTGCAAAACTTGAAAAAATTACACTAATTGGCGCGAAAGCAAACTAAGATAAAAGGTATGCCTAAAAATTTCTGGTAAAAGCAAGTCGGACCTCACTGGTGGATCGCTATTGTGAAGTGATACGTGAGAGTGTTATGATTCCATCGACTTATCGAGATCAGTACAGAAGAAGAATGGGCTTAAATTGAACCAATTCTAAAATCTTAATGTTGAAGAATGTGTTAAGTGTTAAGATATTGAGAAAACCATTAGGATTTAAGAATTCATCTACAAGAAAATTTTCACAAAAGGAAAAAACAGATGCAAAACTTTCACTCGTGACATACAAAATGAAAAAAAGAAAGACGAACAAGAAAAGATATGATTACATGAGAATAAAAAATAAAAAATAAACTAAAAATATAAGCAGTGTCCATTACTTCTCATGTAATATATATTTCAGCTTTGCTTCAACTGTCTCTATTGCCAGCAATACTGGCGCGCCATATCTGTAGTAGACTGGTCGTCATATTGAAAAAGGCGTCCTTTGACAATTCACACAAAAAAAGTAAGCATCTGAGAATAGCTAGATACATAGGTAGCAGAATGCCGATCTCGACTGCTTATCTTTCTGATTCAATTAGCGCTTAGGTCCACTGTTTTTTGCGGACTTGATCTTGATTTAAAAATTTAAAAACAATTTAGTTATCATTTGGTAAGAACAGAAACAACAGAGGAGGCAACTAACCGTCTGTACTTCATTTTGGACCCTAAAACTATGAGAAAGGTGTTTTGGGGGGATACCCTGCTTTGCTTACAATTACACTATGGTTTTAAACTCAGAAAATAATGATAATGATGGTAAGGTCTAATATAACTGTTATAAGTCAATGGTCGCATTATGTTGTAATGGTCAAGGCAATGAAATTTTATATCAACTTCCAATATTACATCTTGTCATTAGAAAATGAAAGTGACTTTCCGCTTAAAAAAAAAAAAAAAAAAAAAAAAAATTGGTAAACTTTATTGGAACTCAGAGTTTTGTCAAAACAGTCCATTGCATTGACTATTTCTATTACACCTTGACGTACTTACACTTACACAGGGGCTACATACTTATCTTTGCTAGTTTAAGATCGCTTGTATGGTTCTAGAAGTAGTCACCATATATGTTACTCCTGCATAAGTCGTTTGAGAGCACGCCGCGCCGAGTCTTGCCGCAGAGTTATCTTACTTATTGTTCAATGTCAAGTTATGCTTATGGCACTTACTACGGAAATAAATGGCGATCTGTTCAGAGCCAGTTCAAATTACCGCTTGGGATCTCTTCTGGCCTAGATCCTTCCGGTGGCTAAACAGATGATACTATGTAACCATTTTTTGTTTGATGCTTTCATGGCATTTAGATTTATTATACAGGGTGTCCCAAAAGTTAACGTCGAAACGAAAACGGTAGATAGGGTAGGTTGTGACAGTTATCAGAAAAATAATAAAAAAAATCGCAGCCATATATTTTGGGAGTTATGGGCATTTGAAAAAAAGTCGAAAAAATGGTCACCCTGTGACGGTTTTTCATGTGCCGTGACTACAAATCTTAATTTTTCTCATTTTTTTCTTTTGTAACGGAACCTTGAATAACCCTGCTATCAAATGCATTCAAAAATTTTAACTCAGCTGCATCAGTTTTAAAGAAAATATTAAGTTTTTACCCAACTTAGTACTAAAAAATTTTACATGACTCTAATTCAATGAGCCGTAGTGTAAAAAAAATGCTCTACGAAGTTTCGGCAAGTTGCCTTAAAAGTTGGTGTGTTCAATTTTCTTTTCAAAATGGTACAACATTGTTGGGAATATTCCATAAATAACCGAGATAACATTTTTTTTCTTAAGAAATCCGACTTTTTGTTAGGTAATTTTTCCATATTATTTAAGTTTTTCTATTCTGAAAGGTTCTGAAAGGGTACAAAACTTGAATAATATGGAAAAATTACCATATTACCAACTCCTTTATTGGAGTTTGATGCAATTTAGCGAAGGGATTCAAAAAGATTTGGATCATCGAGGTTATTTTTTGAATAGCCTACAATAGTTTGAAAAGCGGTACGATAAATTAAGGTTTAGTCTATTGCACTCGAATCCACCACCGCACCGATTCCGTTTTCAGTCCTCTATCCATCTATGTAGAAATAAATTGCTTCATATTCTCAAAGAATCCTCTCTCAAGTTGACCTTGAGTGAAAGTTTTTTTTTTCGAAAATTAGCTGGGAGGTCGTGTATTTAAAGTGACTCTTGAAATTGATAAGTTAGTTGAGGATATAACGAATAGATTGCGACAGGGTGGTTTTAAGCCAAATTCAAATTTTCAACCACTTGTTTACTATAAAAATTAATGAGCTTGATGATACAAGATCTAGGTAATTGTTTTACTTTGCACAGTTTATCAGTGTTATTTCAAGAATTTGCCACCCCGTACTATCACTGGGCAAGCAGGGGCACTTGTTTAAATTTTAAAATGCCTTAAGATTTTGGTAAAATGGATATTGAACACTCAATCTACGAAACACTTGAAAAGGGTAAGAAAAATAGAAGAATAGAAGAAGATCAATATTAGGTTAAAGGTGATTATTCTGTTAATAAATAATAATAACACTGGTTTACAAGGGTTTTGTTGCCGAAACAAAAATATACTTTTCTAAAGGTTTTCGGTGTGCTGAACTCGAATCCGAAGTCAGAAACAACTAATCAGCTCCCGTTTTTTGAGATATTACCGTTAGAAAATGCAAAAAACGTTTTTTTTTTTACTTCTTTGGACCTTATTTTTTGTGTAAGGAGCATATTTAGTAACGGTTTCTATAAGAACTGTTTTTCATTTTTCGATACCTGTTTAAATCTTTTCAATATCTTTTGTATTGCCCGAGATATCTTAAAATGAAGTAAGTGGGTTTGGCTTCATACATCATAAAGGAGATAATGATGTTATAAAATTTATAAAAATACCAAACAACTGAGGATATCTCGGGCAGTAAAAAAGATATCGGAAAGATTTAAACAGATTTAAAAAGGTGGAAAATAGTTCTTTTAAAAACCGTTACTAAATATGCTCAAACAATTTTCCTTATATAAAAGAATAAGGTCAGAAGTACTGCATTTTCTAACGGTAATATTTCAAAAACGAGAGCTGATTAATTTTTTTCGACTTCGGATTCGAGTTCAGCACACCGAAAACCTTCCGAAAAGTATATTTTTGTTTCGGCAACAAAAAAAAAGTTTGATTTTGTTAACCAGTGTAATAGGTTAAAGGTGCAATGATATTAAATTGAAGTTAATTAGGTACAGGTCAAGCTGGCTAAGAAAAGTTGATTTAACCTTCGGTTGTGCCGCATATTAGCGCCACCATAAGAAAGTAATCAACACTTAATCTAAGTAATTAGAATATTGTCTATACTATATCTATTAAATCTAATCCTGGGTCATCATGACATTTCTGATGACGTTCAAGAAAAATGCCACATAATAAAAAAAAAAATACAAAGTATTCAACTATTCATCAATAAATTAAAAAAAAGAGAAGATGATCGCCAACTAGAAAATTATTATTTAATCAGCTTGATACAAATTAAGCAATAATACAAAATAAGCAATAAAAAAGTATCAACATCTGAATATATTTGTTAAAACAAAAACAGACAAAACAGATACAAAACAAAAGTTGTTGTATATAGTTGCATCAGAAAAAAATCTCAGATCCACACACGCATCATCTTCTCCATACAAAACGATTACGTATTGGTTTCTTAAATTATTAAAAAAAAAAATGTAAAAAATCAATGAACGACTGACTGAAGGTTACAAAATCAAATTAAAAAGAAAAATATCTTCCAAAACATCTGATTCAAATTTTAAGACTCAAAATTGGTCGATGTGGATGATAATTAAATTAAAATCTAGAAAAAAAAATACACTTTTTTTCTAGAAACAACAACAACAACAACAACAACAACAACAACAAAACAAAAACAATAAATAGAGTAGAGATAAGATAGCGAAATAAAGACTTTTTCGTCTGATATCGACGATTGAAGGAAAGTTAGGTGCTCCAACAAGGCACACAACCCAATACCCACTTAAAATCTATTTTTATGATGTAATTTTTATGAGTAAGTAAAAATAACAACAACAAAATGAAAATGATCCACAAAATAGAGTAAAAACTATGAACTACCAACCGGATTTGAAGGATACACCTGGGACAAGTGCAATTTTAACTTTCGTATGTTCCACGATGGTTCACTATGGACAATCAAATCATCGAACTGTTGATTCGCTGATTTGACAATCAATCGGACATCGTCCAATTCGGAAATTGATAATTTAGGAGGAGCGTTTCCTTCCATCGCGCGTATTGAATTTCTTCCGCCAATGATTGCTGAATTAACTTCAACTTTTTTTGTAAGCAAGTAACCCAAAACCCAGCGGAAATGTGTTTTCTTAACAAATTTCCGATAAAATGTTAGTTTTTTTTTTCTTTCGTGACAGAAAAAAACAAGGTTTTCACTTTTTTTTTCTTTTTGTGAGGCTTTCTAAAAAATTTTCAACTTTTCGTTTTTTTCTGGGCGAATTGTGATTGCGATTGCCACAATGGCGAACTTCAAGAAACAATTAACAATTAACTTTTCAACACCGTTAATTTGTTATTGAGATAATTTTTATTGTATAGTTGAGTTCAACTTTATTTTTTTTTTTCAATTTTTTATTTTTTTATCTCGTCTAGCTTTCGTCTCGAATAATTTTTGTCGTCGCAGTTTTTTTCATTTTTTTTTTGTCGTCTTTTATTTTTATTTTATTATGATGTTTGTGTGTGTGTAGAAGTGTCAGATTTTGAGAAGATAGGTGTTTAAGGGGAAATGTAGGGTGAAGGGGAATTGTTTTGACAGAATATTTTGGATTTGTACGTTTCTTATTGGTTGGTTTAAGTGCGAGGGAGAGAAAGAGATATGTGATTTGTATGGTAGTATGGAGGGGAAAAAAGAGATAAGAAATGGTGGTTGTTGTTAATTAAAATATGTAGTTATTTATTTATGTTGTTTTTTAGTAATTTCAGAAGTAAATATTCATGTACAGACAAAAATAGTTAAATGAATTGATAAATCCATTGAATAATTTAATTTCTGAAAATTATATTGCTCAGAGACATCTGCTGGCGAACACAAGTAACGTTATTGGAACTACATAAACTCCAAAAACTGTAGTAATTCGGACTGTTTGATCACACAATTTCGGAATAAATTTTCGGTATTTTAAGGTTTGTTTGGTAACTTTTTGCAGAAAATGTTAAAAATCCGTAAAATATGTGAGGAAACGATTATATGCGGTAAAAATGTATTTTATATGTGGTTAAAATGGAAGGATTGATTGAATTAATAAAATAAAACAAGATTGTTATGTTTTGTTTTATAAAATTCTAATAATCAGGTGCATTAAAATTACCATAAAGAACAAACAACATTCCATTAGTACCTATTTAGTAAATCTATTAATAATAATTTGAAAAATATATAATTTTTTAACCACACCCAGGAATCGAACTTCGTATCTGCTTAGTAGTAGTATATCCATTGACCTATTATATATGGACTGCTAGTTGATTCTCGTTTCCATACAAAATTTTTGAAAATGTGGTTCAATGATTACTAGCGCCTGTGGAAGAAAGTGGTAAATAGAACTCAGTTAGCGTAGCGACATCTTCCGTCAGATGGCTTGAACTACCATTTTTGTACATAGAAACTATGGCCATCTACATATTTTTGTTATAAAAATGAGTAGCACCTGTCTTTTTTGAAGTCTACTTTTTGACGTTTTGGAAGAAAAGAATTCTTTCAGAAAAAAAAAGTATTTTAAAATGTTTGTTCGAAATAAAATATCGAGGTAAAATAATTGAATCGTGTTGGAAAATGTTTTTTATTTCAATTTATTATTAATCGAAATTATTAAAAAAAATTAAATGTTCCTTTTTCAATAATTTTCATTTTGTTTTTTTTTTTCAGATGCAATCGTGGAATCGTTTTGGATGGAAGGACGTCAAAATGCCCTCACCCGAACAGCCAAAAAGTTTTTGTGGTGTGGAGCCTGGAGCGAAAATCGGAGCTAATCATCAATTATCTTGGGTTCGGTGGTTGGCGATGGTTGTGTTATTCCACAGAAGTCGAATATAGAGAAAGTTCTTGTTAAAAAAGCTCATGGGGAAAATGGTAAGTTATTAAAAAAGTATTTATGATGAATTGAATCATCCATTTAGTTTTTACACAGATGAAACAGAAAAAATCGGAGACAAAGCTTACATCCTCAACAACGACACAGAAGAGTTCTTCGCATCCGATTCAGAAGATGAATTACCAACGCAATCGACAAAAACAGAAATTCCAAAAATGATGAGACTATCACATCTAATCAATGCGGACGAAAGCGATTACAATTCAACAACCAGTGACGAAGATGATGATTCACACCAAGGCTCTCCAATACCTGATGATGCAAATAGTAATCACCTTGTACCAATAGAAACTATATTCCTGCTAATCATAGCGTGGCTCCTTTCTTGCATGCACCTCATCTACAGTATTTTTATCCGAAGTCTTGGACTCTTTGGTTCGTGGAATTCAACTCAAATCCAATCCGGATTTCTTGATTCTTGAAATCAACTCATCTCGCTATGCCTACAATATGTCTTTAAAGGAAGTAAATTTCAATATCGTCAAAGCGGTATTCAGTTTAGATCCAATTAAAGAGGCAACAACAACAAATGTCTTAAGTGCCAACAATCAGGTATTGGGTCGCTTGGGTATGGTTGTTTCAAATAATATAAAAAGCGATGATTCTATGTTGGATTGTTTGAAGGCTATTCAGGTAAGTCGTGTGTGAAGTTTTTGTATTCTTAAAAAAAGATTTTGACCTTTTTTTCTTTTTATTGCTTTTAAAACTTTTAGGAATACTGTGAAGAACAACCAGCTCTGAGAGCCAAGGTTGCCCAGATTATTCATTATCTCTATGATAAGGAATTTGTGTCTGAAGAAGCTATCCGCATGTGGCACAATGAGTTGGATGATGATTCAGAGTGGTTGAAAGCACCATTGCAGAAACTCATAGAATGGCTAGGTCAATCCAGCGAAGGCAGCAGTGAAGAAGAAAACGACGATTAAATACTTTTTCTTTTCTTCTTAACTTAATGATTCTTCAATAAAAAAAAACTTTAAAAAACTGCCTCTTTGGGGATAGAAAAAAAATATGTTTAATTCAATAGAAAATTTGAATATACAACAAAAGTAAAATTAAATAGATTTTGGTTAGATAAAGTAAAGTTAAAGTCAAAGTTGCATTGTGCTGCTGCACATTTATGCTCGGTGACATAGCCAATTGACCAGTGCCAAGTGGAATATGGTGTAAATGGATTTGAACGTGTTTTTGAAACACTTCAACATTATCGCTATCCAACAGACCAGCTTTCACCTCTCCGGACGATGAAGAAGATGATGCAGCTGCTGCTGCATTTTTAATTTCTGCTTCTGAATTCATTTCTTTCAGTCGATTTAGTTTAGATTTCTTTATAGCAATTGCTCGCTTCAATCGAACAATGGTCTCTAATAGCTTCACTAGGAAGCCACCGATAGTATCACGTTCAATAACTGGATTCTTGAACGGACTGTCGTATTGCTGTTGGCCCAACAATGGATCACTGCGATTCAAAGAGTTTCGACTTCTTGTGGGAGTGTGTATGAGATTGCCATTTAGATAACGTGGTCGGAAGTCTTGCATGAGGCTGGTCAACGGCAACATTTCAAAGAATTTATCTGATACAATTTCAAAGTTGGGGATTGAGTGAGTGCTTAAGCCGAGCCGTTGCGATTAAAAGACACCCGATAAGTAGAGCTGAGGGAGTCGAATGCATCAACGCTACCACTACATCTTGAGGTACACGCAGACGAGCTGTTACTTTTGTACATTCGCACCTTTTGCCATTCGGGGCGTGTAAGTTGTCTTGTTTTCAGATTTGCAAACGATTCGTTAAGACAAATCTGGAAATCGTTCTCACCTTGAAAAAGAGGCTTATCTACAAATGAGTAGAACCATTCGAATATAACCCATTTTTGGGCTTTGGGTAGCTTAAGCAAATTTCGTAAACGTAAACCGATTTGTTGTTCCATAAGCTTGTCGGCTGGTATCAGTGCATTTCGTGATGTTGATGCTGTCGGGGACGAAAAGTATTTGCTAGGAGAACGTTTTTCGGGAGGTGTTTGTTGCTTTTCTTCGTAACGCACATAACGTGTACCGCCGATTGTTTTTCTCTTTTTTAAAACTTTTGATGGAGTTTTAACTGGTGTGCTTGGTTGTTTTTGTGGTATGGTAATTTTGCGAGGCGATTGCTTAACACCAAGAGCTTTGTTATCATTTACCAGTTCATCGTCAAAGAATAGACGATTACGTTTTCGAACGCGAACGGGCATTCCACGAGCATTTAACATTTGAATTGGTTGTGAGGTTTGAGGTTTTGGAGGTGGCAAGGTACCGACACGATGTAGACCAAGTGTAGCTGGACTAAAGGCGGGCGGTTCAATGTGCTCATCGTCAGACATTGATGATTTAATCCGTATTATTGCCAATTTATTGGGATCTTTCATTTTATTCCAAAGAAATTCAAGAAATTTCTCTCCAAGGATATTCTTAGAAAAGAAAAAAGTTATATTTCTTTCTAACATTTCAGAGTATGGAACTTACCTTAAAACTACAAGAATAAAATACTAAAAATTGTACATGATGCGTGTTATGACTCCAGAGCATGAGAAAGTGTTTTGAGGATTTTATCACCTTCATCTCCAATTAGTTCTTTCTTTGGATTGAATTGATCAAAGAATAAATACATCTTTTCCATACACATATCAAAAGTATGGGCGGTTGGATGGGTCATTGGTAGAATTTCACGAGTTTCTTGTGGCGTCGTTGTTGTGGTTCTTGTTGCATCTTCCATTTTAAACATTTCCTCGTCAATATCTTCATCATCATCCATGTCGTCTTCGTTTTCTTCCTCAAATTCAGCTGCTTCAATTTCACTTCGTGGTGCATTCACTCATCCCGTAATTCGGGTGTGGCTTATTCTGCATATTCGGTTTGGAGTTCTGCTGCCTTTGGAGAGTCCCATTTTCTTTTGAGAGATTTAGAGGGTTCCTATTGAGTTGCTGCTGGTAAAACTGATTTGATTGTCCATTTTTGTTAAATTGTTTTCTGAAATGAAAGAATAGAATAAAAATTTAAATTATAAAACTTGGAATAAAACTCTGAAAAGAATATATTAATATATTTTTAATTTTTTGTTACCTTTTTATTCTTGGGAAACAAAATTCCTTTGACAATTTCTGCAAATAATTAAATTCTTGTTTTTTTTTTTGACAAGGAAAAGTCACAAAACTAGATGTCAAATTACTATTTCCCGCTGCCCTACCAAGCGGCGCCACCATAGCTTGAACCTGGTCCTGGCAGTCCATATATAATAGGTCAATGAGTATATCACTCTACCCACTCGGCCATCCTAGTATATTCATTAATGAAATCAAAAACTTAATCAGTTCAAATAGCAGAAATGTCAAAGAAAAAAATGTCCGAGCTAAATTATTCAATATCAAAACCAAAAATCAAATAAAAACTTGGTAATTTCTTTAAAGCCTCTATAAATTCACTAAGCAAGCTTATCCGAAAAACAAGCTTTCTTCGTTTAAGTTTCTTTTACATTATTTAAACAACTTATTAGAAGTTATTAAACAAGTCCGAACTTCTATAAGCCATTAAATTCTGAAGCAAGCTCAATACAAGCTGTATACAAAGCAGAACCTGCGAGATCTCAATTTATAGAAGCTGTTGTGCTAGTTGGGTTATACCTAGGCAGCGAATTTCGGAGTAGAGACATTTTGTAGCTCTAGACTTCATGCAGTTTTTCACCCGCATACCATGTTATTTTATTTCACTGCAGGGAAAAAACTGAACATCTGTTTTGACCATTGCTTTTGATGTTTGTTTAGTTCCATCCGCCGACATCGGAGAGTTAAATTCCTGAACCGAGGCTGCTGTACATGTGTACACACACAGTTTTTTTTTTTTTTTGGGATTCCTATAAAGGAAAGACCACATACCCTACTAACAATTTTGCTTCTATAATGCTTTACAGAAGCAACAATTGGATCTGTAAAGCTTTATAGAACCAAAATTGTTTGTCGGGTTACGCAAAGGTATGCGGTATCAGTATGGGTACGGTATATGGGTACTTGTATGAAAAAATTCCAAACTGACACATAAACGTTCAGATATGGAATTTTTTTTAATACAAGTACTTTTACCGCTACCCGTAATGCTAACCGCATACCTTCCGGTATGGTCAAGCCTTAAAACGCAGTGAAATCTGATTTCCACACCAACGACAAAAAATGCTAACAACAGCGTGATGCTTTTGTGTGAAAAAACTTATACCGGAACAATTAGTTGCGTGGAATTTTTGTCATACAAAAAATTGAAAGTGATTTTTGTCGTTGGTCGCCGTTGGTGTGGGACAGCTTTTAAATTAAGGAATACACCGAGAAGGTATGTGGTCGTGCACTTGTATGAAAATAAATTTATACCCCGTAATGCCGCAGAAGAAGTATAACTTCAAAAATTCCACACTTTTGAAGTTAATTTCTCATTGTAAGTGATGTAGAATCGTTTTTGGTATGTACTAATAACAATTACCTGCTGTTTTTGATATCCTATTCACAAGAATACCGTGTAAATTTGAGCCATACTCACCCATGTGAACACCTTTTGTTGAGCCACAGCAAATGCTTAAGTGTAAACGTAAACCTTGAACGTTTTCAAAAAATCAACCACCCTGTTGAATTTTTTCTCACTGATGTCGTTTTCCAAAATTCAAGGAGTGACACTCCTAGCTATATAATCACTCCAAAAGGAGTGATTTCAAATTCCAAAATTGAAAAAGGAGTGAAGTTTTGGAGTGAATTCTTCACTCCCAAAATTTTGAAGGAGTGACGGAGTGATTAGGGGGGTTCACATTGACTAACTTACCGGACAGACCAGCCGCCATTTGGTCTGATCTGATGCTGTTTTGATAGTGTGAACACCCATCCGACAGCCTGTCCGGTTTGCCGGATGGTTTTCAAAAAATTTTGATTTTTTGGTGGTCGGACGAACATGTTAGTCAATTAAACGACATGTCTGTCCGGCAGACAGTGATAATCCATTGTCTCTAATTTGAGAGCAGAATAGGGTAAAGATATATTAAAAATAAGCTGAAAAGTGGGTTTTGATGAAAATTGTCTGATGAGTGTGAACGAAAAATATAATTCGGCCATCAGGCCAAATGACAACGGGTCTGTCCGGTAAGTTGGTCAATGTGAACCCCCCTATTACCAATACTTCTACATTTGACTTCATGGACTGCTTGTCAAATTGTTGGGTGGTTGTTTTAACTTTTTTTTGTGAAGGAAATTATATTTATTTACAAAAAAAATTCAATAAAGTATTGTAAAAAATCACTAAAAGTGAATTTAAAAGATTGTGTTATTATTTTATTCATTATTTCGTATTACAAACACATGCAAAGCAAACGTCAAATCACTCCACTTGTCAAATTCTTCGTGAACAAATTCCAAAATTGCACGAAAAAGGAGTGATTCACTCCCATAATTTTGGAAAACGACATGAATTTCATTCATCTGTCAACCAAAAAAAAAAATTGACATTTCGCCAAAAAGAAGTATGAACAAAAAATATTCTTCCCGTTTTCATCAAAATCTCATGGACGCGCAATAAGAATTTATTCAATTTAATTGTTAAAATTTATTAATTACATAAAATAGATTCATTTGTTTTTCAATATAAAATAATAAAAAAGTGCCAAAATGGCTCTTGAACGTCCTTCAACAATCGATGTTACTGTAAGTTTTTTTTTTATTCAAGACTTTCTTTTCAATCAAAGCAAAGAAACGCCGGTTTTCATATTGGAAATTTTGCACATTTTTTTCATTTTCATTTGTAGGATATCCAATTCAAAGTACACGATAGATTCACCGTATTCAATGCCGGACAACAATTAAGAAGTCATGTGAATCTTCTTGCCACAGCTAGCAATTATGGTCTAATGTTTGTGGGTAATCCAAATGAGGCTGAATTAAAAGGTAAGAGGGCGGGAGAAAACAAATAATGAATTTTACTAATAGAACATTTTTTAGTTATTGTTATAAAGGATTTGATAGAATCGAAAGCAAGTGGGAAAGGACTTCATGCCCGCCAAGTCCAACTACCAAATCAACCCAATTGCATTGCTGTTAGCAGTGATGGATCCATGCTGGCTGTAAACTATACCCAAAATGGATGTGGTTTTGTTGCTATTTACAGTGTGCCAAGCTTCACCAAAGCTGTAAGTTTAATTTTAACCTTCTTTTTTGGGAGAAGAGATAATTTTTATAGAAAATCTAGTTTAAAGTATTTGAATTACATTCAGAAAGGTGCAAAGAGATCTGAAAATGAATCCTATGTGTGGCCACATTGCACCAACATTCGCAGTGCCCTTGAGATGATGATAGTCCGTCGTTAAATTTCGGGGAAAAGATCCCCCAATCCGGCGATCTTAATGCCGTGCATCGCAAGCAAGCCACGTCCCTATAACTTAACATTCCTTCCTTCCCTTTCCCAATACCCCTAACTCATCCTTCTTCTTAGCTAACCGACTTACCTACACCACCTCAGCTCCTCTTGCCTCGAAAAAATTCTATTAATTGCAAAAGAAAAGCATGTTTTACCCTGTTGTTGTTCTCAAGCGCAATGACACTACACGACCCACGGGTTTTAACGCAACTTTTTTCTGATTTCTTTCAACGTGATTCTAACTGTTCTACCTACCCCAAACTGTGATAATTTAAGCTGTGATAAATCTGACGAAATAGCTCAAAATTTTGACCCACCGAAATCTTTTACTTTCTTGACTGATAAGAACTTTAACACAAAGACCTAACTCACTTAGATCTTAGACCCTAATGGTATTGTGATATCAAAAAAGACAAGCGAGTTAGGAACTCACTAGTCCATGCATTTCAAACTCGTGGCCGGTGGGCCACACGCGGCCCATAATGAATAACTTTGCGGCCCTTTCCACATTATTAATTAAATTTATAATTCAGATTTTATGTCCAAGGCTTTCGACATAAATTCACATCCTTTTTTTTTTCTTATCAACAAATAAATATTGAACATGTACTTAAAAACAAAATTATAAAGGAGAATGGGCATTTTGGACGTTGAGCGGCTATTAATAAAATTTGTTTCAAATGAAAGAACTATAACCTAGTAAAATATGGAAGTTTGCCTGTATTGCGTCAAAAATGCATGATATTGCAATATTAGTATTGTTAATGCATCGTTCAATGTGTGAAGGACAAATTGAATTATATTTTTATTTTAAATACAAACTGATACTCTGTCATTTTCCCTGATCCTGAAGACATTAATCTTGAAAATCCGACCAATAGAACCCATAATATTGGATTTTCAAGCCAACCACTTCAAGATCTTGTTCGAGAGTTTTCAAAAAATTCAAACAAACAAAAAATTGAACAATAAAATTCTTGAAATTGTTGTTTTAAAAAGCTAATAGTTTGGGCTCTAGTGGTTGAATATTCAAGTTAAAGGTCTTCATACTCAGGGGAAATGACAGAGTATCATATTTTGCACTTAAAATACGCATTAAAGTTACAACATTGAGACAGTTTATAAAAAGTGTTAAATGCAAAAAATGCATTTTAAACCTTTGTGAAGTACATCATAGGGATACAACTTTTGCTCAATATTTGTAAGACTTAATTACATCAAAAAATAACAAATTCATTCCTGGCCGCGTAACGTCCACGTTCCATACAAATTTGCCCATTCTCCTTATAAATTTTGTAAGATCTCGTGGCTTAAATCAGGCTAAGTAAGTGATTTCTTGAAGTGAATTTAGAAGCGAATATTCTGATTTAACCTACCAAACAATGATGGTTCTTGGGATATTTTTTTAATTTTTGATAATAAAAATCTTAATACCAAAATGTTTTATTATCTAGAATGGTTGCAGAGCTTATAATTCATGATACCTAGATGTAGCAAAACAATTATCTGAGTTAAACTAAAAACTGCAAGGAAAGTTCATAATGTAACGAAAATCTGACTAAGTTATATCTAGACTTAAATGCAACTTAGCTCTTTTAGGGCATCAGAAGAGAAACGAGAATTTGACGCACTTTCCTACATACAATATATCAAATTTAGGTATATTGGCATCGTCGCGTGCGTCGGTCGGCCGTATCAAAAATACTCCGCAAAAAATCTAAACTTTAAAACTGAACAGAATTATGTCTTTGAAAGACAAATTCTTTTGATTTACTTCGGTTTTTTTTTTCCAAAAACATAGAATAAATGCCGAATCATATGGAAATGAAAACAAGCGATTTCTAGCCTGACTCCGAAGCAAGCTCAAGGCAGATGCAAAATGGATATAAAGACGAAATTAAAAACTATAGGCCTATTGCCAGATTATATGTGATTCCTATGCTTTTTGAATCTATTATTTGTGAATCGCTATGTATTTATGCTTAATCCCTTATTGTCCTAATGCACAGTAACTTTTTTAATAGAATTTCCTAAAAACTGTATCGATTTCTTAAAATATAAAAAATAAGAAACACAATCTACTACTTACTGATTTCAGTAAAGCCTTTGTCACATTAAGTTGTGCTTTATATTATTAAGAAAATTGGGGTTTAGCGATTACTGTGTAAGATGGATTCAATCTTAATTATTTGATAGATTTTACTCTGTACTATTTAAAGGTTGTGAATCAAACAAGTTTTAAATCAATTCCACAGGGCAGCCATTTGGGTCATATCCTTTTTATTTTGTTTATTAACAACTTACCATACATGTAAAAACACTCAAATTGTCTCATTTATGCCGACGATGTGACTATCTTTAAAAATGTTTCAGATACTCGTGATTGTGAAGAACTTTTAAATGTTTAAGTCTTAACATGGATAAATGTAAAACTATGTGTTTTACAAGAAATATTTCTTTTAATTCGTTTATTTATCTGTTCAACGGTGTGTTAATTTCTCGTGGAAATAATTTTTTTTTCTCGCTGTTATATTTGATCGCAAACTCGAGTTTATTCGAGTTTTCATTCCATTACTAATGAAGCTAATTCAATTCTTGGCTGGATCCCTTCGTTACAAAGAAGCTTTTTATATCTTTTATTTAGCCTATCCTAGAATATGCTTACCTCATTATGATTGCCATACAAATAGATTGGCACAAGTGCAAAAAAGATTTCTAAGATTTGCGCTCAGAGGACTTGGGAAGGCTAATCCCACCTTAGAATAGAAGTTCATATTTATGTTTTATATTCATTGTTAAATTAATCAACGGTAACGTATACTTTTTGCACCATCTGTCTCGTATTAACTTCAATATTCCACAAAGAAACTTGAGTTACATACCACATAGTATACTTATTTAATAATGTAATAATTATGAAAAATGTTTACCTTTAAATAACATGTTTAAACTTTTTAACTTACATAATAACAATTATTATAATTTGTTTGATAAAGGAATAATGAATTCTTGTAAATTTAAAGTAAATTTTTAATGTAAACTTTTTTCTATAGTCAATTAAAATCATAATATCCTAAGATTAAGAATAATTCTTATGAACTAGTAAATTAGTAATGTTAAATAAATAAACACGATGAACAACTTTAATTCCTTCCAGAACATCAAATCCTTGCACAACATCCGTTTACCTGGAGATGAAAGCATCTCAGCACTGCAACTTCTCTGGAATCCGGTTATTTCAGGTAGTCTTGCAGTCGTAATGAGCAATGGAGCACTTGGAATGTATGACTTCAAAAATGGTGCATATGAAATGCACACTTTGGACAGCAAAGAACAGATTCTTTGTGGTTCATGGAGCCCAAAAGGCAAACAAATCGTATTGGGTTTTCCCAATGGCAAACTGGCTCAATACAAACCTGATCTGAAATTGGCTCGAACTATACCCTGCCCACCGAATATTCATCCTGGTCCATTCGATACCATTTCCGTGCAATGGCTGTCGACTTTTCAATTTGCCGTTGTATTCCTTCAACGAGCTGAAGATGCTACTCCATATTTATACATAGTTCATGCTCCGAAGGCTGGCAATCCTTCGTACACTAACTATTTTGATATTTGTTATAGTTTCACTGGGCCAAGAGCACAACAGGTGAATTTGATGCATATCCAACAATGGAACTTGTTGCTAGTGACATCAGCAAATGGTGTTGAGGTGGGACTTTTGGGTACAAAAGAGACAACAGAGGCACCCACATGGGTTCAATATACCCTCCTCGATGAAGCACGTATTGAAATGCCTCTCACTGATAAAAGTGATGAAACTTATCCAATTGGATTTGCATTGGATACTTCTTCCACCCACCAATTGACTATTGCGGAGAAGAAATTGCCAGTTATGCCAATGATTCATACTTTGTCGACCCACGGGCAACTGGTTGCATTTAACTTTTTGAATTTGCAACCCAATACACCGGATATTTGTTCACCACCACCTCCAATATCGGATACGTCAGGCATGTCGCAGTTTAAGCCGGTTAGTGAAATGCTTAATCAGAAGAAGCCGGAGATAACGATGCCAGCGGCAACAATGCCTTTGACTGTTGTTAGTCAACCAGCACCGGCGGAGTTGTCTTTCGCACCGCTTGGAGGTACTTCGACGCCAGCATTGGTGAGTATTTTTATTTGAGTTAAGATATAGGCTAGAAAGATCTTTAAGTCTGGCTATGAAGAAAGCCCTTTTTTTGGTGAGTGAATCCTTCAGTCAACATCGTTTTAAAAATCATATATCAGAGAAAATAGTAACAGAGATGAAAACCAGAGTTATGCGCGACAGTGTTATGCCCGTCAAAGATATGAAAAACCAAAGTTATGAAAAACCAGGTTTAAATTTGTTTCGACCTGGGTCTTCAGGCCCGCATCACTTTCTGCACCTACACAGTTTTCAAAATACTTACAAACTTAGGAGGATATGGAATTCTAAAAAACTTATTTCAACTTATAGCTCTGCTGGAGCGTAAAGAAAAAAACCTTTATGAGTAATAACCCATATTCAAATAAGTTTTAAGCAACTACATGATAACGTTTTACTTTTTGGTGGAATGTATTTCAATTTTTACAGAGTAGCGAGTTTTTTCCAACGTCGCACAGTGCGGTATTTTAATCTAAAACCTGGCCAAAAATATTTGGGCATATTTTTCACATCAAATAGGTACCAAAAGACTAAAAAATAATTTGGAAGGAAAATTTTTCATTTTCTTGGTACAGTAAAACCCACTTAAGTGCTTACCTCCCAATTAGCCGGGAAAAAATTATTAAAAATTAAAAATGCACGTACAGTCCTGTGCTATAACTTTTTTTAAAGTTAGTAGTTAATTCTTTATTTTGTGTTTTTGACTCAAGTTGTTTCATTAAGTAGTTTTTTGAGAAATTAAGTTTTAAAGATGAAATTTAGAAAAAAAAATATTTTTTTCGTTTTTTAATTGGTTCTGTATAGAATTTTGCAATATTATGGACCTTTTTTATCATTATTTAATGACCTAGTAGTTTTTAGTCAAATACCAATGAATTTATTTTAATAAATATCAAAGTTCCTAAGAAATTAAAAAAAAACTGAAGCAACCCTGTTTCTTTTTTTTTTTATTTGCATTAAAATTTCTTATTTGCATTTTTTTTTTTTTAATTTTTAACTGAATGCATTATATCTCAAGAATATTGTGTCAAAATTTTAGGTCGATTAGAGCCAACTTGACAAAGTGAGGAGTATTTTTTTTATACTTCGCTTACGAATGTTTTATTCCAGAGTTCAAAACTTTAAATCGTTTTCCCCAAAAATTTCGTTTTCAAAGCCTCAGAACTTCAAAACTACTGCAATGATTCTTTTGAAATTTTAAACACTATTTCTGTACAAACTCGGGGAAATTCTTGAAATGCAATAACATTCTACATACATATCTAGTAGTTTAATAATATATAGGTTAGACCATGTTGCGGCGTGTTGCGCTATTTTAGAAACACTAATGTTAAGTGCATACTTCAACCCGTCCGTATGAAAAAATAGAGTTGCATATACAATAAAATTTTTTTTTAGAATGCCATACCTTAATTGTCAATATCCATATAACTTATATGTTTTTTACCAAAAACACTTAAGTTAAAAAAAAATTCATTAGAAAATTCACTTTTTTTTTTATAAAAACGAAGAATGAATAGCTCAATTTTTTTTCAATACTACTGTCGCAGTATCAATATTTGATATATGTATTCAAGAATTTTTATTGATGCACTTTCACTCTTTCGTAAAAATATCGTAGTAGAGTATTATAAAATCATATTGCATTTTCCGATTTCACTCTATGTTTTTGTCATGTCTGTGAAAGTCCTGCAAGCTGTATTTTAATTTCTGCAAATTTTTAGTGTCAAATATAATTTTTTTTAAATTGGGTTTCTGGCTCTAGATTGTAGGCACAGTTTGTGTTAGGTAAATAAAATAGCGATGAAAAGTTAAAAACAAAATTTAATAAATTATTTAAAGGAAAAGCCTAAAGCCATTTTCGGAGCTCCAATGGGACAACCATCAACTGGATCGATTATGTTTGGAGCACCACAATCTGGGTGGGCACCATCATTTGCGCCAGTAGCAAGTGCTCCAGCAACATTATTTAAAACTACTGCTCCAGTAAAGACAACACCCCAACAACCATCAATTGGATTTGGAGGTAAATGTTTAAACCTATCTTCCATATCCCTTCAGATTTCAAATATATATTTGTTTTAACTTTTCAAAAGACTTGAAAAAGCAACAGGAACAAGTACAACAACCAGCACCAAATGTTGTGAATCCAGATAAAAATAAACCACTATTTACTGTTCAACCTTCATTCAATCCACCGCCCGTGGTAGTGCCCAGTCAACAGCAATCAACTGCACCGCAAACTCAACAAATAGCTAAAGCACCAGCAATAAATGAAAGCGAAGTAGATGACATTGTAAATGAAATGATTCTCTTCCAAATAACTTCGTTTGATTTGGAATTGAAGAAATTAACAAATCACTCCAAGGGATTGTTAAATAATGTAAATTGATTAGAGTTTTTTTTTCCAGTAAGCCTTTGCTAAGAAATTGTATAATTGTAGATTGGAAACATGGAAGAAATGAAAGAATTTACAAAACGTTTAAATAATCTTCAAGACATTGTCGATCAGGCAAACGAAAAAGAATTAGAATCTGATTTGAGATGTCTTCTTAATTCACTCAATGAATCCTGTGCTATGATGGCTGAGTGTCGAAGCAAATTAAATATGTATAAGTATCCAGAGTAAGTCAACAAAAAGATTAAACAATTATGTAAATTGAATATGATTTCTTCCTAAGCATTGCAATTTTGAAGAACGCATCCAATTTTGATCCAATTAATCGTCGCCAATTGGCTAAGTTGCAAAGTCTCTTAGCAAAAAATCAAGCGCAAATACAAATCATACAAAATCAAATAGATTCACAATGGGCTGACTTTCAAGATATGGTTAAACGGAATTCACGAACCCATATGCATACTCCGTATCTTGAAGGAATTTATCAACGTATGACCAAGTTGAAGGACATGATTGCACGGAATCGGACCAAAATGAATTATTACAAATCGAAATTGAAACAGTATGGTTTGCTTTACAATCAATCGCAGGTTAATTCAAATGGAGAAACGTAAGTAAATTAAATTACTATTATAAGAATTCGCATTATTATAGCATGAATTATGACGTTGGATATTGATGAAGTTTTCGACCTAAAAAAAAAAACAATAACAACATTTTCCTTTTTAAAACCTGAAAGAAAATATTTTTTACTAACACACTCAAAGAAGAATTTCGTTTAATAAAAGACAGGCTATGTCCTCTTTGGGGCGTTCGATATCCTTTAATCTCAGGTCTAAACATTAATTAACATTAAAAGCTTTCTTTCCACGATATGCGTATCATTCACAATATTTTGTACAACGTTTAGTTCCCCAAAATGGTGGAAAGCGTTCGCAATGTTATTAAGTCTTCTTTCCTTCTGTTGACTCTGAGATGTCTGCATCCTATATCGCTTTTTCATTACATAATTTTATAGACCTAAAAGATTACCAACACGTTATTTATAAAATTATTTAATCGGTCACTGTGGTGTTGTGCCCTCTAACATACCTACTAAAGGAAATCGTCGGGCGTTGAACTCAGCACACTTCAATTATAATGTTCACTTTGATTGTCCATTCGGATACTGCTTTGGGTCAATCAAAGTGCAATAAGACAATAATTGAATTGTGCTGACTCTTTAAACGTGCCGACGATTATCCACTGAGGAAGTTGGACTCGCGACTATCGGAATGACACGTCAAGTTGAGTCTTATTCAAAACGTAAAGCAAAGTAGTCAAATTGAATCCCTGCTTAATCCCTGCGAATTCCCATAATATAACATCTTTCGATAGTTATAACAGTGGCGTTTATAGATAGCTATTAATATTTTTACATTAATGCATGCATGATGTTGAGTGTCCAAATCTGATCGCGATAATTTTTTGTTTGTTTATCCTCCCAATCCGATTATAAACTCTGAAAGTCCATGTTAACTTTGCAAATATTTGAAATCAAAATAGTGCCAAACTGGTTATAATTCTTTGTTTTTTTTTAACCCTATAAAGCCCAACCATTGGCCTTTTTTATTTTAAAAACGAAATAATAGAGACAGCTTCTTTTGTACGGAGTCAAACCTTAATACTTAGGTCATTGATAAAAGAAAAAAGTGGAATTCCCCTAAATTTTCTGAAAACTGCAAACGACAAATGGTCACAAATTGACGCTTTCTTCTGCATCTTTGAATGGACCTTTGTTAACGATAATAACTTAAGCTCATATTATTTGCATCCTAACGAGTTATAATTCAAGCCACATGAGTAGAATCGGCGTCAGATAATCTGAAAGTGTCGAGAGAGAGAAGACGGAAGCGACCTCAATTCTATTGTGTATAGGCCGAGCCAAAACTAAAAACTGCTTCCCCGGATAGTACTTTTTTGATTATCTTATCTTATAACTTTAAACGAGCTAAAATTGTTTATATATATATATATATATATATAAATATATATAAAATTGGGATCTCGGAAACGGCTCTAACGATTTCGATGAAATTTTCAGGGTGTGTTCATCTAAGCGAGTAAAAAATTTTGGAAGTATTTTTGGAAAAATCCGCCCACTGCCACGCCCACTTTTTTAACATATAAGTTTTTTCGGGAACGGCTCTAACGATTTCGATGAAATTTTCAGGGTGTGTTCATCTAAGCGAGTAAAAAATTTTGGAAGTATTTTTGGAAAAATCCGCCCACTGCCACGCCCACTTTTTTAACATATAAGTTTTTTCGGGAACGGCTCTAACGATTTCGATGAAATTTTCAGGGTTTGTTTATCTAAGCGAATAAAAAGTTTTGGAAGTATTTTTGGAAAAATCCGCCCACTGCCACGCCCACTTTTTTAACATATAAGTTTTTTCGGGAACGGCTCTAACGATTTCGATGACATTTTCAGGGTTTGTTTATCTAAGCGAATAATAAGTTTTGGAAGTATTTTTGGACAAAATCCGCCCACTGCCACGCCCACTTTTTTAACATATAAGTTTTTTCGGCAACGGCTCTAACGATTTCGATGAAATTTTCAGGGTTTGTTTATCTAAGCGAGTAAAAATGTTTGGAAGTTTTTTTTGGGAAAAATCTGCCCACTGCCACGCGCACTTTTTTAACATATAAGTTTTTTCGGCAACGGCTCTAACGATTTTGATGAAATTTTCAGGGTTTGTTCATCTAAGCGAGTAAAAAAATTTGGAAGTATTTTTGGAAAAATCCGCCCACTGCCACGCCCACTTTTTTAACATATAAGTTTTTTCGGGAACGGCTCTAACGATTTCGATGAAATTTTCAGGGTTTGTTTATCTAAGCGAATAAAAAGTTTTGGAAGTATTTTTGGAAAAATCCGCCCACTGCCACGCCCACTTTTTTAACATATAAGTTTTTTCGGGAACGGCTCTAACGATTTCGATGAAATTTTCAGGGTTTGTTTCTCTAAGCGAGTAAAATGTTTTGGAAGTTTTTTTTTTGAAAAATCCGCGCACTGCCACGCCCACTTTTTTAACATATAAGTTTTTTCGGTAACGGCTCTAACGAGATCGATAACATTTTCAGGGTTTGTTTATCTAAGCGAGTAAAAAGTTTTGGAATTTTTTTTTGGGAAAAATCCGCCCACTGCCACGCCCACTTTTTTAACATCGAATTTTTTTTGGTAACAACTTTAAAGATTTCGATGAAATTTTGATGGTTTGGTCCTCTAGGCAAATACAACATTTTGGAAGTATTTGGAACGATTTCAATAAAATTTTGAGGGATGGTTCCATGTTTTACGCATTATTCTTTTTCATTTTGTTACTTCATGACTTTTTGATCATGTATTCAAACTTTGAAGTAATTTGTTGATTTGGTATCACTATGAACAAGGTTCCAAATTCTGAGAGCCCTTAAGTTCCACATTCAGCATATTTCGTTTGATCCATTACTTTTGGGACACCCTGTATAAGAAAGAAAAAAAAGAAATAAAGCAAAGCATCCACTGCTACAGAACAAAACAGAGACAGGGATAAAAATAGTATTTCTTCATACTAAGCTTTGCCGACAAGGCTAAACTTGAAAAAAGATTAACTTTATATTCACCATCCAAAACTTTCTGACCTGTAAATGAAAATTTGAACAAAAAGGGATCTCATTGCTGTAACATTTTCGATAATGCAGATTCCTGTTACCCTTCTATTCATTGCTGATCGTATATTCCAACTTAAATAAACTGGATTATAAAGTGGGAATGTGGTGTTTTGTAACCCGCGAAAAAACTGGTCATTGCAAACTCAAACCTACTCCAAAAAATTGTTTACATTTGACTTTTTTCACTGAAAGTTATATCATTTAAGGATACCGAGCAAAGCTCGGTCACCCAGGTACTTTTTTATTCAGAACCATAAGTTCAACATTTCTCGTTATGCAAAGTACAAAATGCAAATGAAGTAAAGGATTGAAGTGCTCTGAAAAAAAACCTTGTATGAATAGTTTATAGATATGTTCCTTGATTAAATTTCACTGAGCTGAAAGCTTTAGTAGGGTGAATTTTATTATATAATTTAAGCCTGCAAGTTTCGTATTGAATTTGCTGCGCATCACAACTTTCATTTAAAATATATAACGATTTTAACCGAATTTAAGGCATTCCTAGCTTATAAATTCACACCTTAAACTTTTTAAGTATATTTTCAACCGTTTACTTCTTTATTCTGTTTTTTGTTCCTTTAGAACAATGGAATCACTTACTGACACCATCCTCTCAATGAGTCTCGGACCAACAGTTCAAGAGAATAGTTCGAAATTGACAAAAGAAAAAGTTGCTGCATTGCGGGGAGTTCTAACCAATCGAAAAATCAGCATTATCAAACCTCAACGTCCTGATCAAGTTGGTTTGAAATCCGAAGTAATTTTAGAAACAAAATTAAAAAGTGATCGCAAGCTACGAGATGGTGCAGCAACAAATATGAATAAAATGGAACAAGAACGAATAAGAAACGAACAGCAACGTGTTTTGACAAAACCAACAGCAACCAAGGCAATTGCTCCAAGTATGGCAGCTATATCACAACCAAATGCACCGACAAGTTTTGGTTTTGGTGCAGCAAGTCCATTTGTCAAACCAAATCCAGGTAAACTTGAAGATTATAGAAAAGATCAATCCCAACAACAACCACAGCAGCAACAAATGCAACCACAACAACAACAACAGCAGCAACAACAACAGCCAATGATTGTAAAACCTGTAGCATCAACTGCTGGACCAATGTTTCTCAAAGCCACACCCAATACATCTGCTCCAGCTAATTCGTCGGCTTTCTCAGGTTTTGGAACTTCATCAAATCCGGGTGGATTGTTTTCGGGAATGTCCATTACTCCATCGGCAATGCCAGCCTTTACAGGATTTGGAACAAACTCAAGTCTCGCTTTTGGTTCTCCTAAGCCATTAACTGCAAATCAACAAGCTAAGGAACCAATTCCAGCTGCTGACAAAGTTCAAAAGGATCAAAAACCTACTCTAGCATTCGATTCGAAACCAATGACTTCTGAGAATAAACCTTTTGCTACACCCAACTTTTCGTCTTCTTTCACTGCTGTTGCACCATCGAAGAATGCAGAACAAGTTGATAAAGAAAATAAGTTGCCTGATTCCTTTATTCCTGTGGGAGCCAAGTCTGAGACATCTTCTTTAACAATTTCATCAACCTCAACCCAACCTCTTGGTTTTGGTTCAGGTGTTGCCGCAACTAGCGCTCCCTCTTCGGTATTCTCTTTTGCCACTGCAAGTGCACCTGCAAAGGCGCCTACATCAACAAGTACAGCTCCGTTTGCATTCTCATTTGGCTCAGCATTCAACAGTGCTTCTGAAACATCAACAACAACTACGACTTCTAAGCCACCAATGTTTGGCGGACTACCTAAGCCAACACCAACAACAGCTGTCAAGTCGGAAGTTGCAGCAGTTTTTTCTGCAGACCAAGAGAAATTAGAGAGCCTAGATTCCGGCGATAGTACTGGGTAAGTTTTCTTGAGACTTTTCCAAGCGCGAATATTAAAATAAACCCCTTTTTCAGATTCACATTCAGTTCCTTGAATCTCGGAACCCTGGGCTTGCCAGCAACTCCAAATCTTTCCCCCACACCTTCTGTTTCTACACCAGAATCAAGTAGTGGATCATCTGTAACAGTTGTCAAGACATCCAATGCTTCCATATCTGATCCAAATGATTCCCTTTTCAGTAGCTTGAACATTTGTAAGCCAACAACCGCAGAAAATGGTAGGGTTCATTGATTTGTAACATTTTTTTGTACTAAAATTGCCGTTGCCTCGTTTAGCTTTCAAACCAGCATTTGGAGATGGAAATATGTTTGGATCTGCCTCGTTTACAACAGAGTCTTCGACAGAAACGAAATCGATTTTCGGAAGTACAGCTGTGAGCAAAGAATCTACTGGCTTTGGTGGATTTGGTTTATCAAGTGATTCCTCAAAATCTGCCTTTGAAGCAACTACAACTCCAGCTTCAACAGCAGAAAGTTCATCAACTTCAACTACAACCACATCTACAACTACTTCTACAGCTACTTTAGCTCCAAAAACCACCCAAACCATAACATTTGGAACTGCACCACCTGCGCAAGGATCGATTACTACTGGCCAAGTTGCAGCAAGTACATCTGCTCAGTCAGTATTTGCTACGTCTTCAGCATCACCAGCATCGATTTTCTCATCAGCTGCAGCTGCTACAACTACAGCCACATCGGGAACATCAATTTTTGGTGGAACTGGGCTCACTTTTGGAGTACCTGCTCAGACGGGAACACCTTCAATATTCGGTTCCTTGGCCACTACTCAAACATCTGCTGCAGGAGAATCATCTTTTGCAGCTATAAGTCCTCCAGCTGCAACTTCGACAGCAGCGCCAGCTTTTGGTACAGGTTCAACTACGTCGTCTGCTAGTTCTCTATTTGCTTCTGCAGCAGCAGCAACAACTCCTCCAGTGTCATCTAGTTCAGCAAGTATATTCGGTGGAATACCTAAGCCGGATCAATCTGTCTTTGGACAACCCGAAGGAACTACCGTTTTCGGTTCACCTACCAATACCGAGTCTGCTACTTCGGGTGGAAGTCTATTTGGTAGTCAAAGTGGAGGTTTTGGTGCTCCAAGCAATACAAGCAGTGGTGGATCGATTTTCGGAGGAGGCTCATCTGCTGCTCAACCTTCAAGTCCATTTTCAAACGCAAATACTGGTGGAAACATCTTTTCCAGTCCGACTGCTAGTTCAGCCCCGAGTGTATTCGGAACTCCTGCTCAGCCTACAACAGCTCCGAGTGGATCTATTTTCGATCAATCTTCCAATTCCGGACAATCAGGTGGATCGCTATTCGGAGGAAACCAAACTCAAGGTTTTGGCGCTCCAACGAGTCCTTTTTCAGCCGCTGCTTCCTCGGGTGGATCCATATTCGGCGGTGGAGCTTCAGCAACTTCTCCAAAACCTTCAGCGTTTTCTTCTCCTGCACCGGCTGCATCGACATTTGGTTCGGCTAATACAGGTGGATTTGGTTTGTTCTCACAAACCCCAGCCTTTGGTTCGCCATCACAACCCAATGCAAACACAGGAGGTGGATCATTTGCTCAAGGAGGTTCCTCAATCACTCAGAGTGGTTTTGGTTCTCCGAATTCTGGCACTGCCTTTGCAAAACCAGTTTTTGGTGGTGCACCAGCATTTGGTGGAGCAACAACATTCGGTTCGCCACCTAGTTTTGGTTCAGCACCATCATTTGGCAGTCCGAAAGGTTTTGGATCGTTTGCTGCACCAGCAGCAACGGCTGGAGCTTTTAACTCGCCAACACAAAATAATAACTTGTTTGAAGCGCTGGGTTCATCAGACACTGGATTGACTTTTGGCAATTTGGCGCAAAATAACAATCCCAATCAACAGAAACCAGCTTTTGGAGGGTAATAATTTATTTTATATCTAAAAAAATAGAAAATTCATTATAATTTTTGTACTTTTCAGATCTTCCTTCATGAGTTATCGTTCTTAAATAATATGTAATACAATGCAAAATTAATTAAGTGTTTGGTAATGTTCCGTTTTGATTTTATTATTGTTTAATTAATTAACTGATTTTGTTTGCAACATAAATACAATACATACGTAGTTATAACTTATTTAAATGTTGTTTTATTTAAACGCCCAAACGCGGATGAGAAAAGCTGATTTTTTAGGTTAAAAAATCCCAAAAATATAATGAATATTTTAAGGATATTTTGGTTCTTATTTGTATAACCGTCAGAGTATTAGCATTATCCCTTCTCCCTTATTGGTCAATGTTTTGAAATATGGCTTGTGACCACTGAATTATTGGTACATCCGACGGGGAACTAAATTTTTTGCGTCCTCGGAGGAAAAAAGGTTTGTAATGCTCATAGAATAGAAAGCTGCTCGGTTTCATCGATACAAGACCATTAAGGTAGATAGACAAATAATTCTACGTGATTTATTTCCCCCAGAATATTGATCAACAACAACGACGGGCTAATGCAGAAATGTTTAATTGCACAATAAATTAGTGATAATGACAAGATTAGTGGAGAAAGCAGATCGCGTTCAGCAAATTTTTTACAGAATCCGGTGTAAATTTGTGCCTCCTCCAGTTGCATTTATTCCTGAAAAATGTTTGCTTATTTTCAATTTTTATTGGTCTAAAAACAAAAACTTAATGTTTGTATATTTATTAAATTTAAAAGATTCACAGTTTTTGCCAGAGTCCGGTTGCATTCACTTTTCATATGAATTTTAGTTATTCACTTAAAAGAATTTCTCCATCAGCGTCTGCAACTGATTTTGATTTGTGAATTTAGAGAAAATGTGAGCAAACAATATAACCTAGTGCTTTGTAGCCTTCCATTTATCTGTCGTGATCAAGATTTTGAGCGAGATACGATACGAGCGAGAGGTTGTATAATAGAACATCTTTTTAACGGACTTATAATAGGTCCTAGCGAGGTATCCGATTTTATACGAATAATGCTTCAAGGTATGTTTCTTCCGACAGGTAAAAACTCCGATTCGTATAAAATCGCACCAGTGTTGCCGCTGGAAAAAATCAATAAGACAAAAAAAGGGGCCAACCATAGAATTTCGTAAAGCAAAAAAAAAAAAATATATAAACATCACCGAAAATATATCATAAACTTTTAACAATAAAATTAACTAATGAAAAAAATAAACAGAACATTCGTTGACAAAATATGTATAATGCAAATATATTTTCGATATTTAAACACTAATTCGGACTTTGGAATACCCAGTTTTCGTGATCTTGTCTTGGTTTTATTAAACTAATTGCAAGTGTTAAAGTACATCAAATCTACTTATTATTTATTATCAGTGCCAGTTAGAGAAATACTCTTTCAGCTCAGGCACTGCTATGAGGAGTATTCAAACATTATTTCATCCAATCCTTTTTGAAATAACCCGATGGCATGCCAAAATTCTTCTTCGTCCTGAATTTAAAAAACCTGCATACTCAGAATTTGAAATTTCGGTTGTGGCGTACCCAGCTTGACGGACCTCTATTTTTTATAGTTCTCCATAAATCTTCATCTTTTAAAATTATTGAGAACAAAATGTTTATCTTTAAAAAAAAGGGGCTATTTTTCTAATTTTTAAAAAAGTGGGGGCCAAGGGGCCCATGCTTAAAAAAGGGGCCAAACGGCAACACTGAATCGCACTAGTTTCCGCTCTGACGGATACCTCGCTTGGGCCGAATAAAAGGGAAATAAATGACGACCACTTTCTTTGAATTGCATATTTTTAATGCTTATTTGTCATATGATTTAGTGTAAAATGTACATCTTTACTAGCGGCATTAAAAATTAATTTCGGTAGTTTTTGAGACATTTTGTACTTTGTTTGACTGCAGTTGGTCGTGAGTCCTTTTTTTTTGTAAGATCTTCATGTTTTTTTTTTTTAGTCAATGTGGTGTATGAGTAATGTTTTTTTTAGATATCGTTGATAGTCAACTTTTGTGATACATATTCGGACCATTAGATCTGCAACGGTCAGTCGAAAATTTACATATGAAATTATGAACTTTGTAGACATTTTAAGGTTAAGGCCACATTGATACATATACACACGCAATAATAATTTCATTCCATACAACAATTACAAAGAAGTTATGTTTAGGTTCGATGATTAATGCAGAACAGAAAATGGCCTGAAAGCTTCAATCTTTACAATCCGAATGATAGAACTCAAAAAGTAAAACACCAACAGACTTTTTTAAAATATTACTTTTTGTTTATTCATTGTTGTTTTGTTTTTTTGTAAATTACAAATAAAAATTTTCCATTTTCTCTATTTAATCTTGCACTCGTGCCTACACGTTAATGTTTTTTTTTTTTTTTGTTTATTAATCTATCGATTTTAATAATAATTGTATCCTTCAATTAGTAAAATTTTAATTTAAAGTTAGTCAAATAGATTTTATTTTTTTTTAAATTGTTTTTGTTTTTATTCATTAAATTTTTGGTATTACATATTTTTGTTTTTTTATTTTTTTGTTCACTTGTCAAAGTACAAAAATGTTTTAATTTTTTTCTTATTTATTCTTTTTAAATTTTAATAAATTGTATCCATGTGGTGTAAATGGTTTTTTTTTCTTTTTTTAATTTGATGATTAAATTTAGTATATTTTAAAATTGTGTTGTTTTTTTTTTGTTTTAATAGTTCATTCGGTAAAATATTAAAAAAAAATGTTATCAAAAGAAATGTAAAAAAAAACAAAAATTATTTCATGTAAAAATTAAAAGCATTTTTTTCATACATGGAATGAGCAACAAATTTGAAAAACAGTTTTATTTTTTTGTTTGTGTTTGTTTTTGGAAAATATATATATTTTTTTCTTCTTTTTTCTTATTTTTTTTAGGAAGCAATTTATTGTAAATAAAACTATTCTTTCGCTATGAAAAAAAAAAAATAAATCACAAAGTAAAAATAAATCTTCTTTAATGAAAATTCTTGTTTTTGTTTTGTTTTCCTTTCTTTCGCTTAATGTATATAAAAATATTATTTTTTTTTTCGTGTTACATAATTGCAATTGGTTATTTTGTTTTATTTCAGTTTTTTTTTGTTTATAATGTAAAGCATAAAAATAAAAACATTATACAATTTTTTTTTGATTATACATTTTTTTGTGTATAATCGAAGCTTTGGATATTAAACTTAAAATTTATAATAAAATTGGTTAAGAAAAACATAATAATAAAAAAAATTAAATTTTTTGTTTTGTGTATAATGTGAAATTTATGTACAAATATTTTGTTAAATAAATATTAAAACAAAAAAAAAAAGTTAAGGAAATTAGAAAGAAACAAATTAAATTCGTCGTTCTGTAGAATTTTTTTTTCAATTTTTTATTATTATTTCAACGCTGCTCTTCTTTTTAGTTAAAAAGTTTGTTTTATTATTTTTTTATTGAAATTCTACACGCCTATAGCTAACTAGGATAATCTCTGTAATGATGAATTCGACGACAACCACTCTTGTTTTGATGGTGTGTTGGTATTTTTATTTATTATTTTTTATTTTAATTATTTGCCTACGCTACGTGCTGGAGAGATAAAAAGAGAGGAGAGAACCTTTGAATTTGTGGTTCGCGCATCATAAAAATATTTTAGAAAACAATAAAATGCATACTTTTCCTTGACATTGTAGAAAGCAGCTTGTTTGACTCTAGTAGATGATGTAAAATCACGAAAGTATAGCGACACTCCGTCGCGGACCACCCTGACTGATGTTATCCATAGAAGACCACTTTTTGATGCCATTTTTAAGGGCCTCGGCGGTAACTTTATCTTGCATTACTCGCGACATTGCTTCAAGCTTTTGTGCGCGTTCTTTGGACAGTGGCTCTGTGGGGAATGACAAATCATTGGCTTCGGCCAATGTTCGCAGATCAAAGTAATACTTAGCGTACACCGATGACGGCACATTTATATTGAATTGCAGCAGTTCCAAAAACTGTCGTTCCAATTCATTCATGTCTTCGACGGTAATGTCTTTTAAAATTTGGCAGTAGTCTACATTCCAGACAGCTTGATCGTCCCACACTTTGCTCGCAAGCAAAATCGCTCCCAACACCATTCGTTTCCAATTACATGGCCCCAAATCTAGTTCGGCATAAGTTAGTAATCGTTCCAGATAGACTAGGGTAATGATAGCACATTCCGCAGTTAGTTGAGCTGCATTGAAGAGCGTCCGGACAAACTTGTAGATTTGTCTGTGCTCGGGATTGTGGATATCATAGTCTTCGGGCACTGTGTCGTGGGTTAGGGGATGAAGTTTCTCGTCAAATATGTCCAGTCGTCGGTATGATTCACGGTTTTTAATGTGGAAGTAAATGGCTAGGGATACACACTTAACGGTGTTCTTGAGATTTGGCTGCGAAACTGTGCTGTCGTCCAAGTATATTGTGGAACATGATGAACTCTTCTTTAGACCACCTCCTCCGATGCTGCCCTGTTGTTGGGCGATTTGATGCTGCGAGCGTTTTCGAGTTATTCCCCCATTTTCGACCTTGGAACGTTCCAAGAACATTGTAGCTGCCGATGGATCGACGGATGGGTCTAAATCTCCTTCGAGAGCTTCACGCTCTGAGATGTGCTGCAGATTGTTTGTGTATTGTTCATTTTCTGGCTGGCGTTCTTCGTACACCGGAGGAACTTCTTTGATTTTACGCTCGGGCTGTGGACTGGAGTAGGCACAGCAAGAGTTTTTATTACCCATCTTGTGTTGTGTCTTTGTTATTGTTTGTTGGTTAATGTGTGTGATTGCTGTGCTGATGTGTGGATCGTATCTCAGTCTCTTTTGTGTGTGTCTTTTTGCTTTTCTTTTTTGTTTCTTATTCCACGTAAAGATTCGTAAATATTTTAGATTTAGATTTTTCCAAAGGATTGACTAGTAAAAAGTAATTGGTAGAAAGAACAAAAAAAATATATATATTTATGCTTAAAGTTGTGTGGGTGTTGTTAATGTGAATGAGTTTTGCTAAAAGATATTTTTTGTTTTCTTCTATAAATGGCTTTGTGTAACAAATAGAATTTCGGCGGTGATAGTTTCTAGCATAAATGATAGAAAATATAATTGTTTATCTAAAGTGTTTTTGTTGTTGTTGTTTATATTTTTATGATCTCGTACGATTTGTTGGCTTATTTGGCACTTCTTCGACATGGCCGTTTGAGGAATTGCTATTAATTAGCTTTGGGTATTTATATTATTTATTTCATTTCTGCTTGCATTTGGGTTGTGTTGCGCTTCTGAGTGTAATTTGAGAAAACAAGCGTGTTTATTTTAACTGCTGTTTCTATATTAGATCTGAAAGAGAAGAACATTTTTTATGTTTAAATTTTTTTCCATTCAGTACTTCGCTATCGCTTAAAATTAAATTTAGAGTTACTATAAACTTTGTAAGTAGGCCAAAATAATAAATGGTGATTTGTGAAGGTGTCATTTTCTTTGATTTGATATTTCATAATACTATCGGCCGACAGTTTAGTCGGTCTCTTAATCAATATGAAAATTGGTTATTTCATATGTCCCTAACTACAAAAAAATAAACACAAAAACATTTACGAACTTACGGCTCCTTTTAGAACAACAAGTTAATAATGAGTCTCTACAAGTGCATTCTAATGTTCTAATGAACCATCCCCCCTGCATCACAATTTTTTGTTAATGGTCAGCTGAATGGTGATAACAGCTGCTGATCAAAAACAAACTCTCAAAAGAATTTCAGAGGAGTGTTAGGGCGTTTTGAGAAGGATCCGGTTGATTTTTTGTGCCAATTTGTACCTAACTATGGTATGGACGAAACTTGGATCTACCAATATACGCCAAAATGGAGCAACAGTCCAAAAAGAGCAAGGGTAAAGCCAATCGTTTCTGCGGGAGAGATTTTTGGGATGCATATGCATAAGGGATTCAGCCGGTCGATTAATTTGAGAAGAGTAGAACAAGTACAAACAAAAATTCATGAGGGGAGGCTTGGTTTAAAGAAGAAAAAAAAAAAACTGCACCTATTAAAAAAAAATTTTGGCTATAGGAAAACTTCGGCATTTGAGGTATGATGCACCATCCCCTCTATTCTCTGGATTTATCATCATCAGAACTTAATCTGGAATGTAAAAAAAGCTATCTCAGAAGCGATTTAGGTCCAATGAAGAAGTGGTAAGGACCGTAAATGAATACATATTTTGAAAGCCTTTCAGACTCTTACTCTTGAGTTGGATAAACGCCGGACCAAGTTTGTCTTAGTCCAAAAAATTATGTAGAAAAATAAAACCATTTTTTAACTAAGAATCTATATCGATCATTGCTAGGTCGAGAATTTTTTACCTTGTCCTCGTATGTTTTATATTGTTTTTTAATTTTAATGACTAGTTTTTGTATCGACTTTTAAACTATGAGCTCTTGTGGAATGTAATAAACTAATTCACATGCATATTTTGAAAACCTCGTACCAACATTTATGGGTAATGAAAATGACATAATAAATAAGCAATCTCAATAACCTTAAAATTTTGTTTTCGTCCGTGAAAGGGATTTTTGTAAGTTTTTTTGTTTTTAATTTGCTATAACTTGGTAAAAAAAAACTAACTCTTACCAAAAGTAGATATAACGTGTTTAACTTTGCGGTAGAGCTGTTAATTTTATGGAAGCACAAGGATGGCTGGTGGCTTCCTGAATTCAGGGCTGATGACCGTGAATATTTTATGGGATTTATGAAAACCGATTGTATAGCTATTCCCATCAGATGCAAACATCTTATATCATTAACACCCAGTTAAATCGTGCCTTTTTAAACAGTACACTAACTTGGTCAATTCTCAAAGCATATACCTGCCTCGTTCTTAGAAAAAATTAATCCCAATTGACAATTCAACGAGATAAACAAAAGTTGATAAATATTCATAGAAAAAAAAACACTCGAAATAATATCATCCAATTAGAAAATTAGAATTATGGGGATGGCTATTGATTGACCTGAAGAATAAAATTAAGTAAAACAAGGTACCGATACCTACCACAGGTTTAATTTAATATTCAACCATCGACCTTCACTAGTGTGTTGTAATTGATTTGTAACAGAAACGAACAAAACAAAAAAAATAATAGAAAAAAAACCACAGAATTTGATTTGCAAATTGAACTGCGAATCTGTATCAATTTCACCATCAACTGAACAACAATCGCATTGCCCAATTTTTATACAAACACTTTTTTAGAAATTCAAATGAAATTGTCTGTCGTCTTCTGATTTAACATGCACATCACATTGCTTTTGGGATTGGGAATTGTCATAAGACTTTTTTTTTCTCTTGACAAAAAATAATTTAATACTTTGCAATTTGACTGTGAGACAAAAAGAAGAAAAAATTAAGAACCACAATGAACTTAATTTAGAGAAAAAAATAATAAAGATTCCAATTCACACACAAACCGAAAGAAAAGTAAACAGCTGATTAATCGAATTTTAGAACAAATAATTACTTTACTTTAATAATAAGTTGGAGATAATTAGAGTCAACAACACTTAAAACCGAAACCGAAGAACCGACTCGACTGTTTGGAAGCTGGAATAACAGATATGATATATAATTATTAATACCCCTCAGCCCTATGTACTTGTACACAACAAAGCCAACCACGCGTTGTAATCTCTTGCTGCTGCTGTTATAGTTCGGTAGAACAAGAGGCTACCCGAACCACTATCGAACTCTTTTGGCATGAATCTAAATCCAATTCACTCCAGTGTGCTCTTGTAATGAAGACAAAAAATAAAAAAATAGAATATTCGTTCTAATTTGTGGTACTTAACAAAAAACTAAATATAACAAAATGCACGACTGGTGTTGCACGTACTTGCTCTCAGATAAAAATAGATCTTCTTTTAAAGCTCTTTATGAGCAAATATTGGGGAAAATTATAATTTGCTTTTATTAAAGCATAATTCTGAAAATGTAAAAAAAGAATATAAAATCTGTTTTTATAATTAATTAAACATCGTTTTAAATCATTTTTTATACAAAACCAAGTAAGCCATTTGATTTCTTGTATAAAAAGGAATTTTTAGAAAAAAAAATTGAAAATCGTTAAAGCCGTTATTTTTAAATATTTTTTCCATAGGTGTCTGAACATTTTTCAAAAAAAAAAGTTGGAAAGCCATTTTTAAAAAAGTATTTTTCAACACATAAAAACGAAATTTTAATAAAATTCATCAATCAATTTTCAAAAAAAAATTTTGAAATATTTTTTAAAAATCCAAAAATGTGTTTTTTGAAATTTTGTGTAATTTGTATTTGTATTGTATACAAATTACACAAAATTTCAAAAAATACATTTTTGGATTTTTAAAAAATATAAAAATTGTATTATATACAAATTACACAAAATTTCAAAAAAAACATTTTTGGATTTTTAAAAAATATTTAAAAACTTTTTTTCAAAATTGATTGATGAATTTTATTAAAATTTCGTTTTTATGTGTTGAAAAATACTTTTTTAAAAATGTTTTATGTTGGCTTTTATATGTAAAACCACACAAAAAAAATTTAATCAAAATCGTTAGAACCGTTTCCGTTCTATGACAGGCAGCGTTGTGTCGGTAAAAAACTAACATCAGTGAGTTTTTTACATGTAAGTAAAAAACTCTCATTTCGAATGTCAAATCGTATAGGAAATGTCTTCCAAATGAGATAATTTGCGAAATTATCTCATTTAGGCCCTTATTGTGAGTGTCGTTTGTCTGTCGAAAGAAGACTTTTGTCGAAAAAACGAAATTTTTCATTTTATCGTTCGATCTTTTTCGTTAACAATTTTTATAAGTTCAGAGATCACAATAGGAAACATTTTTGTGGAAAGAGATACACTATACCAAAACAGATATTTATCGATATATTTATATTTATCGAAGTTGAACGACACTCGCAGTAAGGGCCTTAGGCTCTAGAGAAAACAGGCCATTAATGACTTTGGAAATATTTTTTAAGTAATTATAACCGTTTATTAGAAATCTATGCCGCAAAAGGAAGTGTTCTATCTTATACAGCTCACGAAATTATTGGGCCAAATCTTTGTCTTGAGTGAAATGTCGAAAAAAAAATAAGAAAGAATAAATTAAATATTTTGGAAAATGCACAGATGCTTGTATATTTTTTGAAACCATTAGTTCGACAAGCAAAATCAAATAAAATACATTTTTTCACATAATTCACATAGTACATAATTGTAAAAAGCAGTCACAGTCACCACAAAATTATTGGGCCAAAAGTCCAAAATCGATTTTGGGCACTGTAATTTCAGTCTGACTTTTGTTTTAGTATTTTATTGAATAACTCTTTTATATTATAGCGGTTTTAGTCTTCTCATATAATTTAAAACAGGATTATCCTTATATTACAATATTCAGTGTATGTATTTGTAACAATAACTGTAAATTTCTGAATGTTAAACCTAAATGTAAGCCATAATTAAACCACAAAACTTATTTCATCAAAAAAAATGTAAAAACAAGTTTTTTGCACGAAATCGCCCAACAGTGATCAGGTACCAGGGGCGGATCCAGGATTTTTTTCTGGGGGGGGGGCACAAGGGACGGATTGGCAAAAAAAAACAGCAATAACAGTTAGAAATAAAGTGAAGTACCATACGACTGACTAACAAGCAGAAAATTTTAACGACCCACAGTGGTCTAAAACCTGGCCAAAAATATTAAGGCACATTTCCCACATCAAATAGGTACCAAATGACCAAAAAGTTATTCGGAAGGAAAAATTTTCATTTTCTTGTTACAGTAAAAGCCACTTAAGTGCTAACCCTCTTACTCCTGGATTAGCCGGAAGAAAAAAAATATAAAAAAACAGAAAATGCACGTACAATTCTGTGCTATATTAAAGTTAGTAATCTATTCTTTATTTAATTTTTTGACTTAAGTTGTTTCACCAAATAGTTTTTGAGAAATTAAGTTTTAAAGATGAAATTTTGAAAAAAAAAATGTTTACGTTTTTTAATTGATTTTGTATAAAATTTTGCAATATTATGGACATAATTATACCATTAGTTAATGACCTAGTAGTTTTTAGTCAAATACTAAAGACTTCATTCTAATAAATATTAAAGTTCCTAAGAATAACAAAAAAAACTGAATCATACTTTTTTGCCGGGAAACCCAGTTTTGTTTTTTTTTTTATTTGCATTAACCTTTTGTAACCCAAGGTCGTAAATTTAAAAATTAATAAGTCAATCGATTGGCCTTTATCTTTAATAAAACACGTATTTTTTTAAAAATTCAATAAAGTCATTATTTACTTAGTTATTTCGATATTTTGGGAGTAAAAAAAAAGTTTAAATAATTTATTTTTATATAAAAATGCAAAAATTCAAGTAAAAAACTATATAATATTAATTTTTAGGCACTTTCCTAAAATCCAAAAATAAAACCCCGTTTGGTTTACTAACAAAAACTATTTTTTTTTCTGAATTTCGTAGTTTTTACACAAATTTGCTTATTTTCAAAAAAAAAAACCCAACTTTCAACATTAACTGTCAATTAAAAACTATTGGTTAGAAAAAACTATTTATTAGAAATTTGAAGTACTATTTCGATAAAGCAATACTTAAAGATTATAATATTAGAAGCTTCAAAAGAAAAAAAAATAGTTTGTAGAGCTTTTATGCAATCTTTTTCGGTTTGTTACAGAAATGTCACATGGGGCTACAAGGGGTTAAATTGTTTTATACCTCAAGAATGTTGTGTTCAAATTGTAGGTCTCTTGGAGCCAAATTGACCAAGTTATGAGTATTTTAATACTTCCCTTAGGAACGTTTTAGTCTTTTAGTCCAGAGTTCAAAACTTTAAATCGTTATCCCCACAACTAATGTTTTCAACGCCGGTGTACCTCATAACTTCAAAACTACTGCACCGATTCTTTTGAAATTTGGAACACTATTTTTTTTACATATTTTTAGAGGTATCCCTGGAGAAATTTTCTCAATAAAATAATATTTATAAAAATCTATAAGTAAGGGTCGCTTTTGAGGAGTTTTTTTTTCAAGGGGTCTTTATTTTCAGGGTGCAAACTTGGGCAAACTTCTGAAATGCAAGTTTGTTCTACATATCCAGCAGTTCTATAATATATACTTTATGCAATTTTGTGACGTGTTCCGCTATTTTAAAAACACTAATGTTAAAAAAAAAACAACGAAAAAAGTGCAAATTTTTTAACCACTCTGTATGAAATAGAGTTGCATATACAATTATTTTTTATATCATTCAATGTCATTCGATGTCCATTAGGGTGGGTCAAAAAAATCGAAATTTTTTTTTTTTGATTTGGTACTCTGAAAAATCGATTGCTAGACCCCTCTAGAATATACACACCAAATATGAGCTCTTTATATTAATGGGAAGGTCCTCCGCTTTGCAATTTTCCATTTTTACATCAAGCTTCTACTAAAAAAAAATAATTTTTTTATTAATTGACTTTTTAGCAAATTTCTTTTCATATTCTTGTAGGAAATTGAACGCTCTACAAAAAAGGCCTTATAAACTTTTTTCGTTTATCTAACCGTTGAATAGATATTTGAGGTCCAAAAATCGAGAAAATCTTTAGAAATTCGTTTTTTGTTCTTAATTTTGTAACAAATTGAAAAATTATAATGATCAAACGCGCAAGACATATTCTTGTTGGAAATTGATTGCTCCACAAAAAAGGTCTTAATAACTTTTTTCATTAATCTAACCATTCTAAAGATATTCGAGGTCAAAGTTAAAAAAAAATATAAAAACATTTTATATTTTTAAAAAATTTCTAATTCACTGAAACTTCATTATTTTCAAATTAGCAAGATATATTCTTGTAGGGGCTTAAACGTTCTACAAAAAATTCCTTGGAATGAAATTGATTGCTTTAACCGTTTAGAAGATATTCGTATCCAAACCAATGCTCACTGATTTCAATAGTTTTCTTATGACCCGTATGCATTGCGATTTGGATACGAATATCTTCTAAACGGTTAAAGCAATCAATTTCATTCCAAGGAATTTTTTGTAGAACGTTTAAGCCCCTACAAGAATATATCTTGCTAATTTGAAAATAATGAAGTTTCAGTGAATTAGAAATTTTTTAAAAATATAAAATGTTTTTATATTTTTTTTTAACTTTGACCTCGAATATCTTTAGAATGGTTAGATTAATGAAAAAAGTTATTAAGACCTTTTTTGTGGAACAATCAATTTCCAACAAGAATATGTCTTGCGCGTTTGATCATTATAATTTTTCAATTTGTTACAAAATTAAGAACAAAAAACGAATTTCTAAAGATTTTCTCGATTTTTGGACCTCAAATATCTATTCAACGGTTAGATAAACGAAAAAAGTTTATAAGACCTTTTTTGTAGAGCGTTCAATTTCCTACAAGAATATGAAAAGAAATTTGCTAAAAAGTCAATTAATAAAAAAATTATTTTTTTTTAGTAGAAGCTTGATGTAAAAATGGAAAATTGCAAAGCGGAGGACCTTCCCATTAATATAAAGAGCTCATATTTGGTGTGTATATTCTAGAGGGGTCTAGCAATCGATTTTTCGGAGTACCAAATCAAAAAAAAAAATTTCGATTTTTTTGACCCACCCTAATGTCCATATCAAAATTTTTCACCAAAATCACTTTGAAAATTCACTTTTTTTTAAATCGAAAAAAAAAAATTCGTGTGTACCCAACAAATAGCCGTTTATTTATTTGTGAGGTGGAGCTTTTCATGGGAAAGGGATGCAACAATCAACAAAATTCGCATTTTCAGCCAGAAATAGACAAGAGTTTCACTCAAGTTCTTTCTGTTATTATTCATATATTTTTAAAACTCTTATAGTTTGATTTCCTTTAAGTATGAACTTTAAGTTCTGGGGGGGGCACGTGCCCCCGTGCCCCCCCCCCTGGATCCGCCTATGTCAGGTACCGTTAGTTTTGGTAAAAAAAAAAATCAAATTCTCCTCTAGAGAATCACCAAAGACCATTAGTTTAGTAAGTTCGATGTACTTATAGACGGACAGACAGACAGAATTGCGGGACCTACTTTTTTGGCATTCTCCATCATCAGCCGTGTTTTATTGGTATACTCAGTATTTTACTGAGTAAACATTTTATGCTGTAAACAACAACAAACGATTACTTTTATTTATTATTAATAAATTCCTTTTTAGTTGAAGGGTTAAAAATGTATAACTTTCGCAAAAAAAATTCCTCTGTAAAGCAACGAATAAAAAACTTTTGTTTATCCTTAGCAATCATTTGTTGTTATATACCGTGCAAAATTTTACTGAGCTTAGTAATGAGTTACCAAAAAAACACGGCTATCGTAATGTCATATAAAATTCTATGGAGTTTGGTATTAACAACATAAGTCCAAAATCGTCGTTTTGAGGTACATGCATTTTAAAGTTAGAAAAATTCCTCCAAATCTAGTTTTAGTGTCCGACCGAAGCTTCGGATTCGGTCTTCGGCTTTGGTCGAATTCGGCCAAAAAAACAACATTCGGCCAAACCTTCGGCTTCGGCTATTTTAGGCCGAAGTTTTGGCCGAAGCCGAAGAATCTTTTTATTATATCGAGCATCGTACTAGGCACCGGAAAAAATTTAAATTTTTAAAATTTTTGAATACCGAAGAAAAGATTTCAATTTTTTCTTCGTCAGGTATTCAAAAATTTCAAAACACATGTGTGCCATCATAGTAGCCGCCGAACAAAATTTCAATTTTTGAATTTTGGAGGAGAATTCTTGATTTTTTTCAACCTTAGGCTTCGGCCGAGGATTTTCTTTCAGCCTAATAATTCGGCTTAGGCTTCGGCTGAAAATCGACCTTCGGTCGGACACTACTAGTTTTATTTAATACAAATAGGTACATACCTATATTGGGATGCAATTTTTTTTTTAAATAATAATATTTAAACAAATAAGGTAAACATTTTTAGTTTTTAAGCATATTTATATGTTTTTGGTGATATACAGCTATGGACAAAGAACTTTTGATTTTTCTTACAAAAATTGGATTTATTTGGGACCTTTTAACTTATATGTTATAATTTTTATATCAGGGCATGCATTAGCTTATGGGGATTCATAAAATTAATAATTATAAATTATTTCGTTTCAATTCAATTTTTAAAAATTATAATTTGTAGAGAATACCCTTTTTTCTTGTGGACAAAGAAATAGCACACATTCCGAAAATCATAAAAATAATCCTTTCTAAGAAAAAATTCTTACAATTTCTAATAAATTCAATACTACTAAATTAGTAACTTGTTAGTAGACCACAGTTTTTCAAAGTTCCTTCGCACCTATTTGGTAAACTTTCAACTCACGTCTGGTATCTACTTTGTGGAGTACGGTACCACGCTTCTTTGATTCTGGCCCAAAGATCGTTTGAATTTTCGAATTTTCTTTCCCCAAGCTTAACCTTGACATCAATTTATAAATTTTCTATGGGGTTAAGATCGTGAATTTGAGATGACTAGGTGCAAACATCGATTTTTTCGTCCGAAAACCTATCTTGTACTATTTTTGATGCATGTTTGGGCCATTATCATGTATGAATATCTTATTACCTGGCGATAAATATGGTTCTTTGGTATTCTAATGTAATATTAAGACAAAAGAATTTATCAATTCTGCCGAGGCCATCAAATCCTATCCTCCTAGTTTCATCGTCTTGAGATAATACTTTGGCTTGTCCTTTCAACATTTAGTGTGATGGACAAATGTTTTGTCATCGGTTCCAATGGGGTTAACCTTAATTTCATCACTTCAAAAGACTCTCATTCAAAACTGCATGTATATTTATTCAGATGTTTTTTAGCTAATGTTAGGTGATCTTTCATGTGTCTTTTTATATCATTTGATTTTTCTTGCTTACCTGTCTATACAACTCAGCATCATTAAGTATCCTTCTTAAAAGTCTGCTTGATACTTTTTACGACGAATTCTATATTTACTTCGGGCAAAATCGTGCGAGATGACTTAAAAGGCCCACATTTGCCTTTCTTTGTGATCGCTCTATCCACTCATATCGAAGTTTTGCGGGGAAGAAGTTAACGCAATTTAATTTCAGAGTTTAAATTTCTATTTGCTCTTTCTAAATAAATGGCTTTATCCACCATTTATTCGAAAAATTTAGAGTTTAAGCTAATTGAGAAGGATTTTTCCCTTGACTATGAAGTTCGAAAGTAATTCTCAATTTTTTCGCAGTTTAATATTTTTTTCTGCCTATTTTTTTTCAAAAATACTTGTTAATTAAATAGTAGCAATAAAATAAATGCATTTTCGTCTACAACTTTTGAACGCGGAATAAAAATTTAACGGTTAAACCAATGTGTGCTATTTCTGTGTCCACTAGCAAAAGAGACAGAAAAAACATTATATTGCTAGTGCAAATGAATATAGAAAATAACGGTACTTTTAAGATATTTTTGTCTCCGTTACTTTATTTCGACAATATACCAAAAGAAAAAAATTTATAAAAAGCATTCCTAATATCTAAAATTCGATTCGCATGATTTTTCTCAATAGTGTGCTATTTATCTGTCCATGGCTGTATGTTGTTTTGACCAAACTATTTTTCGTTCCAGAATAAGATTATTTCTAGTTGTGTCCTTAGTGCCATTATTGGAATTCGTTTTTTTTTTTAATAATTTAAATTTTCCGGACTTACCGCGATTTACTTTTGTTTTTTTTACGAATCCTAAACTTACCCTATATTGCAAGTAAAAAAAAAAAAAAAAACAAAAAACAAATGCACTGGGACACGAAAAGAAGAGACATCGTGCCGTCTTTGTGACATGAGAAGAGAAAAAAAGAAATGTTTCAACCATTTTTTGAGGAGGGAATGGGAATTGCAATGAATTTCCTTTTATTGAGAGTTGCATGAATAATTAAAGAGGAGTGAGGAGGAGCAACAGAAAGTTCAAATTTAAAAAAAAATCGAGGTCACATCAAGCAGAGAACTAACCACTACGTCAGTCAACCCACGACCACGATTCACCCATTCATCAATCGAATTAAATCTTAATTTAGTGCCACAACTTTTGGGTGGTGCTGGTACCTAACCTATCTGTGGTCGATGATGAGGATGATGGGCAAGAACACTTCAGTTCATTGACACAGGTGCAGTAGGAAAGGAATACATTCATCACCCACCCAACTAGAAATATTTCATTAAAAAAAAAAAACAAATCCAATTGAAAGATTCTTCTTCCCTTCTTATCAGAACTCTTAAAAAACTATTTTTGCATATTGGAAATGGGATCTTTTTTGTCTCTGTCATTGATGTTACAGACTATTTTTTATTTATGTTTGTTTAAATAATTTAAATACTCTCGATTTTTACACAAATACAAAATAAAGAAAATATTTTTGTGTGTTTTCACAATCACTCACCGACAACGACGACGAATGTTTCATGTTTAATGATTTTTTTTATTTCTCTATGGAACTTTATATTTTTTTCTTTTTTTTTACTTTTCGTTGGACGTAATCGAAATTATTTTGATGAATTGTGTTTGTTTGTTTGCAGAGACATTTGATTGCTATTTTTTCGGTAAGTTTATTATTTAAACTTTATATTGTAATAAAGTGAATTTAATTGGAAATTTATGTGTGTGAAAAAAGTTTAAATGAAGATTCTTTTTTTTGCGAAAAAAAATTATATTACACCGAAGCTGCATGCACAACAAAGCAGTTGACAGCCATTTTTTGAGTGTGATTTTGGTTTGTAGTGTACACTAGTGTGGTGGAAAATTTTTAAATGTGGGGAGATGAATTTTTTGAGTGTTGAGAAATTTTTTATTTTGGGTGGAAACGGAATGCAGGGAAGAGAGAAGATTTATATATAAGGCCGAGTGTGAATTGGGTTAAAAATATTAGGACGAGGATAAATTTTCTTCCGCTGCGATAATAACAAAAGCGCCACTGACATCACACCGCGCCGTGTTCTTCCGATTACGTCAATAGGTTTCATCGGGATATGCAGCAGCTGGACTGGATACTGAAAGATGCCTGACTAACAAATTTGCTTCTATAAAGCTTTACAGGTGGTAATGTAGCTCCTGTAAAGCTTTTTAGAAGGGATATTGTTTATTGGGTGGTGTATCTGGTGTAAACGTTAGCGTTCTGTATTATTCTTTCAAGGATGATTTTAAAGAAGCCACATGACAGGGAGACGCCTTGTTTAAAACCTTTTTTGACAGCACAGTGCATTCTCCAACGTCATCCTGCACAGGTGGACGCGCTTGGCAAAGATGCCAAAACATGAATTAGCTCTCCATATACAGCTTGTCTCTGTAGATTTTAGCTGCGTTCCTTTGGGGGCATTTATCTACTGCTTAGTACTGCGTTTTTTTTATGATGACAATGATCTATTATGACGACTTTTCACGAATCGATTTTAGCCGCACGATATGTCGGTCGATTTGGATTTTTCTATGGGGACTGTCACTTTACTCAAATGCGGCTTACGTTCACACGAGTCGAAAAGCTTAGCCGCATGGCAAAAATCGACTCGTGAAAAGTCGGCATTAATTATAAAGAAAATCATTACAAAATAAAAAGTTCTGGATCAATATGGAAGCAGATTGTATATTCATCTCTTTTTCTCTCATATTTGTTTATTATCCAATTCATGCTGCATCTCTTATTTTTCTCCCCACCAACGTACAAAAGCCATCTATTTATCAAAATAGGAACTAATTTTGGGTTCAATGAAAATGATCCCGATAAAAAGCAGCATTGTATATATGTGCCCTTAATTATGAAAGTGGACTAAGTCACTCCTAAAAATGGCCTCAAATCTAGCCTTAAAATAATTATAATTTAAGAGGTAAAGTTTATTTGAAAGCGAAATTGCAGTAAATAAACTTCTTTATTTCTCCTCTAGTGATTTCATTAAAGAAATATAATTAAATCTTTATAAGAAAATTATTATGTAAGTTTTTCTTTAAACAATGTAAAAAGTGACTTAGTCCACTTTCATAATCATGGGCACATATATTCTTATAGTACTCTCATGAAGTAGAATTTTCTATTTTGCGTCGCTAGTTTATTTTATGTTTGAACCTTATGCAGAAAATTGAAGTGCAGATCTACCAAAAGATGTCGCTAAAGTATTTTCATGGATTGATAGTACTATAGAAATATATATACAATGAAGCAGGATCACATATTGCTTTTTTTAAAGCCTATTACGCTGCTGATGCGAAACGAAATTTTCTATACAAAATTTCGTTAACGAAATCTTGAACGAAATAAAATTATTTGCTTTGTTTTTGCTTTAAAACTTATTTTCTGATGTTTTTTATTGAATTTTTTTAATTTTAGTTTTATTATTCTTACTCTGCTATAATACCCGATGGTATTTTTTTGTCAACATGTTCGCTGTTGACTTTTTGGAGACTTCAAAATTTTCGTTTCGCTTCAGCAGCGTACTAAGCTTTACGTGTAAAATTGATCCTAATCCAGATCCACATGAATAATAAAACACGACTTAAGTTGCTTTTGGCTAAAGTTTAAAAAAAAAATAATAATAAAATAGCTTTTGAATAAGAATTCTAAAAATGGTATCGTCTAAATTATCCCAGTCCTCTCCTCAACCCAGATCAGATTTAAGAGTATCTGGGTGACTCTGGAAGGGATGATATCTTTTCCTTCGACAGGTCCCTAATATTGTTCAATACGATTTATATCTGGTGCTCCTCGTAGACCCAAGTAGGAGTACTCGGAAAAGATAAAGTTTGGTCTAGCATTATTTTGAATCCTCATAACGAACAACAATTCGAAGGAAACCGCATAAACCTCCAGATTTTTGTTGATGTAGATTCTATAGTTATACTTAACCGATTCTTTCACGATGTATAACTCGGTTTTTCCTTGTCCAATGAGGGCCCTATCTTGGTAGAACCTTCGGTGTTATATCATTAAGTTTTCACCTCTGTGGTACGAAGAAAAGTTGACTCATTTAATTTTGGAAGTCAAGGACTATGTCTAGTTCCTCTAATTAGTAAATTTGATAGTACCTTCTACCTTTAAAAAGTTACAAAATTTAGTTTATAAATCTCACTGTGTTTTTAATCACAGTTTTTTTCTCAATTAATCTGATATATTTTCGTAAGTTTTTGAACTTAACGAGTTATGGCGGATGAAGCTGTACCAGATGATAAAACTGATTCACAGGAGTCGTTAACACTTGAAGGACTGGAATGTCTTAAGGTAAGCAAAATTTAATTATAATTTTTAATTGAAATGCAGCTTTTGATATTTTTCGTAAGCTTGTTGACAATTGGTCTTTCGATGTATTCCACTTCACGGACGTTGTCAATAATAAACCTATCAAATATTTAACTCGCCATCTCTTTGATCATTATGGATTGATTCAAAAATTTTCAATTGATCCTGTTATTTTGGAAAATTTTTTAAATGCGATTGAAACTGGATACAATTGTTTCGAAAACCCATATCATAACAACATGCATGCTGCTGATGTCACTCAAACCATAAATTCGATGCTTCAAGAAACTGGCCTCATCACCTGGTTGACAGATTTAGAAATATTTGCTTGTTTATTGGCTGCAATTATACATGACTACGATCACACTGGCACAACCAATGGTTTTCACATTGCCACCAAATCAAATAGAGCTCTAATTTACAATGATCGTTCAGTACAAGAAAACCATCATTTAAGTGCTTCATTTTTCATTCTTCAAAAGGATAGTTGCAATATTTTGTCAAAACTATCTCGTGATGAGTATCGTCAGTTAAGAGGTTTAGTTATTGACTTCATTTTCAAATCCAGAAAGACATAAGAAACCGAATCGGCTCGAATGAACTAAAAATTGAGAAACCTAAGGCATTAGCTTTCATTTTACATGCTTGTGATATATCGAATCCTACTAAAGATTGGAACCTAAGTTCTCAGTGGGCAGCTTTGATAATGGAAGAATTCTTTAAACAGGGTGATCGTGAGAGAGAGCTTAATATACCGATTAGTCCTCTATGTGATAGATACGATACACTAATTCCAGAATCACAAATTAATTTTATTGATTTTATTGTGGAACCAACGTTTAAGATTTGTGGAGATATGTTGGATTATATTTTGGAACAGAATACTCAAAAAACTAATGAAGAAGAAGAAAAGAAAGATCATGCTGGTATTCAAAAACCTTGGGATAAATGCATATCTGAGAATAAGAAAAAGTGGCAGGAGAAAACAATGAAAGGTAAACTTACAACGGAAAACGAGCTTGTCTTTATAATACACTCTAAACTAGGCTCTCTAAGAAAATACCTACAACATTTTGAAGGGAATATTTAACACAACAGACCTAAACATAATCTTTCTTTTTGTTAAAAATAAGGAATCTGATCTTTAAATGTTTAACTACCATTGCAAATAAAATAAAATTAATTTATTTTTTTTCTCACCTATCACTCTCTTAATATAAAATTGCTCCACATTCTTGAATGCATACAAATAAGTGTGATAATTTGATCATTACACTTCTTGGACTGGTAATTTCAGCAAAATAAAACAATAAAACTTCAAAAGTCTCTACTGTGCCGAAACTAACTGATATTTATCATTTTGGAGAACTTAGCCATGTGGGTCAGAACCAATTGTCCCCTAAAATTACCTACCCAAATGTTACCTTACTTTTAATGACATTTAACAAATCAAAGCCTCTTAAATTCAGAACTTAATTTAAGGATTACTACCTTTTGTTAGCCTACTTTGTAATTTTCATTAATTCTTCAAACCCAGCCTATAGCTGTCACTTTTGACGTTGACATATTTAATTTGAAATCTAACCGTTTTATCGATATTTGTGGCGGGTTACGAGACATAACTTATTAAGTCTGTTCACTGACGCGGTGCTGGACTGTTCTAGGCAGAAAAGTACAGCTTTTTGCTGTTCATTGAGATTTTTTCTGTGCTGAACTGTTCTAGTTTCCTGTTCATTGACAAAACTAGAACAGTTTAGAACAGGATTTTCTGTTCTTTGTTTTGAGTCAGATCAGGTTAGAACAGACTCGTGAGAAATGTCAAAAGCAAAGCTGTCATTTTTTTCTATTTGTTTTGATTTAATTGTGCGAATATTTCTCGGGTGCTCGTGGTTTTTCTAACTAAAAACAATTTTTAATTATATTTTCCGCAGTAAAAACTCAAAAAATAGATAAAACTAACGAGAACCGATAAGCAAAAAATTCATATAATTTACAATTTGTTTTTTTTTTATTATTTTGACAACTGACGTTTAAATGACTGTTCTAACTTGATCTGACGTTTCTCACGAAACTGTGCTGTCCTGTCCTGTTCTGATCTAGAAAAATCCTCGCTGAACAGACTTATTGAATATGATCGTTAAATTCAAATTAGTAAAACTAGATTATTAGCCCTGTTCATTTGGGAGGGGCAAAGTACTACTAGTAGTTTACTAGCGATTTTCAATGGAACGCACTTTCAGCGAATTCAATACAAATCGTATGAAGAGGAGTAGATGATAGTACTAGATTAACCAAAACATCTACTCTACAGAGAGACTATCTCTTTTAAAGAGAGCCACCAAGAGTACCATTTTCTTCGATTAGTGCATGTAAACTAACTATTTTTATTGAATGTGACGTAGTTAGCAAACCACTTCACAGTGAGCCTGAACAAGTTTAAGGTTGACCTAAAATGACGACAAAAACTAAAAATGAGGCTTAGTTCCTGAGGGCCTCAGCAATAATAATTCGTTTTTACCAAAATCGGATTAGCTTTCTTTTTCGAGATACCCCCCGTAAACGATTTTTTTTCGAAAAAAATTCATATCAACGCAAGGCTCGAGTACTATAACTTAGGTGCCGAGAATTGAAAACGGTTTTTTGTAGAGGTATTCAATACATTAATTTTTTGTTATGGGACGGAGGGCCTATGCCCCCCCTTTTAGGAGGGAGGGGCAATTTTATAAAAAACTACTAAAAAAAATATTAAAAAACAACGGCAACACTTACAGTTATCAGTGATACCTTTTTTAAAAGCTAGAATTGTACACTTGATTTGAGTTTTTAAATCAAGATATTTTAATCAGTAGTTTTCGAAAAAGTAATAATTTCAACATTTGTGAAAAATAAGTATGAAAAAAATACATTGAATACTATTTTTGTCAAGACTATGGATTTCAATACGGGATAAAACGATAAAATAAATTACCTCAATAAATTCCTTATCAAATACTGAAAACCACATCTTTCTATGCCTTACAGTTTTTGAGAAAATTGAAAAATAGGAAAACCTACTTTCTTTATCAGATTTTTATTTCCTTGGCTATTTGGCTTAACCGTTATTAAAAATCAAAAATTAAAAAGTATTGTGCTTAATCTACTTCGACTACATGATTGGGTTTTATTTCCATTTAAAATTGGATCTTAAAAATAAAATTTCTTGTACCAGTGTGGTACCAGAACGCTCATTAGTGAGCCCGATAAAGAAAGTAGTTTTCCTAAATTTCAATTTTCTCAAAAACTAGAAGCATAGAAAGATGTGGTTTTCAGTATTTGATAAGGAATTCATTGAGGTAATTTTTTTTATCTATTTATCCCGTATTGAAATAATTAGTCTTGACAAAAATAGTATTCAATGTATTTTTTCATACTTATTTTTCACAAATGTTGACTTTGAAATCGATTATTTCGAAAACTACTGATTAAAATATCTTGATTTAAAAACTAAAATTAAGTGTACAATTTAAGCTTTTGAAAAAGGTATCACTGATAACTGTAAGTGTTGCCGTTGTTTTTTAATAATTTTTTTAGTAGTTTTTTATAAATTTGCCCCTCCCTCCTAAAAGGGGGGGCATAGACCCTCCCTTCCATAACAAAAAATGAATGTATGGTATACCTCTACAAAAAATCGTTTTCAATTCTCGGAGCCTAAGTTATCGTACTCGAGCCTTGCATTGATATGAATTTTTTTCGAAAAAAAATCTTTTACGGGGGGTATCTCGAAAAAGGAAGCTAATCCGATTTTGGTAAAAACGGATTATTATTGTTGAGGCCTTAAGAACAAAGCCTCATTTTTAATTTTTGTCGTCATTTTAGGTCAACCTTAAACTTGTTCAGACTCACTGTGACTTGTACTCTGTGTGTCAATTTACTTGCAGATTTTTTTTAACTGTGAAATTACATGGTATTTTAAAGCATTAGAATTGGAAGGCGAAAAGTGTGATGTTTCATGTTTGTATTAACAAGTTTAAGTGTATTGCACCTTGATTGGCGAAATTTGTCAAAGGATAAGAATAAGAAGTGCCCTACTAACAATTTTGCTTCTATAATGCTTTACAGAAGCAACAATTGCATCTGTAAAGCTTTATAGAACCAAAATTGTTTGTCGGGTGTTTCACTTTTTATAAAGTTTTAATTTACTTTAGACAAGCTGGTACATAGAGAGAAAATAAAGCAGGAATAGTTGGACTTCTGATATGTGCCCTTAATTATGAAAGTCACTCCCAAAAATGGCATCAAATCTAGCCTAAAAATTATTATTATTTAAGGGGTAAAGTTTATTTGAAAGCAAAATCGCAATAAATAAACTTCTTTATTGCTCCTCTAGTGATTTCATAAAAGAAATATAATTAAATCTTTATAAGAAAATTATTATGTAAGTTTTTCTTCAAACAATGCAAAAAGTGACTTAGTCCACTTTCATAATCATGGGCACATTATAATTTACAAATTAACATTATTTATGGTATATTTAACTATTGTATGATTAAATATTACTATACCAGAAGTAAATTTATCCTGGGTGTTATTATTTTCTCCGTGCATATTCATTGTTTTTACTTCTTCTATATTACTATGTACTTTTTTCACAGTTCGAGGATTATCGCTTATTGAAAAACAAAGGCCAAGTTTGTAAAATTTAAGAAGACCTAATATCAATGCATTATAAAAAAAAATATTGCTTTTAATCGATATTTTATACATACACTCCTGCTCAAATTTAACGCACATCATATTTATTTTACAGAAAATTCCTACTATTACTTTGTCTCACAGTATCGTGGTTATTTTCTCAAATAAGACAGGAGTGATCTTAAATTGAACGTATGGAGTAAAATGTTTGTGGGGAAGATTTGGAGAGATATGCTGAAGTCTATCTGTCAACCCGCTAACCTTTTAGAAATGAGTCATAAATTTTCATGAAGTAAACTCTGCTTTACAACACCTACGGAGTTAGTGAGCTCTCCTAGACCTACTTTAAATACCCAAAAATACTTGACTGATATCCTCGAACACCATGCGGTTCCAATCACCCCTAGATTTGGTCCACAGTTCAGTCTGATGCACGATAATGCATGCTAGAGTGGTTTGAAAATATCTTCAAGATTAAAATATGCCACCCTTGAATTGACCACACAGATATTCGGATTTGAATTCAATAGAACATGTCTAGAAAATGTTGAAAAAAGTGCATTTGCGGCCGAAATCCACCTCCAAGCATTCTTGATCCACAGAAAATTGGAGTGAAAGAAAAGTTACAATAAAACCTTCAAATGTTAATTCGTGGAATGAATAGATGACTCCAAGTTGTCATAAGCGCTAGAGGAGACAATGCCAAGTATTGAATAAAATTATTGGAAAGAACTGTCACGTGCTTCCATTTTAAAAAATTTTTTTTCTTAAAAAACAAAAATTATTTTAATATCAGTTTTCAGACCTTAAATTGCTAAATTTGGTTCATCTTTTTTTTGGTTGATAGTACTGTTGCAGTTTAGCATTTTTCTGACTTGCTTAATAATAACCAAACACAAAAAAATACAACAAATAATTTAAAAGCCATTTTAAATAAGATGTAGGGGTATGACTAAAGAAGAAAAAAGTGTGCGTTAATTTTGAGCAGGAGTGTATATATAAATTTTTATTAATTTGTAATGATTTTAACAATAATAAACAATACTTTTTAATCAAAATGAAAAAATTAGGTTCATCTTGAAAGTTGAGAGGGAAAGAAAACAAAATTCAGTGCGAACAGTGCGTTAAAAGTTATATAATGCAAAATTGCAATTGGAAGAATATTAAAAAAAAAAACATTTAATGCACACATTTGCATTGATTTTTTTTTTTTTACTGCAGAAAATATTTTGTTTGTAGTAATTTTTTTTAATGCAAATTTTTAGTTGCAATAAATATTTTTTTTCAATGCAAATATTTTTAGGTTTTACTAATTTTTTTTTTTATTGCAATAAAATTTGTTTTTAATGCAAATTCTTTTTCAGTTACAATAAATACTAAATACTTATTTTTAATGCAATTTTTTTTTTTAATTTCAAATGAATTATTTTTAAGTTGATATTTTTACAACCCTGTTATAAAGATTGGAAGTGGTAAGTGGTAACTGCGTTTTAACTTAGATGGTCACTGTGGTGTATGTGTAACTTTTTTGTGAAAAATCTTAAATGTTATAAAAAAGTCTATTCTTAAGCTTTGTTGACCAGTTTAAAATATGAAATGCAGCACTAAATGGTTATCATAAGCATTTTAGTTCACCATACATAAGTTTTTATAGCTTACGTGAAGGAAAAAATTAATTTTTTCTTAATCCGTCACTCCTTCGTCTTAGATCTGTCAAGTCGCTTTGGTACTTGCTTGAATAAGCTGTTGAATATAGTAATAGTCTAAAAAAAACATTAATCTGCATTCACACTCTGCGATTCAAAGAGTTCTTTCTGAAAGTCTTCTATTAACTATCAAATACTCAGATGAAAAAAGCTTTTTGAAAAAAGAAAAATAACTTGATTTAAGTCTACAAAAAAAGTTTTCAAAAAGTTTAGTAGGTAGGTAGAGGTAAATAAAACAACTTATAATTTATTTTTAGTTTTTATTAATTCTTAAATTTGCTTTTAAATGTTATTCCCATTTTTTTTTCTCATATATTAAATTTATCTTTATATTTTTTTGTTTGTATTTGTGTAAAGAACAAGAGATTCATTTCTCTATAGATGGCTTAGATTTAGTCGAATAGTCGAAATTGTTTTTCTGTTAGAATTTAAATTAATTTCTTGTCAATATATTCAATCTGTTTTTTTTTTTTGTTTTTGTTTTATTAATATAAATAGTACTCTAACAAGATTATAGATAATAAAATATTTATAAGTAAGTATTTGCTTTGCTTGTTTTTATTTGCATTCAGGTATTTACAGGTTTAGTTTTTTTTTTTTTTTTTAATTAAATAAAAGATAGAAAACTTTGAGTGTTTTTTTTTTTTAATTTTTTATGTTTTGCAGCAACGAAACAATAAAATAGGTTTTAATATAGGTAGTATCATTTTTGCTATATGAAGTTTTTATATGCTATTCTAGTATTTTTTTTATTTTTTGAATATTCATTCACTAAGTATTCCTTGTCAAATTTTCTAATTCATTCGCTTGCACAAAGAGTCCTTTCGTAAAAGAACTCTCTTATCCATACATTTTTATTTTGTGTATCTTAAAATTACCTAATATTGTTTTTTTTATTTCTTTTGTTTTGTTAATTATTTTTTTTATTAAACTAGTTTTAAATGATTGCTTCTTTCTTTTTGTCGTAAATTTATAATAATAACAATATAATTTGAATATTGTATTCTAAAAATTGTTAACAAAATTTAAACAATAAACGTAATTATTTTACTACATTTTCTTTTATTTTTTAAAGTGGATATGGTTTTTTTATATTTATCATTTTTTTATTTTATTTTATACAGTTTTTGGGGTTAAGACATTTTTTTTAATAAAATATCTGGCAACTTGATTATTTTTCTAGCAACAAAATAGATTTTTTTTTATTATTTTTTTTTTGTGGTTGAGTTAGAAAAAAAGTTTTTGTACTTTATAAATATTTTTTTATGTAGGAAAAAAATGTAAATTGGTAATAGAAAGACAGAGAAAGAGAGTAAAAGAGATAAATATAAAAGGGAAATAGTAGAAGAGATATTAACTTTTAAAAATCTTGTAAAAAGTTTATTTATTTTTGCCTTTTCATCTTTTTTTTCTTATAGTTGTTATTTTTAGGTAATTTTAAAAATTTCCTTGTCTTGTATATTGTATTGTATTTTTTTGTTTGTAACTAAAATTTTTAATGAATTTATGCTGAAATTTCTGCTGCTGCTGCGATGTGTGGTGTTGTTTTAATGTGTTGCATTATCTCATATATCTTAGAGTTAATTTTATTTATTTATTAATTTTGTTTTTATATAATTTATTATAAATTTAGTAGGTTTTTTTTTTTGTTTTGTTTTATTTTGTTTAATATATGTGGTTTTTTCTTTTGTTTGCATTATAATCTATCTTAATAAAGCTATGATCCCAATTTCAGCTGATATAATGGTACCTTACTGCTAAGTGAATTTACCATTGCTCTTTTTTGTGGTTTTATATTTTTGGATGGCTTTTTTTTGTGTAATATGCTGGTATATTTTTTGTTTATCTGCTTTTACGTGAAAATTTTGTACATAATTTATGATTTAGTTTTATAATTTTTGGAAATATAACATTGTTCGAAAAATTGTTAAAAGAAATGTTGTTTGTTTTTAAAAGATTTGCACGTCTTTTTGTAATCTTAAAGGGGTTTCCCAAATCAACACTACCCGATATAAACTCCGGCGACTTGAATTTCAATTGATGGCACAGGAACTTCGTAAGCTGTTGTGTAAGATAAATTTGAAGCTAACTATCGCGCTTTTCTTGACCAGAGCCAGAGCCTTAACATTTTTACAAGTAGCAAAAAGTAATTTAGACGATCGCAAAAAATTAGCCAATTGTTAGCTCATCACTAAGATTTGCGCCTTAAAACATAAGAATACTGAACGGTCAAAGATATGAGCTGGAATTGATGATGAAAAGAAAGCGAGTGGATAATTTTGTGCAAGTAAATACAATGGCAATTTTGGAGCCTAGTAATTTTTTTTTTTTATGTCTTTGAAACTTTTAATACAAAGAATATGCGTTTTGACTCGAGTTTCATATCCAAAAGAATGAATTTGTACTCGATGCCGGAGATTTGAATAGACATTTCAGAAAAATTTTAAGACTAAAAGGACTGTCAAGGTGAAAATGTGCTTATGGCGTAAAATACTATGTTCAGCAAATGAAGCCGGCACCAATTCCATTAAAGAAGTATATAAAAATTCTATAGATGAAGAGAATACAAAGAACTTGTATTGCGAGCTGTAAGAACTATCTGCACCATCTCTTGTTTGAAATCAGACTGCAACATGCCAACATAAAAATGTGCAGCTGTCTTCAAAACTGACGCCCAAAAAATGACATCTCAGGAAATTCATTCAGCAAAATTCTTTAAAAATGTACAAGACTAATTCTTGTGAATGACTACAACACATACTGGCAACAGCCGAACCTAATTTCGAATTCCTAACATCGAAAAAGTTAGCGTGGCTTTTAAATACTCCAAGACGTGAAAAGTAATTAAAACAGAGGCGATATTTATAGGTACCCTTTGAGTTCTGGAAGAACAGATCAGCGGTCACCAAAAGCCTTAGCAGTGAACAAAAATTTGTATTAAAATGTAATCAAAATGATTTTTCTTTTCATATTAGACCTTCTGAAAATAACAAAAGTACCGAGATTGGTATGTAGTACCTATGCCTCAGCTTTGGAACAATTCAAATCTGCTGAGAGCTTGCCTTAGTTTAAATCAGTGAAGTCGAAATATGGAGAACAAGAATGAAACTTGTTTAAAGTACTTTCTGTTTTTAACAATGAATATTTAAAAAAAAATAAGTATAAGAAAGTGCTGTTCACTACTTTATATAATCTGAAAAATTGCATATAAGACAATTTACTAACTTTTAATTAGATCTTAAAAATAATGGACTGCAAATTTTTGCTGCAAATATTTTGTAATTTTGTTTTATTATTCAATCATAATAAAAATTTTTTTCTTAAAGAGCAATGGTAAAATCTTAAAAGACTGGTCCCTCAATCAGACATTTTGAAAAAATTTCCATCGAAACTAAACAATAATTTACAATATATAAAAATAATTTCCTTGGAAAATTAGGAGACATCGATATAGTGTTTTTTTTTTTGTATATTCATTTTATATAATTATTATATTTTGTTTTATTTAATATTTAATTTACCATTTCAGTTTATTTGTTTTAATGTTTTGAAATATATAAATATATATTTATTTTATAAATGTTTCTTTTTGTATGCATACACGTTTTTTAAATCAAATATTTGTTTAATAAATTTATTATTTGAACTTTGTGTTTAGTTTGGAAAAAAATGAATTTGGAAGCTTCAAATGGCTCCAATGTTTGTTTGCATTATTTTCTTCATTGCTTGTTTTAAACTGAAAAAAAAATTATACCTTTTACTTTATTTGATTTGCTTTGTTTGCGCAGTTTTTTTTATGGACAAAAATTATGCACGATGGTGTATGTTTTATGTGATGTAAATTATTAAGCTGCACCGTTTGTTCCTTTTAATTTTTTTTTTGTTTCAAAAATATTTTAAACAAAAGGAAAATAATTTGCTGTCTGTCAAAATGGTATTTTTACCAAATGTAAATGTATTATAAAAAAGCCATTACACATGAAATTGAAATGAAAGCGGCGCGGCAGTGATATTTCATCATAAAGTTTCTGGTTTTCTTTTATAATATGTAAATTAAAAAAAAAAAAACAAAATTTTATACATTCACATAGTTTTATTTTCAATAAATTTATTATTTTTAAGAATAACAAAACAAAATGCATTAATTAAAATCTAAATTCGAAAATAATACTTTTTTTTATTTTTTAAAACTATTTTAAAAGTTAAGAATTTGTTTAAGACAAAAATAGTAAAAAAGAGTTTTGTGGTGTATTTTTTTTTTAGTAAAGGTAGGTATATAGGTACATAATAAAAGTTGTTGTTTTTTGTTTGTTTTAATAACTTTTGCGTGTGTCCTATGTAAGTTTTATAAAACTATTTAAAGAAAAAAAAAAATTGTCACGCCATTTATAATAATATACAACAATTAAATTAACATTATTATTGCCAATACTTAATTTTAGATCTAAATTTATGTGTTTCTTTTATTTTTTTCTTTAATCATCTATTTACAAAAATGCAAGTTTGTTAAGCTTAAATAACAATAATGGTGTTATACTCTTTTCTTGTTTTATTTTTTTTTTTTTCAAATTATTTTCTTTTTTTCTCTAAATAAATGTAATAAGAGATTTCAAAGGTAGTTTACACATTATAAGTTTAAAACTTAGTTTATTTTTTTTATGCGGATTATTTATAATAATGAATATTATTATAGACTAATAGTTAAAAAATATAAAACAATGATTTTTTGTTGTTTTTCTTTTGTGTAAATTGTTTGTTTTAAGTTTTTTTTTTGTTTTTAAAATCATAATTATAGTTTTTATATCTTTAACAATAATACAAAATAATACAATTTTAAAGAATCATTAGTCATCAGTTGATTTTGTAGGGTTTTCACTATCATCATTTGCTGTTTTATCTTTGTTTTCTTCAAGAGCCGCAGCTGCAGCACGAGCTTCAGCATCTAGAGGATAAGAAAATTGTTGTTTCAATTCCAAATAGTAGTACTAAAAATTTTTATTAAATATATGTTTGAAGTAAATAAGAAATTATTTGTTGGCATCACTTGTCATAATTGTTAAGTAAGTCAAAGTTTACATTTGGCAATTTTTCAAAGGACGATTTATCTTCTTTTTTTTTTTTCAAATGCACTCAAATCTTAACGCAATTATTGACACACGACATTAAGGCCGTGTGTGAAATGCGTTACTTTGGATACTTTGGTTAAATTTTGACACTGGATTAAAATGTATTCCACTGTAGAGCAGACTTAAATTTTAACAAAGGTGAAAATTTAAATTCTGGTGAGCACATATTGTTTTTAACTATGTCTGGTTGTACTGCAGCTGTTCAGAGCCAAACACAAAATTCGTTTTTAAAACCGTGTTATATTGGTAATTCAGTAGGTAGGTACTTAGTTCAGTAAAATTTTGCACGATAAAGGTAAATAACAAGAAAACCATTGCTAAGGATAAACAAATGTAATCGTTTGCTGTGGCTTACAGAGCCAAAAACTTATACATTTTTGGCATACTAATAAAAAATGAAAGTAATCTTATGCTGTTGTTAACAGTGCAAAAAGTAAACAACTCAGTTTATGAGTTACGAATAAAACAAGGTTGAATTCGATTTATCGGAATTCGGTTCCTTTAGTTTTGAACTTGGTGATTTAAAGCTCTTTTACAACCAAAACATTTTACAACAAAATTCCACCAGAAATATGGGCTGAGACAACCAATTTGCATACATTTTTCATTTTTATGTATTGAAAATTTTATTTCACGTCCGTCAAGGAACATGAAAACCAGAATATATCAACAAAATGAAAAACAAACTTGAAGTTATCTGAAAATTAAAAAAAAAAAATCTAAAATCTCATGCCAAAAAAAATTGTTTGCGTTATTTTGGGCTTTTGAAAGCGGCTCTTTTTCAAAATTGGATTTTTCAAAATTGGCTCCTTGCCTCTAAAATATTCTGGCAACACTGACACTTTTTTTTTTTTTTATATAATTAACGCGCACTAAAGGGAGTTAAATACCCTTAATATGTTAAACACAGTGCGAGCTTTAGGAAAATAGGGAGGGATTTAAAAGGAGACACTGGGCAAAGCTTAGAATCCTTGAGAATTATCAAAAGTTGTTTTTTTTTTTGGTTTTCTGTTATGACGTTATTAAACTGTTCCTGTTCTGATCAAACAATTTCTTTAAATACAACTTTTGGCAAGAGCCAGCGGTGACTGTCAAAGAGTGGCACGAACAATTTGTAAGCCACCCTTTATGAAAGATCTTAATGTCACATCAGCGCTAACACGATGCCCATTTTATGTACCTATCAAGTCATAACTTAACTCTATTAACACGTGGGTTGAAGAGATGTTAATTTACGTAAGTCTTATAGCTGTAATTTGAAGCTGTATCTAAGGAAGAAGAATATTTTCATTCTAAAGTTTTTATTGAGTCTTTCATTTCACCTTTTCTTACAAAATTACAAAGAATGTCTATTTTTAAATCACCCCTCTTATATTTGTTTTTAATATTTTTCACAAATTATCAAAGGATTAAATAAAACCTTTTCAATTTTCTTAAGAAGAAACATCTTTTAACGATACTATAAAAAGGATAAGAGGAGTCACAAGTTATTATTCATACAAAAGTCAGCATTTTCTTTTTATCCTGTTTTTTTTTTTTAACATCAAAGGCACAGCCCTCAACAAGTCAACTAATTATAATAATCTCCTATAGCAACATGCAAATTACTTTTTATCTCTTACCTTTGACAGCTTGTTCTTTCCAAATCTTTTTATTTTCGGTGAGGCAATTAACCCATGGTTTACGAATACGGAATTTCTGCTTGCCACCAGGTCCAGCAGATGACACTTCATCAGATCCATTATTCGACACTTCAACACCTTCACTGATAGACTCGCACGATGATTTACTCACCACCGAACTTGTATTATTGCCATCGTCAATGCTGGCATTGGCATTTTTACACATTGGTGCTATTGGTGCCAGAACACATTCCAACATATCCGCACAAACTGACATACTCGGATCCACAATAAAATCGATAAAACCAATTTGTGATTCGGCAACCAGTGTATTGTTTCTATCACATAACGGACTAAATGGCAGTCCCAATTCTCGCTCCAGATCACCCTGCCTGAAGAATTCCTCAAGCAGCAACATCGTCCAGCGATGATGCAGTGACCATTTTTTGGCAGGATGCGATATATCACAACAATGCAATACTAGCGCCAGCGCTTTTGATTTGTCCACCGTTGGCTCGGCCAACGTCAGTAAATTCTTCATGTTTTTCAATTGTTGGAAATGGAACGACATGTCTGTCGAGAGAACCATATCGATAATAAGAGTTCTTAACTCTCGGAATTCTTCACGCGACAAATTTGATAAAATATTGCAATCGTCATCTTTGAGCACACGAAACGCCGCACTAATATGATGATTTTCCAGCACCGCACGGTCATTATAGACGAGAGCCGTTTCAGAACCAGACATCACATGGAAATTATTCGTGGTTCCGGTGTGTTCGAAGTCGTGTATTAAGGCAGCCAATAGGGTGGCGAAAATCTCTAGGTCTGTCATCCAGTTCATAAGACCAGTTTGACATAACATAAAGTGAATGGTTTGTGTAACGTCAGCCGCGTGTAAATTGTTGTGATATGGATTGCGAAAGCGGCAATAACCCTCTTCGATGCGATTCAGGAACGTTTCCAAGGTAGCGGGTGCGATTTTGAATTTGTGAATGATTCCGTAACGATTGAGCAAATCATAGCCAAGGTATTTTACAGGTTGTCCGTTTGCCGCTTCTGCTAGAGCAAATACATCAAAGGACCAATCATCAAGCGTCTAGAAAAAAGAAGCAAACAAAATGGAATTTAAAATGTTAAAATTATTAAATTTTATTATTTTTCACACTTTGCATTACGTAACGTTACGTTGATTTCGTTACGTTACATTACGTCACGTTACATAATATTACGTTACGTTACATAAAATGAAGAGAGCCTCATTTAAAAAAATTTTGAACATGAAACAAATTTAAATCTGACCACCAACGCAACGTTAAAGCACTAAACTTATCATTAGCTTGTATAGATATTTCAGGAAATCATAAATTAGACTTACCTTTAAGACTTTAACAACTTCCGGTGGAAATTGCATGAGCGCCGAGCTTGAAACTCTTCTGTATATTCGATCAACGAATATACCGGCACGTATGGCATGTGCCACAGATCTAAATTTCGGTTTTTCATCATTCCGTTTCCGAGTTGTAGCCAATTGCCGGGTGAAAGTGGAAGCCAGCCACTCACGTACCTCTGGTGGTACAGCATCTGGTTGTACCTCGGATAATTCATCATCTTCGTCAGCGAGTCTCCTGTTGTTTGTAGGAATTTTGTTTTTGGTTCAGGGAGGATGGTTCAAGGAAAATTTTGAAATTTCCCAAAATTTAGGAAAAGGTTATGGGAGAAAAAATGAAAAATTATCCATTAGTATTTGAATTCAATAAAATTGAAAAAGTAAAATTTTTAAAAACAAAACCAAAAAAATAGAAAATGAATGAAAGAAATAAATTATTTTTATTTTTAAAAAACTCAAGCGTTATAAGGAAGTAAAATAAATGAAAAAATATTTCTTTTTTATTTTAATAAAAAATTATAATGTATAGAAGTTTTGTATTGTGGTTTTGTAAAAAAGAAGTATTTCAAAAAAATGGAATCACAAACATCAAACATGCTCATAAGAAAAGCATTCAGAAGAAAAGATTATTTTAATTCAAAAATGTAACATTTAATCATAAATTTTTAAAGTAATTTAACAAGATTGAAGTTAATTTTAAAAATAAGTGTGTATAGCAACAAAAGTAGGTGCCAATTTGTTTTTTATTTAAAGAAATATATTGATTAAATGTTTAAGAATTTACATGCACATTTAGCACATTTCTTCTATTTTTCATAAATGAACAATGTATATTTACACAACACGCATTTTTACATAGAATATTTACACATACGATCTTAAAATACCTTCTAATTTCATTATAAAATTATGAAATTTATATGAAAGTGGTTCACGACACGAGTAAAAAATAACTAATTTTTTACTTCATAAATTCAATTAGTTTTGACAGCAAACATTTTATGATAATTCTTATTTATTATATTTTGTTTTAATTCAATGTTAATTTATTAAAAGAAACTTATATTAAATTAAGGCTCAATTTATTCACTCTACATTATATTTAAAGTCGCCATTCAAAATTGTAAATAAGTCAAATCGCATACGAATTTTAAAATTTCCCATTTTAAATGGCGACTTTAAATTTAATGAAGAGTGAAAAACTTGGGCCTAAATGAAACTTATTATAGAATTATAGTGTACAAATGAAAAAATCTAACATCATTGTCTCATCTGTTAATGAAACTACATTGAACCTTTTCCGCCTTTTATCGTAAGCGACAACAGACAGAGTTTACAGAAAATGTCTATTTTTTTAATTCTTAGTTTTTATGTTATAAAATTTAAAAAACAAATTGTATCCAATTTTTTTTAGTACTAGAAGAATTACAATTACAATTACAACAATTATGCTGTCCATAATTCAAAATTTTGTTAGGGATTCTGATAAATTGGCTTGAAAGACTCGATATGTTTTGTCAGTTATTTGTCAGAAAATTGAAGGACAATGACTTGATTGTCCAATATTGTCAAAACAAAATTGTAATTTCACACTTTGGCAAGATATTTCAATAATATTTTGGCTGATCAAACAATATTGTCACGCATCTGTCTGTAATATCAATCCATATCAAAGTGGAGATTACAATTCGTCATATCCGAATTGTGAGAAGAAATCCGCCACCTCTGTGGGACATAATTCCACAGTTCGATTTTGGACTTATGTATGTCATGTGGTGCTATGTCCCTGCACCATAAGAAAAGAATATTTTTCAAAGCAACCCAATTCTTTATCCATTTTGACCAACTCAACCTAAAAAAAATTTTAAAAAGTTCAAATTTATAAATAAGGAACCTATTAATATGTTGACATTAGCTGTGTTTTATTTTCCTCGTGATCCATATCAGATCATTGATTTATTTGCGAAACAATAACAAAACAAAATCCTGCTTTTGTTGTAAAGCTAATAAAAATAATGATCTGATCCGGATCACATGGAAAATAAAACACAGCTATTGACAATCATTTTCATTTTTGTGCAGAAAAAAAATTTCCCTTCATACGTCACAACGATGAAATTTTTATATTAAAAGCCTTTTTGTTTATGACTCTGGAAAGAGATATATATAATGACAACCTATCCACATATGTATTGTTTTATTGCTGATGCACACAATTGTCATAAATAGTAAAATGTCCTTTTACAATAAAATACCATAAAAGTATCTAGCTATGTCTGCTTTTATTTTTTTTATAACCATCGGTCTTTATGGCGAAAATCAATTTATAGATACATCGATACTATTCAGCCTTGTCACAAACGAAGAATGACAGAAAATGAATTCGTTCTTTTACATATTTGAACTCACGTACATCTACCTAAATATAATGCCCAGTGATATAGATTTTATGCTGATGTTATCCTTTTTTATAGAATCAATTCAAATTTTTTACGATGTTCCTCATTGAAACAAAAGTTTTGTATAAAAGCATTCATTTTTTTCGACATAAAATGCATTGGATATAGGTTCTTTTCCTATTGTTTTTGTTTGAATTTTCATTTTAAACCATTTAATTTGTATATTTTAAGTTATTCTGTGGTTGTATGACTGAGTTCACTACAGTATAAAAATCATTAATTAATTCTTTTCATATTGAATTTGATGCTTGACCAGGGCAGTCAAATAGACTATATTTCATAAAAGAAGATATTTTTTGTAGGATTAGTGGACTAAAAAAAAATTAAAACCTTAATAATTTAAATAATAACAATTAACAATACAATGCATTATTATTGTTTTTCGCTTTCATCAAAAGGTCTTCAATGATAAAATTGTAATGTTACGTATACGCCACAGTGAACGTTCAATTGTTATTTTTGTTTTCACTGAACTTATATAGGAGTTAAAGTTGCCCTTCAATTAACTCATGGATTACCTCTTTATAATAAGCATATCTGGATAGTAGTTATATGACAATATTAGTAAAATAAAATTTTAAAAAATGTAAATTCATTTGATAGTTTCGATAACATCACATACAATAAAAAGTGTCCATAACATTTTACGACAAACTACTATAACAATATTATTTGTATCTTTTTATACGTTTTTGAACATTGAATGTTTTTTCATATACACAACAATTCAACCCGAACGTTATGTGTATCATAAAAAATTATATTTTACTCTATGAAAATGTAAAACACAAAATTCAATTGCTGGTTGTAAATAGTAACCAGTAAACTCATGTGTATAGATATGTGTTTTAAGCTTTAGTATGCTATTAAAACCACACGCATAGGATATGTAAATATTTTATTAAAAACTAAGTATGTACATAAGTTTCATGTTAACAAAGAATTTCTTTTTTTTTTGTTATCGAAACAATTGAGATCAAAAAGTAATATGCACGTGTAGACAAACGCATTTAAGACAATAGAAAATGACATAAAATCCCCCAAAGGGATAGATATTCCCCTTTAAAGAGAATCAAAGAAGTAAAAAATAGAACTTTAAATATTCTACAATCTATATTATACTAAAAGCATCAAAAGGTTTCTTTACAATCTCCGTACACATATGAAATATCTTGTATAAAAGATATGTTTCATTTTAAACGAGATGAAAGAACGTTAGAGTAGGTATATTATAAATGAAGATGAATTAAAGGTCAACCTGTACAATATTGCTTTATCTGGAAAATATTGTTTGTTGGTACTGAGTCTGTCAGAGACACGTGCAAGTAAGCATATATCTGACCTTGAGAAAAGAGTATAGATTTGTATTATTGTTGCAAGAAAATTTATTGCCATAGGTTTTTATTGTTAAATGAAAACTTAAATTCTTTTGCCTTTTCAACTTTAGAATTCAACGTATTTTGAATTATAGTATAGTGAACGAAGACCAAAAATTATAAAATTAATGCAACACTCGTGGAATGGACGACTTTTAGCTATAACATAATAACTGTAATATCCTCGACGAATTTCATTTCCTGTCAGTCCAATTTGTTGAAAAAATAAAGCATTTGCATTGGTTTGGCTATATCCAGGAAACTCTTTATACTAGTCAGCAAGAGTTAGATTAGGAGTTTGCTTGAGTCCAAAGTCAGAAATATTCTATTAACTTCTGTTTTAAAATAAAATTGTTTACAAATGCAAAAACAAAAACGGTATTTTGACAGGTTTTGAATTTATGCTTTCATGTGTGGTAATTTATTTCAACATAATTTGTAACAGTGGGTGATATGCATAAAAAATAGCAAATGCTTTTACTAGAGAATTTTCAAGTAAATACTATTTTTCATATGCATAACAATCAAGTAAATGCTGAAAATTAAGTATTTACTATCATTCATAGTAACTACTTTTTTGGATGAACTTTTTCAGTAAATACTTTATTCCATATGCATAAAAACTAGTAAGTACTTTTTTTCTTTAGGAATTACTAGATTTTTTCAAGATTACAAAATACCAACTTGTAAAATTGATAGTATATACTTTTTTGTTTTAAAACCGCAATTATGAAGCCATGAAACTTATGAATAGCAGTCTTGAGTCATATTTTGACGCAATCTTTTCATGGTATTTCTTAAAAATGGATGGTTGTTAATATTTGTCGAAGTGGCAGAATTTGTATGTATCAATTACCAAAAAGTTTAGAATGATCGATTATCGGGCTCAGAGTTAAATTTAAAAAAACTTTATCAATAAGTCATTATTGTAAATTAATAGTAATTTTTTTTCAATAAGTTTTTATTTTAAGTAATGTCAAGTTTCAAAACTGTTGAGATAATTTCATCTCTGAATCATATTTAAATTGCCAACAGTATATTAACTTTACTAGCCATGAATAATATATTTTAAGGAATTCGCAATGAAAAAAAAAATGCAAAACTGTGTCGCACGTACTTGCTCTTATGTCAAAAGTTGCTTGAAATATTAAAGCTTTTTACAAATTCATAAAAGATCATTTTTAAAAAATATAAAAAAAACTTTAAAATAATATAAAATTTGGTTTAAAGTTAAATAACGTTTGTTTTTTTTTAATGCATCACAAAGAATTGGAAATCTAGAGCCGCTTTTTTAAAAAGAAGTTTTTTTTCATATAAAAATGTTCACAAATTTTTTTAAAAATAAAAATGGTATTCCATTAAAAAGAAGATATATTAATTGATAAATAAAAATAAAGTTTCAATAGATAGATTTTTCATACAAAATTTCGATCTTTTTTTAATCCAAAAATGATTTTATTGAACATTTTGTTTTATTTTAATATTAAGGCCACTAAAAAGTTTTTGTTCATATTTTTTTATTGAAATTGGTGGTGTCGTTTACTAGAAAACGATTCTATGGGAAATACCGTTTATTACGGTCCATATTTTCAATATTAAATTTTTTAAAGAAAATCGTTAGAGCCATCATGTAATATCTGACTGTTATCTCAAGTTCAATTTTTTTATGCTGCTGTTAAGTTCACTTTTGACTCACAAAAAAAGCACGAACAGATGTTCACATCACAAACTCAAATTTAAGAAACAGTAAAAATTTGTATTGGATTACACGGTAAAACTTTCAGAACAATTTATTTGTAAGCCCTAGTACGCTGCTAAAGCTAAACGAAAATTTGTCTAGGTCTCCAAAGTCAAAAAACTCTTTTTTAGCAAGTAAAATGACCTGGACAATTAAATGCTAGTGACAAATGATTTTAATTTTTCCAAATGTGCGGGCAAAGCTAAGAATTTCGTTGGCTAAGCTGAAAATAATTTTTCGTTCAATTTAGTTGTGCTTTTTTTTGTAAGAAAATTTTCGTATCGCTTCAGCAGCATACGTACCAGGCTTAAATTCGAAACGAATACCAATCATCTAAAAAAAAGTATTTACTATCATTTTTGGGTGAATTCTAGTATTTACTTGGATGAATTTAGTATCTACTTAAAGTATTTGCCTGCTAGCAGGTGCTTTTTTTTATGCATACGAAATTAAGTAAATACTATTAATTTTACCTTTTACTAGAATTTATAGTATTTACTTTCACCTTTTACTTTGAGTAAGTACTACTTTTTTATGCATATCACCCAGTGTCTAAGAGAACTGTTTTTCTTCTTCCCAAGACTGTTTAAGTCTTTTTGATGATTGTCTGATACATCTAAGGTTTAAGTTAATAAGCCAAAGACAAAGACTAACTTTAACTTAAAGTTGCGTCCGCATTATGTTGTTTTGCGATGGTCAAAGAAGTAGAGTAAAAATGGACGTGTTGATCAATATTAAGGCTCAACTTTTGTTGAAGAAGTAAGAACCAAAATTTGAGTGCATTTCTACTTGGTTGTCAAAACATTCATACACAAATTAATTGCTTTTGGCACTTTAAGTCGGGCGTATATCGTACTTTTCTGCGCATTTATTGCTCGTTTATACTACAACATCACTTCCTGTTATGTTATACGTCGCGTCGTGTTGGTTCAATGTTTAAAATTATCCGTAAAAGAGGATTCGCTAAAAATCTCCACTCTTATCGTAATTTAGCAGTGACATTGTTTTCAAGCTAAAAAATACGAATATGAACTTACGAACTGTTATCTACGTGAGTCATTCGAAGCCCGTGTTAACTAATTGATTGTCGGTACTCGGTACATATCATTTGATGCCATCCCTAGCTGTTTGGTCAGTGTAAGCTGTTTGATTTATGCGCGTTAGTTTTTGATGTGTAGTCAAAGGTCCTACTTTTGACGAAAGCTACTCGGAAACTAATTTCAAAAACATAAGATAAAGGCACTTTTAAGCGCTCAAAAGCTACATTTCAAAACCGCAAGGTAGTACATTAAAAGTACGAATTCATTTCAGTTGACCCATATGTACTTTGATTTATTATATTACATTTCTCATAGGATGTCAGCATTTTTTACAGTAATAGCGCTATAATAATAATTTTTGAATTTCATTCAGTGTATTTATGAAAGTCATGTATGACAGCTTTTTTTCAGTGAATTTTCAGCTGTCCAAGCTTAATAGCCAGTTTTCACTAGATCTCAAATGTGACAATATCGCAAATTATCTCATTTCGAATGTCAAATCGTATAGGAAATTATTTCATTTGAAATTCGAACTGACCTAATTTGCGGAATTATCTCATTTACATTTAGGCTGTATTGAAAACAGGCTATAAGTAAGTGCAATATATGTAAAATGTAAACTCTCTTTTATTTATATTAAATATTTTCACATAACTAAATAAATTTATTTCCATCATTTACCCCATTAATATTCTCTGGCCACAGAATCCACCCAACAATTATGTTTAACGAAATAAATACATTATACATGGTTAAAAATAATTCATTGTCACAAGTATATGCCACCTCATCGTGGTGAACCTTTAATCCTGAGGCTGTAAACACACCTCCAAATAATATGGTAACAACAAAGAGAAAATATAATATCGACAAGTAACCAAACAGCTCAAATAGAATATATAAATTTCCTATGGAATCATCAGCTTAAATAGGTAGGTAAATTGTTAATTACAAAATAATCGGATTAGACTTAATTTTACGAGAGTGATACACATGCTTTTCGCTTTAAAAATATGTATCAAAAATACCAACACCTAATTACGAATTACCTACAAATATTTACTTTGAAATCCCCTGTCAACTCATTCCCCTTTGCAATCAACGGCGTATACAAGGGGGGGGTCACGGGGTCATGACCCCCCCAAGAACTCAGAACTTAAAAAAGAGTTTGTTATGTGATACTGAAATCTCTTGAGTAAGATTATTTTCAAAATGTTGAAGTTTTAGAACATGAACGAAAATTAAAAGTAAAACAAATTTTTGGTATTCAAACAAACTATTTTACCATATTATTTTGGAGATGTGGTCATATTTTTAGCGAACGCTATGCTGGATTAGGATTATTTTGATTCGTTCGATAATATTAGTTGAGCTGTGCTGTAGAATTTTGTATGGAAACAAAATCCGGATAAGTATTATATTCAAAGCTTTTTAAAAGAAATTGAATCTGGTAGGTACACAAAAATAATATCTTAAGAACAAGACACTGCTTACCAGCAAATAAAAGAAGCAGCCATATCTTCTATTTTTTTATATGATGAAGTGAATAAAATATGTTTTAAATAGGGAAGCTTTCTGTGGCCTTGCTGTGTCAATTCTGTTGATAAAATTCGTCATCGGCAAAATGTTAAAGAAGGGTATCATTTCTCAAATCTTTTTAGTTTTTTGCAATGTTCCAGTTCAATACATTCGTGTGATAAAATTTGGTGAATTTTGTTTGCTTACAGAATATCACAGTATTTTGTACATACTAAATTTGCTAGATCTGTTGCATTTTTTGAAACAACTATGGATTTGTTAATCATCAATGGCCAGCCAATTATAGAAGCAATGTAAGCAACCTTATCTAAGGCAATTTAAATATTATTATTAAATATCACTTAGGGCTAATTTTTTGAATAGTTAGATAAACCTAAGTTAGAGCTTATTCCTAGGAATAAAAGTTTTTTTTTTTATAGTGACATTTATTCTTCTGATAGTCTATCTGACGATTGAAAAAGCAGGGCTTAATCTAATAAATACAACTGAATGTTTTTTATATTGTAAACCGCTGATTAATACCTGAAAACGGACGAATCCCAAAATATCGCCAAAATTATTCTTTTTGTCTTTACTATTTTAATAGAGGTATTTTAAATTCCCATACAATTTTAAAACAAAATTAAAAAAAAATTATATTTTCAAATGCAATTTTTTTTACAAAACTTTGCGATGCGTTTGCCTGAGGTTAGGAAGACTTTTAATTCAAAAGTTAAAAACTGTTATTAAGTAAAAACGATTTTTATTTTAACTTTCTGGGCTAGCGGAAAACAATGAACAGTTGTTTTAAGGCAAATTATTCAATCGAAGTACTCGTACAGTACATTTTATTTTTAGGAGAGGATAGCCTCAATTGGTCAAAATTAAAGCCTAGTACGCGGCTGATAAGAAACGAAAAATCCCATACAAAAATGAAACAACGAAATGGTAACCCGAAAATTTCGTTCAACTTTTCGTTCTGTAGTACGCTGTTCGGCACAACGAAATTGAAAGTCTAAACTTCTTTTTCGCACACAAACAATTGCCGGGGACATTCATTGTATGTGGAAAAATGACATTTTGAGTTTTTTTGTTTGTTTTTGTTGTTCATTTTGTCATTGCATGTCTTTCTGCAATGCGTGTTTGCTTTTTTTTCATTTATGTTTTGCAATTTTTGAGTATTTTTCGGTCCAGTTTTCGCAAGCATTTTGTTGTCCTCGTGGAGACCGACGAAAAATTTCGTTTCACATCAGCAGCGTTCTAGGCTTTAAGGCTTAACGCTAAACTTAAACAAATCTCATAACGTTTTTGTTTGGTTACTTTTAGAACTACATTCGGAACTTTTCGATTCGAAATGCAAGACGCACAAATTTAAATGTTTAATAATTCAAAAAGCCCATTTTCAGGTTTATGCCTGCTATCAAAACTTTTGAAAAAAAAAAAATTGGCATGACCCCCCCCAAGAAGCAAACCTGTATACGCCCCTGTTTGCAATAATGGTTGGTAATTAAAATATCCACAAAGCAGCACAAAATTCTTGGAAACCAATTAAAATACCTAATTTCAATATAATCTTTGTGGCCACAAATATGGTGGAAAATATTAAAATATATATAAAGTTATCATTCTTTGAGCAGAGAGAAACTTTAAAACTTTCGGACGAATTGATTTATGATAGTTTTCAAACTTTTATTCTGTCATTCGGCCATTTTGGGTTTTTAATGTTTGTAAAAGTGATTTTTTTTTGGTAAAATGGATAGTAGTCTCTAATTGCAAACAATCTTTTATGAAACTAAATCCGGAATCGTAGCATGAAAAAAAAAATTTGGAAGAAAGACCAAGGATGACAGTACACAATACACTTGTCAGTACCACAAACACTTAAGGAAGCAATCAGCAGCATTCGGAAATTGGATTTGTTTTGTTTGAGAAAATTTCTTACAGAAAAAAAAAAAAAAAAAATAGATAAACTACCGAAGAAACCACATAGAATAGGTGAATTTATGCGGCAATTTCGAAATTCAATTTTCAGTATATCTTTTTATAGTAAGAAAGAACACTTAGTACGTATATTGTATGTAGAATTACCAACTATTTTCAAGGGAATAGAGTTTTTCAATTTTGAAGAGAAAAATAATAAGAGTACAGTTACAGACACATTTACGACCAATTTAGTTATTTTTTCCCTCAAATAGAAATATTTTTCAATTTAAAATTTCTCTCACAATCTTATTTTAAGGCCTTAACTATGTACATTGACTCCAAAAGTGGAGTTGTGCATGCAAAAGTGAAAATTTTCAAACGTATTTGCTCTAAACTATAGTAAAAAAATTTTTTGTTTTTCTTCACTTTTTTTCTGCGTCCCGATAAATAATGTTGGAAACGAAAATGTGATGCCAAAACTAGATTTTTTCCAAAATGTAGCAAATTATTTAGCTACAATTATTGAATAAAATTCAATTCAGTTACATTTTGGGAAAAAAATGTGTGGAAAATAAAATTTAGATCCAACTATATACTGGGCTTAACAAAGAAAATTCTATTCTATTTACAATTAAGAACCAATTTCTCCGATTTCCAAACATATCACTTCTAGTTTTGGCATCGAAAATGTCGTTTGTATACAAAAATTTAATAAATAAATAATAAACAAATACTCTTAGGGCCATTTTTTCCACTTGAAGTTAAACATAACTTGAGGAATCTTATGTTCAACTTCCGAATTCGGTTTTATTCACTCCAAGTTGACCTTTTAAACTTTTGATTCTCAACTCGAGAGTTGATAAACTTTAGATTTTTTTAACTCTTGGAAAAAGTAGAAGTTGGCTGAGGAAACTAGAAATTTTGCGAGAAAAATTTTGTGCTCTTCTTTAGTTTTGTCATAATAATTTGATTTTTTTTAAAACAATTTAACAAATTAAACAAAAAAAAGAATATAAATATCGTCGGCTTAGAGTGTAAACCTGCTAACTCCACTTTTACACTCGTGACAAAATTGTTCAAAAAATAAAATATTTCTAAATGTTTGAATAAATTCAAGCCAGCATAAAGTTATTCCTTAGATTTTATACTATTAAGGGCCAATTTTTCAATAGTCAGTTAAACAGTCAGTTAGTAGTTATTGCTAAGGATGGAGAAAAAATCAATTTTTCAACAAGCAGATATACCTTATTCCTATGAATAAAACTATCTGCTTCTTTCAGAGACGAATAAAAGTTATTCTTAGGAATAATCTCAACAAAAATATTGTGTCAGTTGTCAAAGCTGTTTTGAAAGAATTTTGAAAAAAATACAGTGGAACACAAGAAAACAAAAACAATCATGAATAAAAATGACGTTTAATTTTAAATATTTTTGAATTTGACAATTTTTTTTTGTTATTCTGTAGAATAAATTATTCTTGATTGAAAAATTCAATGTTTTTATCTGATTGTTTATGAGCCTAATAACTTTATTCGTCGAACAGTTAACTGACTGTTTATTAGAAGATTGAAAAATTGGCTCTAAATGTAAAAGAATTGATAAGATTTGAAAGCTTTTTGTATTTTTAATCAATTTATGAAATCATTTTTATGTGGAGTTAGCAGGTTTACAATCTAAGCCGACGATATGCTATCGAATTTTTTATTTCAATTAAATAAATGACAGGTTTTGTTCCATATTTTATAAATATCCCAGGAATATTTTTCAAACTTGAAGTTGGCCAACTTTAGATCTTCAACTCAAAACAAAATAATGCTGTATAATCAAGTACTAAAGCCTGTTTGGACCTATGGAATCCAATTATTGTGCTGTACAAAGAAAACAATTACCGAAATCATCCAAAATTCCAAAACAAAGTACTTCGTGGAAAAGTTAATGCACCTTGGTACACAAGAAATAGCGACCTACATCGTGACTTACAAATAGAAATGAGAGACTGCAAAGTCATACTAATTCTGGAGTCCATCTTGAATGTAAGAAACCATGCTCGAAGATTAAGAAGAACCAAGCTTATGGTCTAAAAAAACATGGGATAGTATTAAAAGTTTAATCTTCCCCCAAAGTGATTTACAAAGTGAAAGACAAAATCTGATGTCGATCTTTCAAGATTGGTCCTGATTAAGAGGTGGTTTTAGTAGTTAAGAGTCCCACACTACTGCCAATTGTCTTTTGAAGATTTCCTCCAAAAAATGGAGAGTTGAGTAAATTAGTGAATAAAAAGAAATTACAACTTGCGTTTCAACACTCGAGTTATAGTCAACTCTCAAGTTGGTTAACTCGAGAGTTTGCTTCAAGTTGAGCAATAGTGAACAAAATGGCCCTTAATACGCCAAAATTTTATAACTATTTTGAATCTTACTTTTTTTTTATTTTACTTTTTGAAAATGTTTTAAAAATTTAAAAACAACTTTGCCATATTTTCCTAATTTATTTTTGGAATTAAAAAAATATCTCTTTTTCCCAAAAAGTAGGAAATAGGAGTCAATTGTGATAAAAGTATGAACTTGACATAGTTGGTAGTACTCAATATAAGAAATCTTAAGAGATATTGGCCCACGTAGGATTTCATCCGGAAGAGTAGATACAAGAGTTTTTAGGTGTTACACATATTTTGTTGCATTTCAAATTACACCATATGAAACATTTTAACTCATATGATAAATGATTGCAGGGTATTTTTTAACGCCAAATCAAATAAAAATAAACTAAAATGACTCGACCATAATTTTAAAAGTTATTGGAGTCTTTATGAATAGTCTTTTATTGAAAAAGCAAGAGTAAGAATATTACCAATTACTCTTTAAAAATAAGTGGTAGACTGATGAAATTTTTTATGGACGATTCATATAGCTGCTACTACCGGAAACTGGAGCTGATAGGGGCAACGGACACAAGTTGTAGAAGTTAAACATTTTTTTTTAACTTTTGGCATCCAGGCAGCATTAAACTCAACTCTTACAATAATATCAAGGGGCACGGTAGTGCCCAGCCAAGTTCTCTAGCAACTTTGGCACTACACCCTTATTTACAGGAAAGAACTCAGGCCATTTTCGACCCCCCTCTAACTTCCACACCAGAGATGCTAGAAATTTCAAACTCGCTACATTTGTTGAGCTGGTCCAAACCAAACTCCTCACAACTGACTGACTGACTGACTCACTCACTCACTCACTCACTCACTCACTCACTCACTCACTCACTCACTCACTCACTCACTCACTCACTCACTCACTCACTCACTCACTCACTCACTGACAGATCATCAAAATTATGGAGAACCTCCCGTAAACGTAGAAGCTTGAAATTTTACACGGTGATAGGACTTGTGGTGTATACAAAGGGAAAAATCGAAAATTTGAGATTTTCTATTCAGGGGGCGTGGCATCCGCCCATTTCCGCTGAATGTTCATCAAATATTATAGAGCACTTCTGATTATCGTAGAATCTTGAAATTTGGTAGAATGGTAGAGCTGGTAGTTACACAAAGGAAAAAATTTAAAATTTGAGAATTTAAGCCAGGGGGGCGTGGCAACCGCCCATTTCCGCTGAATTTTCATAAAATATTATATAGCTCTTCTGGTTATCGTAGAATCTTGAAATTTGGTAGAATGGTAGAGCTGCTAGTAAATACAAAGGAAATAATTTTAAGTAAGAGAATTTCAGCCAGGGGGCGTGGCAACCGCCCATTTCCGCTGAATTTTCATAAAATATTATAGAGCCTTTCTGATTATCGTAGATTATTGAAATTTGGTAGAATGGTAGAGCTGGTAGTTTATACAAAGGAAAAAATTTAAAGTTTGAGAATTTCAGCCAGGGGCGTGGCAACCGCCCATTTTCACTGAAATTTTCATCAAATATAGATATTTTCAATTCTACAGCCATACCTTGCAAAAAGAAGTGAAATCACAACAAAAACATTACTGTTAAAAAAAGAGCCAAGTTCACCTATGTTGAAATTATGCTGACACAAAAAGTACTGAGATGTAAAAGTGTACCAAGTTCTAAAGTTTGGGTTCAAATTCGTATCAATAAAATTTTGATTGTTTACTTGGCAATTTTTGAAATAACTTTAAAAAAAATCGGTAATTAAAAGAAAAATTGTCAAGAGAACAATCAAAATTTTATTGATACGAATTTGAACCCAAACTTTAGAACTTGGTACACTTTTACATCTCAGTACTTTTTGTGTCAGCATAATTTCAACATAGGTGAACTTGGCTCTTTTTTTAACAGTAATGTTTTTGTTGTGATATTATTTTCAGTGTAAGTCACACTCCGCTAGTTGTTAGCTTCAAATTGTGCATTTCGATATTGCCAGACAAAAGCTGTCACAAAAAATCATCTCTAATTACGTCAGCAAGTGAGTATTTATCTGTATTTGTGAATAATTGATAGCAGTAAAAGCACCTACCAGCTGGTGTAGTCAGTAATTTTACTTCCCGAGCTACAAAAGTAATTTAACAACCAAGGTTGACAAATATCTGCGTTCAAACTCATGTTTAATGATTTTCTTTAAAAATTTTACTAAAGTTAATACTTATACTACTAGATTTTAAGAATATCCAGTTACAAGTTCATTTAAATAAAATTACCGATTAAAAAAATCAATGAAACAGGTGAAATGCATATTTTATTAACTCCGTCATTTAATGCAGTATTTCACTGTGAGAGAATTTTAATTGTTTTTACTGAGTTTTTGTTAAGTGTTTTCTTAGAGTTTCAGATTTAACACTTATTTTTCTTGTGAAATTCATCTCAACACAAATCATGTACAATGTACGTACTGCAATAACACTTAAACTTCATCCATCGTTCTATCATTTAGTGGAAAACTTTCGGGGAAAACATCTTATAAGAAACACTTCCGCAGACATCAGACTTGTCACAAAAAAGTTCTTTTCAATGAATTTTTTCTTCGAAACGAAGACGATTTCTCATTTAATTTACTTGCTTTCACAGAAAACTCAATTAAGGGATATCTTTTGCGAGTAAAGTAGTAAACTAAAGTGCTTGAACAGTGCTAATTTACTACAGCAGTGAATATAAAGAAGCTGAAAGTGAGTTTTTTTTTTTTTTAAGAAGAAGAAACAACAATTTATACACTTTCCTTATTCGGTCCATGATTTAACATTATTTCTATTTTTATTATATTTTTTATTCGTATGAAACCCTTTCTAACAAATGCACACCTTTTCCTTTTATCCTGTTGCTCCTTAGCACGGAATTGAATTATGAACTGTATCAGTTCAACAGTGATTATACTCTGTGTCCGACTATCACGTCTAGCTGGACTCATATCGGTTTTATTGTTAAAAATGTTTAATGACCGCAAACACTTCCTTAAATTTCACGCCTTAACATAGTGTTAATGGTAAAGGACTTTTTTAAAACTCTTATAAACGTACACAAAGACGAAAATATTCGCCAAACCGAAGTATTTAAGTGTTAAGGTATTTAAAAGTATTGTATTTTTAGAACTTATTTCTTTGCACGTTTAGTTTAAACTAAGAGCAAGAGACACAGGACTGAAAATAATAGGGTGTTTCTTATACATTCCCCCCAGTTTACATAGGTCTATTCCTTATTCATTCCTTATTGAAAAGAAAGCTTACGTACATATATACCTATAAAAGATTAACAAACAACAATTCTGTATTATAACTAACTATGCCGATTAAAGCCACGAAATGGCAAGGTAAAGAAAAAAAAAAAAAAAAAAAAAAATTGCACACACAAACCCAGCATGATGGGATAAAAGATACGACTCTTGCCTATATTTTTGTTTGATGCCGCACGAATGTTGGTAAGCACGAAAGAAAAAGTCCATGTACCCATCCTATAAGTGGTAATATTTTTCTCCTGCGGCAGAGTCCTTATTTATAAATGGAGAAATGTCAGGTAAGAAATTCTTAACTATACTTACCTTTATATCGTTGGTTGGTCTTCTAAAGGGAATATATATTTTCAAACCCTTAAACTAGACCACCAAAAGGAAGGGAACTATTTATATTAAAATTGGAAGAAATAAGGAAAACCACCGATACAGAGTCAATGAGTAATCGTATTGTAAAAAGGAATGATAGTTATCCTGAAAAAAGGATATTCAAGAGATTGTATCTTTGTTTAAGGAGGTTTATTTGGGACTTTAAATAGAAAGCAGATGTCAAAACTAGCTTTATCGGTGTATTTAAGTACATTTGGGGTTGTATTTTAAAGAAAGTAAATATACAAATAAGGATAACATCAGGAATATGAGGTTTTTGCATCATAAAGAGTTAAAATGTTGAAAAAGAACAGCAGGATGTGTGTTGTAGAATATTGGAAAAAATCTGCGTGTTTTCCCTCTGTGTGGTTCTCAAGACGGTATAGCTAGAAAAGAGACCAATTAGCAATAATGCTTCTATAAGCCCTTACAGATACTATTGTTGCTAATGTAAGGCTTTATAGAAGAATAATTGTCAGCAGGAGGAAGCAACTTTGTTTTGAAAGAATTGTAAAAATCTGACGTTTAACATTGTAGTATTCTATTACTTTTTTTAAAAATTCCATTCGTGAATACTGACTGCAAAAATATTCCAGAAGTAAGCAATTTAAGTTAGAATTAACTTTAAACCGTATAATTGCATGTTTGTGCAATAAAAAGGTACTATTTATCACCAAGCACTCCTTTGCAAACCCAAAGGAGAAAAAAATAGCCTTAAAGAAAATTTTCCATTAACTAGCACACAAAAGCATCTCGTGCGATTTGCAACTAAATTCACATTTTTTTTACCTTTTTTTTTATTTTTATTTTATTTTCTTCATTTTTATTTGTATTTGTGTGTTTTTTTTTTATTTTTCTCCTACAAAGTGTACGTACTGAGTATTAAACACGCAAATAAGAAAATTTATGATCTTGGTGTGAAATACATAGTTTTAGCTACATAGTTGCGGTTAAGAGGTGAAAGTTTCACCTATTTCCTTTTCCTTCCGGACATATTGAATGCAACAAATTAGATATTAAATGTTGTTTAAGTATCTTTAGAGAGGGGGAGACAAATGCCATTAATTTTCTAGTCAAGTAATTTGACTTGTCAGACTTTTAAAAAGCCCAACAACAACAACAACTTAATAAATAGAAAACAATAATTTGTCAAATATAGCGTGACTTTTTTATTTAATTTGTCAATTAATTTGGCAATTATAATTTGTTAATTAACTTGTATATATGTATATTTTTTCTTGGTGGGACAAAAAAATGTTATTTAATATTCTCGCCAAGAAGTATTTTTTTTTATAGTTTTCTAAAGTTAGATTACTTGAGATTGTGTTGAGGTGAAAAATACCATTAAAAGGGCCCAGTCATAGACATTTGAGTTATAATTTCTTCTTTATTCTGGAGACATTGAAATTTAACCTACATTTTGATTTATCATAATAGCTGCGTTCGCTTGGCGGCATTTACTGCTTAGTACTAAAAGTTTGTTTCAACTAGATTTATGTACTATAATTACTCTATTGAAAAAGTAGCACAAATCAGCTTTAAGTACTAAGAAGTAGATAAATGTTTCCAAAGGAACGTAGCTAATATAAACCTTGTATTTGATAGATGTCAAATGAAGAATAAAATGTTTCGCAATTAATCTTCCAAAATTTTTAACACAACAATTGTCAAAAATTTAAAAGCAGAAACACAGAATAATCGCCCGAAAAGTAATGAAAATAAAAAAAAGCCAAATGTATATCAGCTGATCACTCGGATACCTGAGGTATACCATAAATTCTGGGATACCTTCAGATTATTTTTTGACAGAAAATGGTTCGTTTCCTTGCTAATTTTTAACATTGTTTACAACAGCAAAAAGCTATCCGATAGCTTTATGTTAGCTCTTTGAACGTGCCCAGTCACTTAAAAAATTATTGAGCCAAGTCTTTATCTTGATTTAAATGTGGAAAAATGAAGAAGGATATTATTGTGTTTAAAAAATGCATAGAAATTTGTTTATTCTTTAATCCTATAATTATAAAAACAAAACCAATCAAAATAAATTGTTTTTTAAACAGAACAAACAATAAAACATCATTAAATTATTGTTGTTTTTAATCGTAAATTGTTTTTATTTAAAATATCTCGATGTCATTTTTTTTTTGTGAAAAATCTATAGAGAAACAAAAAAACACTTGGTTTTGTTATAATTTATTTTTTTTTATTCACGTTTGGCCCAATAATTATGTGGGTGACTGTAACTATGCCTGATAAATTTCAGAAAGCGAGCAAAAGTTCAGTCTGGTTGAAATTTTGCTCGCTTTCTTACGTTTACTTACGTTTGTCAAACAAAGCGTATGTAGAAAAAGCGTCATTGTGTGAGGTAACACAGATTTCGTATGGTTGAACTTTTGGCAGTTGTCAAAATCGACGGCAAAGCGTGATTGTGTTTCTGCTTTAAATGGCAAAATCTTTACCGATAAACTTATTTTTATTTTGCCATAAACTTTTCGATGTAAGCCCCTTTTTTGGCAATAAAAATGGGAACTTTGAATGAAAAATGTCATAACACCGTTGAGTAAGCTTATATTATGTAGAAAAGGGGTTAGGTTCGAAATACAGTATGCTCAAAAATACTGTACTTCAAAACACTGTATTTCAAAACACTGTATTTTAAAATTCTGTAAGTACAAAATACAGTATGACTTACTGTAGGGTAAAGTCGGGTGATATGGCACCACGGGTGATATGGCACCCTTTCAATATCTCCCACTTAATGACTTCTTTTCAAAGCAAAAAGAGCAAAATATAATTCAGTCTTACGTAAGCTTTCAGTGGATACATTCGGATCCGCAGTTACCATTGCCACTTAAATTTTAAAAAATGGACAAACAAAAAAGTGAGTTCAATTTGAGCGAAAAGTTTTTTTGTGTAAAATTGTTGTACGTGTGGTTCCAAAAGTATTTGACGCCGAGGGTTCATTTTAACACAAAAAGAACGGTAATGGTTGTATTTTTGTGTTTGCTGATTGCAATAACTAAGCAAACGTGATAATTCGTGTCATTTGAAGAAAACAGAAGTGTAGTCAAATGGGGGATATGGCACCCAAAAACCTCGGGATTTTTTTTTTTTTATAATCTGCGCGCACTAAAGGGGTTTTGGGTACCCTTAATATGTATCAACACAGTGCGAGCGTTAGGAAAAGAGGGAGGGATATATGGCACCGGTGGCATTTCCCCTGCATCTACTTTTGAACCTATTTATTTTTCAACTGACAATTGTATTTACAAAATACTTCAGCAAACCAGGCCAAGTGGTCTAAAACCCAGATCACAGCAGCCGTTGGAGCTGCTGAATATCAAAAAAGCAGGACCTAACAATTTTGCTATTCCTTTCAGACTTCACTACATTAAAAAGGCTTCTTAAATGACCAGAACCTAAAAGTTTGAAAATAGCTTTCAGATTGGCTGTAAAGTGCGGAATGAGGCAGTAATCATAATGTCACTTTTGGTCTCATGATTCGTGTACGTCTTTCAACAGCACATGTAACAATTGTCACAAAAAAATATCAAGAAGAAATAGGGTGCCATATCACCCTTCATTTTTTCAACCATGTTTTTTTTAAAGTTTTTTATTTTTGCAAAAAATAACAAGAAATTATCTTTGAATTACACTTATGTATGTATGTAGGGTAAAAGCGGGTGAGATGGCATACCTTTTTTGTTTTTGTCATATTTTACAAAGTAAACCACATTTCATATTTCTAACAATGCAAAAATGTTCTATATTCAATATCCAACGTATTATTTGGTTTACAGAATTTTATACTTTAAATTTATATTTTTAAATTAATATAGAAAAAAAGTTTAAAAAAAACCATCTCCCCCAATAGGGTGGGTGAGATGGCGCATGAGTTTGTTTTAGTTTTCTATTGCCAAATTCATTGCAAAAATGGTTGAACGATGTTCAGGAGTCAAGCACCAATGCATGCCGTATAATAAATTGCAACTAGTCGTCTTTTTCATAAATTTTGAACTTGGCTGAATTACTTAAAAAAATATTTGTAGGGTGATATGACACATGCTAACAATATACTCAATTAAAAATTCTAGTAGGGAATGCGCCATTTCACCCGCAAAAAACTGCGCCATCTCACCTTTTTGCGCATAATTCATATTCGTAAGCACCCATAAAAAGCAGATAAAACTAGAGCTCAGATTTCACGAGCAATCCATAACTTATACTCTCCTGTTTGTATTGGTGTATCAAGGGCACCTAAGATCCCAACGACTCACAAAATATCGGAACAAAAAAAAAAGCGAACAAAAAAAATTCGAAAAAAATCATCACATGATTTGCTTTGAAATTTTTTTTTATTTTTTGTATCACAGACAAAGAAACGAGTACTGGCTACTTCGATTTAAAATATTTAAAGAAAGCTAAAAATATTTTTCATACATTTTTAGAGCCATAAATGTAAAAGATATTTAAAGTGCGCCATCTCCCCCGCAGCGCCATCTCACCCGCTTTTACCCTACCTATTTTGTATTTAAGAAATAGTTTTAAAATAAATCTGCTTTTGTAAATCTTCTTTATTTCTCAAGTAATAACGAAAAAAGAAAATGGGTGCCATATCCCCCGACTTTACCCTAATGCAAAATTATTTAAAAATTCTAGTTAGTCAAAACACTGCGTTCGAAAATTCTGTATTTCAAAATTATGTTTGCAAAATTGTATTAGCCGTTGTTTGACAAACTTCCATATTTGCAAGTTACACGTATCCGAAAGTCATTCAACAAGGTCTATTAGCTTTCCGTGTACACTACATGCACACATATGTGGGGTTCAGTTTTATTTAAAATAGATCTCTCAACCTAATTTTTTTTAGAAAACAAAAAATGGTTAAAATTAGATTTGTAGTTTACAACATTCAATTAAGCCATTTTAATTTTCCGTTTTGTTACAAAACTTCAAACTGCTCCTTATCAAAAGCATGAGAAGTATTTGGCTGCTTAGAGTATTTGACGTATCGTTACAAAAACAACTCTGGTGGTACCACTGATTTATTCACCGCTGCCTGTTATAGAAAGTTAAGCGTGATAAATTCCGTCAGCTGATGTTAAATACTCACTGGTTTCGAGTAGCGAGTCACAACCATAGCTAAGGGTGACTGTTTGACAAGACTTCAAGACGTAATAGCATAATCTAATAAAGTTCACACTCGGTTTCGGGAATTTTCCAAATATTAACTCTTTGCATTCTTGTTATTATATTCCTTGAATAAATTATATTCTTCCTTTGAATATAATTTGACAGACAAACTCACAAAAGCTTATAATATTTCCACTACCAATTTTTTTTTTTTAGAAACAAAACAAGTCAACAGGTTGTACAAAATAGAAACATTTGCATTATTTCACCATTTATTAATAGATAAACATTATGAAGCTTCACATAATAATTTTTTTTTCTTGAAATTTTCACTGAAAATAAGATTCCTCAAGTCGTATGAAGAAAAATCAAGCAAAGGGAAGATTTCGCTTTACGAACTAAACAGAACAAAATCGAATAAAAGAAAAAAATCAAATAAAAAAATAAATAAGTAATAAAAAACTTTGTTAAAAATACTTTTATACTTTGTATTCATGTTCACAATAATATCACTTTTTCTTTTCATCGCACTTTCTTACTCGTTACAATACTTTTTTTTACTGATACTTCCTTAGCCTATCAATAACTATGTGAAACAAAAAAAATAAGTCACATTTCGAATGATACAAATATTTAATTTACCTTGGAAACGCCGCCGCCACTATACTAACAACAAATATAGGGGTGTTTAGAGTTTACGATAAAAAAAAAAAATACTTTCAAACAGACTTATTACTGACTAAATTAAATATTGATTAAGAATAAAGTTTGTTTTAATGTTATAATCGTATTTGATTGATCACTTAAATAACATAACAAATATTTTCTATAAACAAGTGATGAAGAAAAGAACAAAAAATAAATTTTTTTGTATTTAATGTTTTTGTTACGCATACACCCGAGTGACCCATATGATCTTTTTTTTTATGGAAACCACTTTATGATATTAAAACATCCCTTCTTCATAAGTCTTATTTGAATCTTTGAAGCATTATTCAGGTTTTGCCCTTAAAGTAGGTAGTCAATTTAATTGATTTAAGGATATATTCACTTTCGAGACGCACACACACATTTATCAACAAATCAAAAAAATAGAACAGGATCTTAACCCAAGCGTAATACCTACATCAATTTCAATCAAATTCCAAATCAATGATGGCCAAACGCACGCAGGAAATAATACAAATGTATTCCAAGAATAGAACTGCCACACAGAAAAAAGTATAATATTGAGAGTGGAAAAGAAGTTAAAAGATAAAAACCCATTAGACATTTAGACAATAAGGTTAGAGCTTCTTGACGATGTCAACGAACATACATATACATTCCAATACAAAACAGCTCCTATACTATCCATCAAAAGCAGGCATTTTGTATAGGCCATATTGTTCTTTCATTGACTTGACCGGTGAAAGGATGGGCAAAAGCGACAATAAATCTTTATTTTTTGACAACAAGACAACCAACCACTCTCATTATATCGACCATAGTCAATATCCGTAGTTAGTTTTCTTTAATTCAGGGAAATAAGAAAAGTCTTGAAATTGAATTTTTTTGCTCTTTGGGTCATTATGGTATGTATTTAAAAATAAGTTTGAATGACAGAGTTTTCCTTAAAATGCCTTAAAAGGATTCTTTTTGAAGGCATATTACTTTAAATAGGAATATGATATTTTATGAGAAGATAAGTATTTCAAAAGTTTACAGATTTGTTAGGAACTAGCTTCCTCTTAAATTGAAATGTGGGTTCTGGTTTGTCCAAAGAATGGAAATTATTGGAAAAGTTAATCACTGGATTTTTAAAACAAACAGTGCTACGAGTGGTGGTGTTCCAATTCTGTAAACATTTCAAAGATAAATATTCCGAAATTAAAGTTGAAAGAAAAGTTGCTGTGAGCCTTGATAATGCCTGAAGTAATCACTGTCTCACCTCAAATTCTAAGGTTTTTCTAAACCATACAATTTTGCAGCAAAACGGAAGAGCCTTTTTTTAATCCGTAGGGAGAACCTGCATTTGAAAAAAAAATCCACTTCAATAACCATTAATCAAATTTAGATTATAAGTCAAGTATTTAACTAGACTGCTCAGTTTCGATCAGTTTTGTTTTCGACCGTGAAGTGAGTTCCTTTTTGCACATAACGGACGTAAACGAAGTTGGTCAAAACGTTGGCGTCCCCAAAAACTCTATTTTTACTAACGTTAGCACATAGTCAACGTCACAGGTCACAGCTCAAAACTGTGATATTATGATACTTTTTGGATGGTTAGTTACGCCTTTTTTTAACGTCAGAAAGAAAACTCGGTGACTTTCTAATCGTATAGCTTGTCAAACGCTTAACGCGAAGAAACCTTATGCGTCTTCGTGTAATAGGTGCCTAAGAAACCCTTCCGTACTTTGGCATCTCACTCCATATTCTGCTTTTACAGATTACAAGTAGAGTTTTTCAATGCCAGAAATATTCCTACATAAGTATAAGTGAATAAGAAAATTCAAAAACATGATAAAGATACAAATCTGCCACGTAAGTCTCGGGTAAAAATAGCCAATGTCATCGAGAATGCTAATGTCAAAGTCACGATCACACCTTAAACTCTTTTTATAAACAAAATAATGCAATTTTTTGTTGGGATAATGACATCCTCATTTTTCTAAACCTTCAATAAATTATTATCAACCCACATTTATCTTTGTATACTTTCATCATCTTAATGACTTAACCTCAAATGTAAATTTTGTCCTTTCTCCAAAAACTAAATTACCACACAAAAGCAAACCATCCCATTACCCAAAAAGATGTCTGGTAAACTTTCCAATTTAAGCTGTTTTCAATACCCAAAACAAAAATGAAAGATAGGTCTTAAATTAAATTGATTAAACCCCTAAAGAATCTGTATGGGTATAATTTTCTTCACAATCAAACCATCTTAAAAACACCTTTTTGCTTTTGTTTTCCCTCAATTTAATTAAGAAACCAATCTCTAAAGTCAATTTAATCTTATATAATCTGATTTCTTCATCACTTTACTTTCCCCAAAATTTTATGAGGCAACATTTATAACACAAAATTATATACCCTCACCAAACAATCAACCATCTGTAATCGAAGACACAACAAAAATAATAATTTCCAATTGGATTGCGTCTCTTAAAACCTGTCATTTGTAACTTTATCATCATCTTCGTCATAGTTTTGTGCTGCTTTGTCCATTTGCAAAACTGGAAATCACTTTATTTCCTCATCAGGAATCGTTTAACCATCATCATACATCGTCGATGCAAAAGGAAACAACATTCAGTAAATAAAATAGAGAATTCACCATAAATGAATCTCTAGATTTGATTGTGTTTTCATGAAACATACAAACCCACACTCTCTCCTCAAAGCTTGACCTAAAGGCCAATTTAAAGAGAAAAACGAATCTCTCCTATTCTCGTTAAGGGAAAATTAAATTAGAAATGAATTTAAGGTAATATTTATACAAAAAGTGATTGATGACAAAATGTCCCATGACCATCAGTGTGATGGGGGCTTAAAGCTATATATAAAGAAGGACGCAATACCCTGACCTAATTGGAAATTTTGTAAGCTCTTTAAAATTGTATTTTGTATCTCTTTTTGTATTACAAAAAATACATTGAAAACCCCTAAACAACACTATCTACCCTCCGGAAGAAAATGTATTTAATTATGGTTTCGTGACAAAAATATAAATTGAACACTTTAACCATTCCCAACACAATCAATGAAGGAAAACAATTATAGGAATGTTATAGAGACGTATATAAGTTGGATTTTATTATGGTTATAGCTTTGTTTATTTCTAATATTATCACAAAGGAAATGCGTGACCACTTGTTTGAAGAAGGTTTACATAGGATTGAGTAAATAAATTTTTGTAAACTCAATTTTCTTTTTGTAGTAGAAAAATAAAGGAAACAGTCCGAGGAAGAAATAGAAGTCCTTGACAATGGATAAAAAGAAAATACAGCGAGGGTGTTGTGTTGAATTAATTGCCTCTGACATTTTCCACCATCGCTATAGGATTAAAGTCACAACAATTTTTATTCGTTAACTTAAAATTAAACGATAATTTCCGACTGGTTTATTTTAATTTAGACAAATCTAAGATTGTTAAAGTTAAATTTTTGTTTGTTTTACTTTTATAAGTCTTAAAGGTGTCTTAACGGATCTTACGCTGTCAAAATGTGTTTGTCGTTTTTTAATAGCGAGATTATGACAGGTTTTTATAGGAAAATTTCTGAGTCTGTCAAAGTCAAATGCTATAATAAATAATGAACCTGACAGATACAAATTACTTCAAATGTCATTGTAGCTCATAAGATGTATGAATAAAGAATGGTGAATATACTTTAGATATATTATGACATTTGACGCGATTTTCAAACAATACTTTTTCACCACCGTTGTAGACATATATGGATCTACATTGATCGGTGAGAGTAGTCATATCAACTCATGGTATAAAAAGAGAAGGTATGATCATTAGAAAAAAGTCTGTATCAAGAACTGTCAAAACTTAAGAATGGCTTCTTAAGTTTTTGACAGCTGACCATTGAAATTGTTGTTGTAAACAAATTTGTCTTGGAAATTGTTGTTGCTTTTGACTTTGCCAAATTAAACGTCAAAAACTTGTTACTCCATTTTGTAAAATGGCGGCTCTAATGATCATACCTTGTCTTCTTATACCATGATATTAACTGTCAAACCATTTCTTTCCTAGTCTAAGGCCGTGCATCAATTGCGTTAAGATTTAGGTTAAAATGTTCATCTTTTGGTTAAAATTTTAGCCTACTCAACAACAGGATAAATTTCAATCTATTTTATTCACCACGCTAATGTCAAAATTTAACCAAGGTGAAAATTTTTTCCACCAAATTTTAATGCAGTTGACACATGACCCAGCCTACAATCTCATATTTTAAGAGAAAATAAAATAATATAATAATTTGTATTCCCTGTTAGAGCAGCTATTTTCTGTTCAAACCATTGTATATATAAACTATAGTACTATCATGAATGTGAATTTATTAGGTCCGCTTCCTTGAACTAGGGTGCGCTGCGGTAGCTTTATTCCAGTTTTGGAAAGTAGAATGAAGGAATAAAATACGTGTGTAAGAGGGAGAAAGGTACTTTCATCTTTTTAAAAAGATAAAGAGAAAAAACCGAAATCATATGTTTGAATTTCGACTGCCTGGAAATAGGGAAGGAGAAATGTAAACAAAATATTTTTTGTTTACAACGCTTTGTTTATTTGTTGTTGCCTAGGTGATAGTAATTTGAGTAGGTATATTTAAATCAAACAATTTATTTTTGCGAATTTGAATAGATTTTTGTTTTGGGACTTTTATTTGATATATTCTAAGGCAATGTTGCAAAATTTAACTTATCTTGTATCGCTTATTATTTATTAGGTATAGTTTTTACCTTATAATTAAAATTGATAATATAAAAATAAGTTTTAAACTGCATCATTTTGAGTTATAAAGTAAGTTAAAAACTAAATCATAAAAGGGAGCGTCAACGAGTCAGATGAAATTCAAAGGAAGGTCATTAGTTTTTGGCATAACAAAATGTTAAATGTTTCTTAAGTTTTATGATTTTTTTCAAGTTTTTAACCTTTTGTATTAGGTAATTAATAAAAAAGCTCAAAAATTGAACAAAAATCTTAAAATAAAAAAAACTTCAAAACTACATTGTATATGTACAATGTACCTACAAGTGCATACCTACATATTTTTAATTAAAAAATCCACTTTTCTAAAATAAACAGTTGTAGAGCGCCCTGTATTAAGAAAGCAAAAGCTTTTGTTTTTAAGTATTAAAATACATAATATAATAATATAGCATTACTCGCTTTATTATTTCATTAATAAAATAAATTACAGTTAAGTTAAATGTTGCAACATTGCGTAAGAAAATATCAAACAAAAATTCCAAAACAAAAATGTATTCAAGTTTTCAAAACAAAATATTCTATTCGACATCAATCACCTAGGAAACAAGGAAAAATATTTAAAAAAGAAGAATACAAAAAAAAAAAAAAACATTTTCAAAGAAGAATACAATTTTAAATTTTATTTCAAACGTGATTGCCACATTAGTCAAATTTAACTAAAATATTTAAGCAGATTTTTATAAACGCGAAATACATACACTTAAATATCTTATGCCACATTCACTGCAAGTATTGATAAAATGTTTCGAGACCATGTTTGAAATTTAATGTTTCATTATTTTCTAAGAAGTTAAAAATGCTTCTCACTTATTAAAGAGAGAAGATTCAAACAAATATTCTACAGAATTTACGTTTTGTTAATTTCGCAGTCAAAAAACTGAATCTAAATGAAATTCAAAAATATTAAATGTTTCTGGACACATTAATCTGATGGGGGAATTTTATAACTCTTTTACGAAACTTAAATATTTTTGCTATTACTATTTATCATAAGACTTTATATATTTGTCTTGGTTAAAAAACAAATATCTACTATGTATTTATTTACAATTTTTTAAATTTATTTGAAAACAAAATAAGTTCTTAGAATCTAATCTGTTTAACTACATAAAAATAATAATTACTTATGGGCAACCGTGGTTGTACGTTTTAAGTTTTTTTTTTCAATTTTTAATAAACAATTTCCATTTCTACTTATGCATCTTTCTATCTCCCTCTATCTACAAAGCTAAATAGTGACATTCCCCCTAAATTTAAATAAAATTCCAATATTTAAATAATATTCCAATATTTTGGTGACTCCTTCATTATCTGATTATTCTTAGTCCCCCACTCCTACCTTAATCATTCCAGGATTAGGTCCGCTCCCTTGAACCAGACGGCGCTTCAGTCGATCGAATTCATGATAGTACTACAATTTTTTCAAACTAGAGTCCTTGTAAATGTACCTATTGTGAATACATCATTCCACCTAGACGACAATCGTGAAAAAACAACAATCACACTTTAAGCCCTATCCACATTTCCATCAAATATAATTTATTTTACATTGAACAATTTGTGCTCTTTGTTTGAATTTATATCCAGACATAAAAGTGACAAGTGTGCGAATTATTAATGCCTACGTCTGTGACCCTGAAATAACATTTATATCTTTTGGCATTTTGTCAGTATACAGAAGCGACAACACAAACAGCATAAGACAGTAAGCCAGAAACAATAAATTTACATTAAGGATAGAGGAGAGAAAGAAAATCACACAATATTAACCAAGACAAACCACCACACACCGTTTCGGAGAACGTCCAGATTTACGTTCGACGAGCTCATGTGATCTAGAAACACGAATAAAATTCACCGTGATATATTTGTTTTTCACCTTTGTTGAATATTTATGACGTTTAATGAATTGTCTTTTCCTTTGAAATAAAGAAAAGATTTGACAAATTGTTGTTTTTTTCTTATGTCAAGTTATATGTTAAGACAATTTTGGCAATGTTAAAGAAGAGAAAAAAAAACCCTTGAAGGTAAATAAAAATACGAAAATTTATCTTACAATAAAAGAATTTTAACTTTAATCGAAAGGAGTGAAGTATTAACAATTTGACTTATTTTAAAATGTTAACCAATTTTTACAATTAAATAGAATATAATACGATTGACAATCAGTCTTATGTAACTTTATGTCCATTTATGTCAAAATAAAAGCTAAAAAGGAGCAGACAAAAAAAAATCAAATTTAAAGACTGTCCTATCCAAAATAGACATGAGAACAAATATTGATTAAAGTTCACACATTTATGAATGGGGAATATTTCAGATAGGGACAACATTGAATGAAATTGACACTGAATAACTGTATTAAGCCATTTGAGATTAGTAGGAGATATTACTTTTGACTGTGTCTGGCCCGAATCACTGCGACGTATGATTGACGTATTGTAACGATGAATTACCGAACTACTTTTAAGATAAAAGTCTGAACACACTACCTGCTACAGTAAAGGTAGAAATGTGAACGGACCTTTAGTAATTAAGAAACTACCCTCTGAACGCATCCAAAGAAATTCCCTCGACTGCTGAATATCCCAAAATATCCCACTGGACTGGAAGTATGAAGCGCCCCCTCTTGGAAAGGAAGCTTCGAGAAGCAAAGACGAGAACCTTCGAAGACATTCTCGAATTCCGAATTTCAGGTATAAAAGGGCAGCGTGGACACCGACCGGATACAGTTTAATCTTGAAAGTGAAAGAGTACATTACAAAGTGAAATAAAGTGTTGCGAATTGTTAGTAGTAAATAAAGTGATATTTGTTTGAGCGAATAATAAAAGTAAATTGAGTTGAAATAAAGTGTGTTCTTATTTGAACGGAAATATAAGTGGAAATTAGATAAGTTTTATTGTGAACCCGGAATAAAACATTACAGTATATATAAAGCTTTGTTGCAAAATTATACCAACAGTTAACAAAAAACAGTTAAAAAAAAAAAACAAGAATGTCCTTTCTGTATCAAAATGACTTGTTATTTTCCTGTGCACGTGCCGATTATTCGCCATTTGCGTGTTCTTTTTATCTATAAAGATAGACATTTTTCTTCCCACATAACGAGACATGCCAAAAGCCAAAGTAATTTCGAAGTAAAATTCATCTTGTAAAAAGTAACCCAATTATGCATCGACATAATCCTAACGCCTTTTTGCCTGGTAATCGAACAAAAGAAAGTAACTGAATCAATTGAATTTCATTCGGAATGGAAGAAATTTGAATAAAAATTTTAGAACTTTTTAACGTTGGGCTTTTTAGATTTAAGTTCATTTTAAAATAGTAAAGCGAATTGAGAATAGTCGTGTAAATTAGATAGACAGCTGGTGAGATGACTTTTGATGTGCTTGGCCGCACAGCTCAAAAAAGTAAAAGTATGCCTAAAATCATTAATGTTTCATCTATAAAGCCTAGTACGCTGCTGATGCAAAACGAAAAATTTTCAAGTCTCCAAAGCCGACAACGAAAATTCTAACGAAAAAATATCATCGAGTATTCTGTCAAAGTCAAAATAAAAAAAAAATTCAAAATTAATTTAAAATCAAGAAAAATCAACAGAAAATAATTTTTAAAGCAAGAAATAAATGAATTAAAAGTGAAAAAACCCTCAATACTACTCTTGGAGTCATGAGTAATGCACAGGTCAGTAAAAAGTAAGTGACAAATGAGTGAAAACTCTCAAATTTTTCGCTTGAGCTGCGTAATGAAAAACGAAATTTTTCGTTCAAGATTTCGTTAACGAAATTTTGTATGGAAAATTTCGTTTCGCATCAGCAGCGTACTAGGTTTAAAAATAAAAACATTAGGATTATTCATGTAACGGTGTATACTCTGGGTGTGCTCTAAACCCAAGTAACAATTAAACTTGATGCATTTTTTTGCTTCTGTAAGAAGAAGGAAAAGACTTTCCTTCACAGGCAATCCGCTAGCTAATAGCTTGTAATATGAACACCGTAAAGTTACCTAATGGAATCATTTTAGCAAGGCTATAGCTTCTTTAAGGAATCTATCACTTGCGTTGGATGTTATAGTAAGACCTTATTGAGAGTTGGTAAGTTGCTTTCCACGCCACACCTGGCGGCCAGAGTGATAACCTGTATGTGATATAGATATTTTTTTGATTTTGCGTTCAATGTAAAGCCTGGTACGCTGCTCGCGCTAAATTTTAGCCGAGATAAAATTCCCATACAAGTTATCGATAACTTGTATGGGATCCATTTTATCTCGGCTAAAAATTTTCGATAATTTGTATGGGAGCTAAAAATTAGCGCGAGCAGCGTACCAGGCTTAAGAACAAAATTAAAACGACCTCGAAAAACATTCGTTTTATGAATAAATTTTATTTTATATCAATATTATGATTGTAAAATGATAATAATATGTGTTTATGTCTAAATCAGGTTTAAAATATAGGTACCAAAAATTATAATTAGTCCTGTGTAAATTGATTCCAAAGGTGTAAGAAAATCGAAAGAAAATAACAATAAATACCTACTACCTATAAAAATTTGTTTTTCAATTGTGGTTTCTAATAAAAAAAAGTGGTTAGTGAATAATATCAATACAAATAAAAGAATAATTTAACGATTTCTATATTTTTTGTATGGTCACCTGATGCCATGGTGGCAAGTGTAAATAAGGCCGTGTGCGAATTGTGTTAAAATGTTGGTTAAAATTTGACGTTTGGTTAAATTTTGACCCTAGCGGGGTGAATAAAATGAGTTAAAATTTACCCATCTGCGGAGCAGGGTAAAATTTGACACTAGTGGTTAAAATATGACTTTTCTCAAGATAGAAAGATCAAGAAAGATTTGGAATTATTTTTGTTATAATGCTTTGATTTTTTAAGAAATGTAAAAGTATTAATGCTATTGTAACGATGAATTACCGAACTACTTTTAAGATAAAAGTCTGAACACACTACCTGCTACAGTAAAGGTAGAAATGTGAACGGACCTTTAGTAATTAAGAAACTACCCTCTGAACGCATCCAAAGAAATTCCCTCGACTGCTGAATATCCCAAAATATCCCACTGGACTGGAAGTATGAAGCGCCCCCTCTTGGAAAGGAAGCTTCGAGAAGCAAAGACGAGAACCTTCGAAGACATTCTCGAATTCCGAATTTCAGGTATAAAAGGGCAGCGTGGACACCGACCGGACACAGTTTAATCTTGAATGTGAAAGAGTACAGTACAAAGTGAAATAAAGTGTTGGAAATTGTTAGTAGTAAATAAAGTGATTGAAAAGTGTGTTTGTTTGAGCGAATAATAAAAGTAAATTGATTTGAAATAAAGTGTGTTCTTATTTGAACGGAAAGATAAGTGGAAGTTAAAATAAACGAAATAAGTTTAATTGTGAACCCGGAATAAAACATTACATTGGTGTCAGAAGTGGGATAAAACTTATTTATTTGTGCGAATCAGATAATTTCGCGAATAAAATAAAAAGTGCGCGTGTGTTTTAACAATAAACAAAGTGTAAAACATTTTGAAATAAGTAAAAGTGCTCGCATTTTAAAAGTTAAAATGGGTAAGACATTAAATCAGTTAAGTTTGACTGAGCTGAAGGCGGAATTAACTAAACGAGGTCTTCCTACTGCTGGATCGAAAAATGACCTCATTATTCGCCTGCAAGATTATTTAACCCAGAAAAGCGAAGATTTGGATACATTTCAATTCGAAGTTGAAATGATAGAAGAACGAGTAAGTACTAGTTCCGATATGTCATCCATGATGGCTGTTCTCCTTGCAAAATTTGATGAACAAAGAGAACAAATGGAACAACAACGAACAGAGCAAAAGAGTGAACAACAGAATCTTCTCGAAAAAATGGAGAAACATCTAGAAGAACATCGCGATGAGCAAAAGAATCTTCTGGAAGAACAGAAAAATCTTTTAGAGGGAAAGCTTGGTGATTTCGAGAAGAAGTTCACTGCTCTTGACGAGCGTGTTGAAGAAAACAAAGAAGAGCTGTTGGCAATGGACACAAAGTTCGAAGAGAAATTCCAAGACATTACTAAAGAGTTGGACAAGCTTCGAAAAATTAAGGCCCGAGAAAGTTCTGGTGAGTATTCAAAGAAGAAGGAAATGCATCCACCAACCTTTGATGGACAAAGTTCTTGGTCGATCTACAAGAAACAGTTTGAGGCAGCTGCCACAACAAATGGCTGGGATGACGAAGACAAATGTATAGCGCTGACTCTTGCTCTTAGAGGTCCTGCTGCTGAGTTGTTACAAACTTTACCACCAGAAAAGAATGGTAACTTTAACGCTCTTGTCCAGGTCATTGAAAAACGCTTTGGAGATGGCCATATGCAGGAAGTCTTCCGCGTCCAACTCAATACAAGAGTCCAGAAAAGAGGAGAAACTCTGCAACAACTCCAAGCAGATATTGAAAGGTTAGCTCATCTGGCATATCCGACAGCAGGAGACGACATTATCAATCAGTTTGCGACAGAAGCCTTTGTACGTGCTGTATCTGATATAAATCTTCAGCGAGCAATTCGAACAGCTGGAAAACGTTCCCTTCCTGAAGCATTAGCGTTTGCACTGACTATGGAAGCAGCAGAACAGGCTTCTCAAGGCGTTCATCGGGTAAGAGAAGTTGCAGTGGAAGAATGCTCTTGTCAAAAACTCGCATTCCAAAGAAACCAGAGGGACGGAGCTGCTCGATGCTGGAACTGTAACAAGACCGGACATCTCCAGCGGCAGTGCAGATTGCCACCAAGAAGAACTGCTTGCCAACACTGTGGAAACAGGAATATTGCCCAACAACAGGTAAGCGATACAACTAACACTCATGCTCATCTTGATTCCCATTCGGGAAAACGAGTAAGAACCAACTTCGAGGGGCAGAAGCTGGTTTCTGGTATCAATGGCTCCAGAACCACAATTCAAGTCTCACAGACTAAACGAGACAACAAAAGTCTGACAGTGGAAGCGACCATAAACAACAAACAACACGTGGCTACAATTGACACCGGTGCCACCGCCTCTATTGTACGAAGAGACTTGGTGAAGATGACATGGCTACATAACACCAACAGCTACCGTCTGAAGACCGCCACAGGAGAAGCAGCAAGGGTGTACGGTGAAGTTCGTCTTACGATCCGTATGGCAGAACTAGAGTTTTCGCATGTGTTTTTGGTGGCAGATATATGTGACGAGTGCATCATTGGAATCGACTTCATGAAGGAGCATGGAATCATTTTGGATATCGGTAATCAAGTCCTGAAATACAGAAATGTAGAGATTCCAATGGTCTATGGCACTGAAAACTCGACAACAATTAGAACTGTCATCAAAGAAGACATGTGCCTGCCTCCTTCTTCAGAAGTTTTTGTGTGGACCAAGTTAAAGGGGAACTTTGGAAGCCATCGATACCTCATGGTTGAACCAGAAGTTGAGCAAAGTTCCGAAAACATCATCATCGGGAAGACTCTTGTGGCACCTAAGAACAACATGGTACCTGTACGGATACTTAACATCAAACCGTACCCAATCAAGCTTAAGAAAGGCGAAGTTGTTGGGCAATGTGAATCTGTGGCCGCAATAACTAAGATCAACGAGGTGGACACACAGATGACTATGAACTCGGAGAAACTAAAGACTCAAATTCTTAAATCAGACAACTTGAGTCAACATCAGCTTAATGTTGCGGGAAGGCTTCTTCACGAATATTCGGATATCTTCTCTTCACCCAGCGGGCAGTACGGCCGAACACAACTCGTGCAGCATCGAATCGATACAGGAGATGCTAGGCCGATTCGTCAACCAGCAAGACGTCTCCCCTTGGCCAAACAAGGTGAAGTTGAAGAAATGATATCGACAATGAAGAAAGATGGGCTGATCGAAAATTCCAAAAGCCCTTGGGCATCACCGGTAGTTCTCGTCAAAAAGAAAGATGGAAGCACTCGATTTTGTGTCGATTACCGCAGGCTGAATGATGTGACGAAGAAAGACAGCTACCCACTGCCAAGAATCAGCGATACTCTAGATGCAATGGAAGGAGCACAATGGTTTTCGACTTTGGACTTGAAGAGTGGCTACTGGCAGGTAGAAATCCATCCAGAAGATCGGGAAAAGACGGCTTTCTCCACAGGAAATGGTCTGTGGCAGTTTAATGTCATGCCGTTTGGGCTATGTAATGCCCCAGCTACTTTTGAGCGCTTGATGGAGTGCGTTTTGAATGGATTAACCTGGAAATCTTGCCTAGTCTATTTGGATGATGTCATCGTTTACGGAAAAACATTTGATGACCACTGTGAAAACCTAAAGGCTGTATTCCAGAGGCTACGAGAAGCACATCTTAAGTTGAATCCAAAGAAATGTGCACTTTTCAAGACCGAGGTTAAATATTTGGGGCATATCATCTCATCCCAAGGAGTGAAGACTGATCCTGAAAAAGTTGACACTGTGAAGAACTGGCCAACCCCTCAGGACAAGCATCAACTTCGGAGTTTCCTGGGTCTGGCAACGTACTATCGACGGTTCGTGAAGGATTTTGCGAGAATCGCCAAAAGCTTGCACCAGCTTACGGAGAAGGGTAAACCCTTTAAATGGTCAGGTGAGTGTGAGAAAAGCTTTCAGGAACTGAAGCTACGGTTATGTGAAGCTCCTGTGTTGGCCTATCCGACTCCAGGCAAACAATTCATCATTGACGCAGATGCAAGTAATGTTGGAGTTGGTGCTGTTTTATCGCAAGTTCATGACGGAGAAGAAAAGGTCGTTGCCTATTTCAGCAAGGTACTCTCGAAACAAGAAAGAAACTATTGCGTGACCAGAAGGGAACTTCTAGCTCTGGTATTGGCAACAAAGCACTTCCATAAGTACATCTATGGACAGAAGTTCCTTCTTCGCACAGATCATGGTGCACTAAATTGGCTTTTGAACTTCAAAAATCCAGAGGGTCAAGTAGCAAGATGGATCGAGATACTCCAGACGTATCAATGTCAGATTCAACATCGAAGAGGAAAGCTACATTCAAATGCAGACGCATTATCTCGGCGCCCGTGCAAGCAAGACTGCAAGCATTGCACACGGCTAGAGGAAAAGGAAGTTGTCGCTGTAAGAAGAACGAGAGCCGATCCCATTTGCGGCTGGAGTAATGAAGAACTCAGGATGGCCCAACAGGAAGATTCGGACATCGAACCCATCCTTGCATGGAAGGAACATGAAGAGAAACCAGAATGGGCCGACATCTCCGACCGAAGCCCCAATCTCAAAGCATATTGGGCACAATGGGACTCACTTCATGTGCAAGAAGGGTTACTCAGGCGTAAGTGGGAATCCGCGGATGGTAAATCTTATGTAATGCAACTAATCGTACCTCAGTCAAAGGTTAATGATGTTCTCCGAGAGATGCACGAGGGAACTTCTGGAGGCCATTTAGGCATCAACAAGACGCTGGAAAAGGTACGCCAGCAATTCTACTGGTTACGTATGAGAGAAGACGTTGAAAAGTGGTGCCGAAAATGTGATACTTGTGCCGCTAGCAAAGGACCAGCTAGAAAAATGCAAAGCAAGATGCATCAGTACAATGTGGGCACACCTTTTGAGAGGATTGCAATAGACGTGGCAGGTCCTTTTCCCGAAACCAACAAAGGAAACCGGTATATCCTCGTAGTGATGGATTACTTCAGCAAGTGGCCTGAGGCATTTGCCATCCCAAACCAGGAAACCAAAACAGTTGTGGATAAGATTGTCTTTCATTGGGTGAGCAGGTTCGGAGTACCCATGGAACTTCATTCCGACCAAGGAAGGAACTTCGAATCTAAGATTTTTCAAGAGGTTTGCTCACTCCTTGGCATCAAGAAGACGCGAACAACACCGCTTCATCCACAATCTGATGGGATGGTTGAGCGATTTAACAGGACACTTAAAGAACACCTGTCAAAAGTAGTCAACGATAATCAACGAGACTGGGATCGACATATTCCATTATTCTTGATGGCTTATAGAAGTGCAACACATAGTTCCACTGGACATACACCATCGGAAGTCCTTTTTGGTTCTACAATACGGCTGCCAAGTGAGATAAAATTCGGATGTGTTCCAAATGAGCCACAGGAAATAGATGAGTATGTTGATAACCTGAAAGAAACACTGGCTGACATTCACCAACGGACAAGGACAAATATAAAAGCGTCTAGTGACAGGATGAAAACAAGATATGACGCGCGAGCGACAGCAACAGGGTTTCAAGAAGGAGAACTTGTGTGGTTTTACAATCCCCACCGACAAAAGGGACTATCACCGAAGCTACAACAAAACTGGGAAGGCCCTTACACAGTAATAACCAGAATCAACGACGTGGTTTACCGTATACAGAGAGGGGTAAGAGGCAAATTAAAGGTAGTTCATTGTGACCGTTTACATCGTTATAATGGTGAAAGAAGCAATGGAGTTGTTCGGGACGAACAATCCTAAGAGGGGGGCAATGTAACGATGAATTACCGAACTACTTTTAAGATAAAAGTCTGAACACACTACCTGCTACAGTAAAGGTAGAAATGTGAACGGACCTTTAGTAATTAAGAAACTACCCTCTGAACGCATCCAAAGAAATTCCCTCGACTGCTGAATATCCCAAAATATCCCACTGGACTGGAAGTATGAAGCGCCCCCTCTTGGAAAGGAAGCTTCGAGAAGCAAAGACGAGAACCTTCGAAGACATTCTCGAATTCCGAATTTCAGGTATAAAAGGGCAGCGTGGACACCGACCGGACACAGTTTAATCTTGAATGTGAAAGAGTACAGTACAAAGTGAAATAAAGTGTTGGAAATTGTTAGTAGTAAATAAAGTGATTGAAAAGTGTGTTTGTTTGAGCGAATAATAAAAGTAAATTGATTTGAAATAAAGTGTGTTCTTATTTGAACGGAAAGATAAGTGGAAGTTAAAATAAACGAAATAAGTTTAATTGTGAACCCGGAATAAAACATTACACTATTAATTAATACAAAGTACTTCCTCAAATTATTATTCATCTTGAAAAATTGAAAATGTACGAATTGGTTGTTTTTTTTTATATTTCTTTTTTGTTGGCAGCTGATGAACTTTGAATTAGTGTTCGAAGACTGAATAAAAAACGTCTTTTTGAAGAAGTGGAAAATTATCGATTAAATAAAAAAAAAAGTATGTGGAATTGAGAATTTCTTACATATTTATGCTAGAATATTTAACTTCATATAAGGGGTATTCACGTGTAACATTTTCTTCAATTAAAATAGCCAAATATACAGACTATAATTTTTTTACACTTTTACACTTTTGCAATACCCTAACCCTATTGCAAAAATAAAATACAACGGTGCAAAATTTGTCTTTTGTAGTTGTAGTAGTAGAAAAATAAAATTTAGAAATTTTACACCTTTTTGTTACACCGGATCGTGAATACCCCTATATTTTCAGCTGGGTTTTGTTATAAAAAAATAATTAATTGAATAAATGAGAAAAACCATTTTTGAGGGTAATTTTGTTTTATCTTGAGGGAATTTTAATCAAAGTAGTGCAAAAAAAGTCCCATTTAACAAATTTTAACCCAATTCACACACCAAAAAAATAAATTTGATCCCTTTTTTAACATAACGTTAAAGTTTAATCGTGGTTGAAAATTTAAACAACATTTAAACGCAATTCGCACACGGTCTAAAGGTTGTTATAACAAGATATAATAGCTGCGTTCCTTTGGAAATATGTATCTACTGCATCAAAGCTGCTTTGAACTACTTTTTCAATATAGCAAAAGTAGTTCAAAGAGTAGTTGTAAGTACTAAGGAGTAGATAAATGTTCCCAAAGGAACGCAGCTGTTGAATCTAATATTCTAATTTTTACTTATAATTTTATTTATATATATTTTTTGTCTTTTTTATTTTCTTTTCCTTTTTGGGCTTTCAATTGCTTCTAATACCCTACTAACAATTTTGCTTCTATAATGCCTTACAGAAGCAACAATTGCATCTGTAAAGCTTTATAGAACCAAAATTGTTTTTCGGGTAAGAATTTTATTTTAATTTACAAAAAAAAGCTCCTTTTAATTTCATATGGTTGGGCAAGGAATCGATTCTACCTATCTCCTCATTTATTATCCTAGGGGAGGCTATTCATGTTCTGTGATAAGCTTAACGAACAAAACTTTTCCCAATAATTTAATGGTGATAAATTTATTTTTTCAGTTATTCTCCCAATTTGTTGTTAACATTCTCAAGATATTAATTTTGAAGAATAATGCAGCACATAGAACTTTTTTATTTTTTTTAAATTTAAATTTAATTTTGAAAAAAAAAAACTGAAAATTTAAATCACCTCATACACAACCCTGTCTACTAACTACAACACCGACTTTTTTCTTACAATACAAACTCACCACACTTAAACCGCACCACCTTACCAACAAAACAAACCGCAATCGATAATGTAGTTTCGCTACTGTCATTTGACAATTAAAAATTATGCCGCCAAAAAAATCAAATTTTTCAACAACATAATTTGCATTTCCATACAATTCTCATTCCCATGTGAATCTTTTATTTATATTTTTTTTCTTTACATCAAATTCCATTAAATTTATATTATTAACTACTATGTCCAAAGCAAAGACTGATAATAAAATATCAAGCAATCAAAGTGAAAATGCTAGTGGCGAAGAATCGGGTGAAGTGAGTAGAAATCATTTAATTTGTTTGGCCACCTCCAAGATGAATCAAAATCAATTCTGTTTTTAGGACGAAACTGCAAGTGTTAGCACAAGTACCTCGAGAAGTAAATCTCCATCAGCTCCTCGCACTAAACGTGGCAAAAAGAAAAAATCATCCAAAGTACAGAAAAAACCTTATAAATATGAGTAAGTTCTGTCCAATTGAGAGAGTGGAGGGTTTTTGGACTTTTCTTTCAGATCACTCAACTCACAGTTTATGCTTTATGGTTTTCTGATCATATTCTGATACTTTTTTTTTTATTCGACAATGGAAATTTGAAAATCGGGAAGCTTGTGAAGAATGATCGTTTTTCACGGAAATCGACATTTTGTAAGTTTTTTAAACCCATTTCAATTGAATTTTTCTTATTCAATTTCGTACTGTTGATATGTAACTTATGCTTAGTGGTCTCTGGGACCAAATTTGATCCCCTATTTTGTGTCGTCAATGGAAAAAAAAAAAAACCAAAACGGTAAGCCTCCGAAAATGCACATTTTCGCAAAAATTGAGATTTTTTAAATTGTAATAAAATCCCGCCTAGAACAATTTTCTTTTACAGTCTATTAGTATTTGATATATGTTTATTAGAAAATATTAGAACCTTAAGAGCTATGAAGAACTCTTACTTTGACAAACTCTAACCCATTTCAAAAGAAATTAAAATTTTAATACTATACTTAAAAACTTCGTTAATAACTTAACTTTTTAGATAAAATTCTAGCCTTTGTAACTGCGTTTAATGTATGTCGGTATCTTATTTCAATTCTAAGATATCCGACCTCTAAGGGCCAATTTATTGAGCCTCAATTAAATTTTAAAATATATATCGTTTTAGTTAACAGCGTTGTTAACTATTGACGCCTTTAAGTATACATCATTAAAAAATTCATTTAATTCACTCTACTTTAGTTAAAGTCTTTACTTTTAATGGAAACTTTAAATTTAAAACTACATTAAAAATATCCTAGGGATTTTTTAGTTTTTGAAAAATAAAACTGTCAAAAGCAGAAATTTGTGAAATCAATTTTTTTTAAATTTGAAGATTTGAAGGAAGGAAAAACAATACAAAAAACATAAAAGCTATGGCCCTTAAGTATTTTGGAGCCGTAAAACGACAGGCGAAAGCACACTGACGAGAATAACGATATATGTACCATCAGTAGTAACCAAAGACTGTTACAATTGCAATGTTTTGGGATGATTACATTATGTAGCATCTCATTAGTTTTACCTCGTGATTCTTTTAAAGTGAAGAAGATCTAGTTTCTGGTAGATCTATTACTAGATATGCTTCTCCTGCGCTCGGCGAAGTAGATGAGAAAAATCTTAAATGAAGTGTTGTCTATTTAACCCTCATACGTACGTCATACCCATAGAAAAAAAATTTCTGGCGAGCGGTAGTCATTTTAAATTGTAACTTATTTATGGAATAAATACCTATGAATAAATACCTACATAATGTCCCTACAAAAATATTCTATGCTGGACTGTTAATGTACATACATAATTTTTGTTTTGTTCACGAACAAATTTTTTTTCAAATAAAAGAATAATGAAATAATAACTGAAATGACATTTGACGCTAACGGAGAGTGAATAAATAGAAATCCTTTTTTAAACCTCCATTTGCTCTAAAAATCCATCTTAAAAGGTCGAATTTGGCTTTTTAACTAAAAGGACTTTTAAATTTAATGCTCAATTAGTTAATGATTTCAAACTTCAAAAAAATCCTTAACAGAGACTGAATTAAACGAATTTTGTTTTTAATTTTAAAATTCCCTTTTTTAATGGCGATTTAAGTTTAATGAAGAATCAATAAATTGAGCCTAAGTGTTGTTATTCTTGCCATTCTGATTTTTTTTTGAAATTTTACTGCGTTTAATAGACCCGTTCCATTGGAGGTGGTAGCTTACTCATGAGTAGATCTAGTACCACAATTAACTCATGATCTTCTACTCAAGGAGATAGGAATGTGTAATTGTTGTACTAGATTTCTACTCACGAGTAAACTACCACCTCCAATGGAACAGGGCTAATGTATGTCGATATCTTATTTCAATGCTAAGATCTCCGACATCTAGGTGTTTCTGTTATTCTTGCCATTCTGATTTTCTTTGAAATTTACCTGCTTACCTTACAATTTAATGCATTTGATAGTAATCTTATTTTCTACTTATGAGTAGTTACCCTGTTCCAAAAGATGTGGTTAATGTGTGCACAAGAGTAACAACAAAATCTGACAAACGACAAAGTCGCTTTGGCCGTGTGTCAAATGCGATAAAAGTTTGGTAAAATTTGCAGCCCGATTCTCCCCCATCAATCACAACTTGTGAGAGTAACAAAAATTCTCAAAGTTTTAGTAAGCAGGTCACAATTCACAACAACTTAACGAAGAATGCCTTTTGACTGTAAAGGAGAATCGGCTATTGATCTCAGTTAGGTATATCTTATATTTTATACGGGTGAATACAATTTTAGCTTTTTGCTGTGTTAATTGAGTTTTTTACAATAGTAGGAAAAATACCCCAAATAATAATTTGGCTAAATTAAGAGTTTACAGGGACAGGGGCTACAATGCCATCTGTATAACTTTATATTTTTAGAAGCAAAATTATTGTTCAATACAAAATTTTCAATACAAAAATAGTACAACGAAATCTGGAACGAAATGAATGATCTTATGATCCTCAAATGATTTCTTGCAATAGGTGTCCTTAAGAGTTTCTAAGGAAGGCTTATACAATTCAGTTAACGAATTAACGAAGGCCTTTTTAAGAGCTCCTTGAACTGTTCTAAAGCCTTAACTTCATTCGCCAATATTTGCAAAAGTACAAAATGGAGAAGATTTTTTTCTAGCTAGCGCAATCGTTTTGTAAAAAAGAGCACACAAATTGTTTTTTAGACCAAAAAATAAGCTTCCTGCATCATTTGTTTTAATTTTGCAGCCCGAAAAATTATACAAAAATGCGTTTGAAAATGTTCACTTTTGTATTTTTTCACTTATTGAGCCAATGTTGTAAAGGCTTAATTAAGCTTTTTAACCCTTTATATGTCAAGAGCGTGTATTTTCAAATTAAACACCTGTAAGCACTTGCCTTTAATAATTATAAAACACGTATTTTTTTAAAAATCAATATTTTCATTATTAAGTCATTTATTTCGACATTTAAAGCTCAAAATAAAAAGTGTTAATAGCTGTTTTTATGTACAGAAATGTGCTAATTCAAAGAAAAAATTATTAAATATTACTTTCAGAAATTTTCCAAAAATCCAAAAAGAAAACCCTGGAAGTTAAGGGAAAAAAAATATATTTTTCGAATTTCTTACTTTTGTAGGCATTGATACAATTTTTTCAAGAAAACCAAACTTTCAAAAAAAAAAAAAAAACTGTCAATAACATACATATCGACATAAATTAAACGAAGTTATAAAGGCTAATATTTTTTCTAAAAATTAAGTGTTAAATATGTATGCTACTTCTGTCAGGGTCTGGTCAGGGTATCTCAAAGTAACGTTTTCTCAAATCCCTCAGACGTCATTATTGCAGATAAGCCCTGAGCAGCGGGGGTCGCGTGCGATATTTAGACATTGTTTGATGAGGGATTCTTTTTGTTAGATATGGATTTGCACACACTGACGAGAGGCCACTGGTCCTGAGTAAGGTTCCATCATAGGTCTTAAGTTTCTAATAGGTTCTAATACATATTAGGTATATCAGACAGTAATAGATTGTAAAAGAAAATTCTTCTAGGCGGAATTTTATACAATTTAAAAAAATCTCAATTTTTGAGAACATGTGAATTTTTCGTAGGCTTACCGATTTCGTTTTTTCCATTGACAACTAAAAAAAGGGATCAGATTTGGTCTCAGAGAATACTAAGCATAAGTTCTGAGCGGTACAAAATCAATTAAAAAAGTCAATTGAGATGGGTTTTAAAAACTAACAAAATGTCGATTTGCGTGACAAACGATCATTCTCCGGAATCTTCCTGATTTTCACTTTTTCATTGTCGAATAAAAAAAAAGTATTAGATAAAGTTCAGAAGACCATAACGCATAAACTTAAGGTGCACGCAGTAATCTAAAAGAAAAGTCCTAAAACGCTCCACTCTTATGTCCAATGGTCAAATTTAAAGCTTTTTACTGAATCTCTCTTCGATTTGTAGTTGTAGTTTAAAAGAAGACCATGGACAAGCGATATTCGGTGTGAGATTCAACCACTGCCTGGGTAAGGATCAGCCTATGGTCTTTGCAACAGTTGGAACCACCCGAGTGACGGTCTATGAGTGTCCCAGAGAAGGTGGCATTAAACTAATTCAATGCTATTCTGATCCTGACGTAAGTACCAATTCCAATGCCTTAGATTTTAATATTAGAATATGATTTCCCTGACCAGGTTGATGAGAATTTTTATACCTGCGCTTGGTCTTATGACTCCCGGAATGGCGATCCTCTACTAGCGGCAGCTGGATATCGGGGAGTCATTCGAATCTTGAATACAAAAACCCACGAGTGTGTCAAGCATTATATTGGCCATGGCCATGCTATCAATGAACTCAAATTTCACCCAAAGACTCCTTATTTGCTCCTCTCCGGCAGCAAAGATCATTCCCTTCGTTTGTGGAACATTCAATCGGATGTTTGTATTGCGATTTTCGGCGGTGTTGAGGGTCATCGCGACGAAGTTCTTAGCATTGATTTTGATTTGCGAGGTAATAGCATTATGTCGAGTGGAATGGATCACTCTCTGAAGCTTTGGCGGATTGATAAACCAGAATTCAAAGAAGCAATCGAAAAGAGTCGAACGTTCAACCCAAACAAATCGGTGCTACCATTTCCAACAGTAAAAGAGCACTTTCCTGATTTTAGTACTCGAGATATCCACCGCAATTACGTAGACTGTGTTCAATGGTTTGGGGATTTTGTGCTATCGAAATCCTGCGAAAATTCGATTGTTTGTTGGAAGCCTGGAAGAATCGATCAGGCACAATCTGAACTCAAAGCTTCTGATTCCACCAGCACAATCATACACCATTTTGACTACGGCGAATGTGAGATATGGTTTGTGAAATTTGATTTCAATGTTTGGCATAAAGTTATAGCTTTGGGTAATCAACACGGAAAGACATTCGTATGGGAATTGGATGCTTCGGATCCATCACAGACAAAGTGTTCGATATTAAATAATTTGAAATGCAATACAGCGGTGCGGCAGACTTCGTTTTCGAGAGATGCTAGTGTTTTGGTTTGCGTGTGCGATGATGGAACTGTTTGGCGATGGAATCGAGGAGTTTAGAAAGTAATTGTTTTTAACATAAGCTTAAATAAATGGAGTATTTTATTTGTAGATAGAAAATAAATAATGGTTGTTTCTTATTTGTTTCTTTGATAATTATATTTGAATTTTCAAGACAAGATGGGTTTTATTTTTAAATTTAAAGAGACTTTAGTAGATTGGTGACTAGATTCGCAATGGACCGAGAAGTAGGTACATTTTGTGGAACCTGTTGTATTTAGTTAAGAAAAGCTAACCAACAACGAAATTTGTTGTGCTTTTTTTTTTTCATTGTGAGGCCGCCTGCTTTCCCACTTACAGTACGGTATTAAAGAGACAGTGGTTTAAGAAAAGCAACATAAAGAAATTGAAGAAATTAAAATAGATCTTCAATGTGATTTATTCAAAATCAGAATCTGAATGAAAAGTCAAGGGAAATGTATTTGGGAAAAAGACCCCATCAAAAAAAATTCTATAAATTTTGCTATCTTTTTGGTTTTTGGTCATTAATAACCACAAGAGAACAAAATTAAAGTGGAAAAGGAATGATCACCGCTATTACGTAAGTCGTTTGTACTAAAACCAAAGTCAAAATTGAGGCTTGAGTAAAGAAATTATCGTGTCATAGGGAAGTAGAACGAAGAGGGAACTGTGAAGTTAAATTTTTAATTCAACTCAATTTGTAGACCCCCCCCCCCCCCTAGAGCAAGTCGTTTTCTTGTCGTTTTAGTACAAACGACTTACGTAATAGGGGTGGTTAGTCTGGGAATTTTACGATTGCAAGCCCCTAGGATCAGTGGCGTAGATAGCTTTTCGCTAAGGGGGGGGATAGATCTAGTCCGCAAATTTTTTTTTTAAGTTTTAATAATGCTTCTCTGTATTGTTTTTATTCTCTTTAAATTCAACGGCGTATACAAGGGGGGGGGGTCACGGGGTCATGACCCCCCCCAAGAAGTCAAATCTTAAACAATAACTTGGTAAGTTATACTTAATTAAGATGATTTTTAAAATGCTTAAGTTTTAGAAAATGAACGAAAATGAAAAGTTAAAAAATTTTTTGGTGTCAACGAACTATTTTACCATATTATTTTGAAGATGCGGTCATATTTTGAGCAGCTTAGTGAGCAGCTTAGTGAGCAGCTCTTAACCAACAAACAAAATAACGGTCGTTTCTATAAAGCAATCTTAAAAGTTGTTCAATTTTAAACGTATCCTTAACACGTTGACCACCATATGACCCACATTTTTAACTAAAAAAAAAAGTTCTTATCTGACATTTTTTGAGGATATTTCAAAAACCTGACGTGATACGGCAAAATAGACTTCGGATTCGGTTTAAGCAACCCAAAAACTATATGAAAAATCTAGTCGCAACTCCAGATAAGAAATTTTGTTTTTTTGGTTTTGACATTTTTTTGAGGATATCTCAAAAACCTGACGTGATAGGGCAAAATTGACTTCGAATCTGGATTCAGCGATCCAAAAACTATATGAATAACATATTCGCACATCCAGATCAGAGAAAAAAAATTTTGTTTTCGTGACATTTTTTGAGGTTATCTCGAAAACCTGACGTGATGGGGCAAAACGGACTTCGGATTCGGTTTCAGCGACCCCAAAACTATATGAAAAACCTGGTCGCAACCCCAGACCAGAACTTTTATATTTTTTTGTGTGGCTGTGTTATCTAAAAAGCCAAGAATTTGTGAATTTTGTTTGCTTATAAAATATAATAGTATTTTTTACTTTATCTTTTGAAACAACTATCGATTTGTCAATCATCAATGCTAAACCAATTATTGGTAAGAATTTAAGTAACCTTGTCTACAGCTAATTAAATACATATTTCCAGCAAGCTTAGAATATTAAAATTAACCTTTGAACCAATTTAAGAAAATCTATAAATATAACTGAATGTGTGTTATTTTGTAACCCGAAGGCTGACGAAATCAGACCCATATTTTGTAAAATTCCTAATAAGTAGGTAATATAAAGCATTTTGTTCAAAATAATATTACCGTTTAATATTTACCAAAATTTCTATAGGTACCTTTAAACTAGCATTATTTTTTACGCCAAAGATAGTTTTTTTTTAAATCGGAAATTATCCTAAACATGGGTCGGTCGTAGTTGGGTGTTATGCAAACTGCATTGAATTTTAATATATTATAAAAAAATGTTATCGCCCTAGTCTAATAAAATTTGCATAAGATTTAAAAAAATATTTTTTTTCGAAATGCTATTTTTTTAACTTTGTGATTCGTTTGCCTTAGGAAGACTTTCAACTAAAAAGTTACCACATTTATTTAATATAAAGAAGATTTTCATAGTATGTATTTTTAAAAATGATTTTGGGCTAGCGGAAAATCGAAGTACCTATACAGTTTAATTTTTAGAACAGGATGGTCTAAGCAATTGGGCTCAAGGCTAAGGCTAAACTAAAGCAAAACGAATCACATACCTTTCTTTGTTTAGTAATTCTCCGATACTGTTCGGTTCAAAATGCGAAACGAACAAATTTAAATATTTGTAATTTAAGTAGCACATTTTCAAGTCTATACTTTTGTAAAAAAAAATTTCAGCGTGACCCCCCCCAAGAAGTAAACCTGTATACGCCCTTGTTTAAATTGGATAAAGTTTTTAGGTAGTTGACGTTGAAACCAGCAGTGTAGCTTATATCTTTAATAAAATGTTAGGAAAACTTTTTTCGGGGCATCTATCTTTCAAAGAGTTCATAAAGGAAGTATTATTCCTTCTGATCAAATATCTTTTCTGAGTTTTTAATTCTTCACACAGAGAAAAATATGACCAGGACCACCTTAAAACTAACAGATTTTCTTATTAAACTGTTTAATGAAAAAACTTTATTAAAATCAACAATTAATTATTAAATATTATTTTCATGGAGAAAATCTTTTTAAAATTTTAGTAAAAGTTTCATAATTTCGAATTTTTCAACTTGGCACTAGAACAAAAATTGTGACCAATATTTCTATACTGAGTTGGTAAAGGTCGAAGATGTGCCACTGAGAGTTAAGGTCTTTAGTTCGATCCTTGACATGATGTTTTTTTTTTTTTGTCTTGGCAAAACCCAACAAAAGTACATATTTCAAAAGAATAAGGAAAACCCGATTGCTTAAATAATATTTCCTTTTTGGATGAAAACCATAAGGAAATCTTATTGTGTTTGTTCTATTTTATGTGGTCTAGTTTTCTCTGTGGAAGAATAGAAGATGTTCCTTGAGCCAAATGTGTGGTAAAACTAAACAGTTTCATTAAACTCTTTAGCTGCTTTGTCTAATTTAGACGAAGAATCCTTTGAAAGAACCGAAAACCCTTCTAGTATGTTTTCATGGTTTGTACATTTTTCTCCGAGGTCCATTACATAGAAATCGAGGTAAAGATTGAAAATAGTAACACGAAAATATTCTTTTTTGTTCTTTGAACCGAAGGGTTCGAATGATTCTTTTGTCGTTTCCCTATACTCTTATGTTTAACGCCTATGTCAAGGACTTCAGCTATTTTTTCGAAACTACAAACATTTTCGAAAATGAGTCGTCTTCTGCCCGTTTAATTTTTAGTTGATCCCTTCAATCTTTAGCGAGCTCAATAGCTTAGACCAAGTCTAAACTCACTCTTTAAAACACCGACTTAATGGCAACGAGAGTTGGTAAACCATATTTATAACCTTTAAGCTAATCAAGAACTTGAAATACATAGCGTTTTTTTCAGAGTGCGTTTCTTCAGCTTATTTGTTCATGACTGGTTATACTGTACAATTTATCGATTCCAATGGGGGGGGATATATCCCCCTGATCCCCCCCCTATCTACGCCACTGCCTAGGATAGGGCTAAAATAGTTTTTTTTTTTAAATATGATTCTCTGTTGTTATTGTCGATTGTTCTAAAACTTTTCTTGAAGTTTTAGCAATTAAATATCGGTTTATTGGCTTGATAGAATTAGAAGTACGAAGATCCGAGGAAGCCTTCATGTTAAAAACACCATCTCCCAAAAAATTGAACACGACCGACTCAGTTGGTATTGCCATGTTCAAAGGAGAGATCCTGAGAACCCCGTCAAAAAAGCAATATCATACAACGTTCCAACACGAAATAGAAAGAAAGGTAGGCCTAAAAACTCCTGGTACAAGCAAATGCAAAACCACCAGCATTCAGTTGGCCTTAGAAATGGAACAATACAAAACCGGGAGGCTTGCCGCCGATTTCTGAGGTCAACCCGGCGAACCCCACAGGCGGATCACTAGTGTGAAGCAGTTACGTGGGATAGTTATGATCCCCTCGACATCGAGATCTTAACAGCGCCGACAAAAAGGAAGAAGAAGAAGAAGAAATATCGGTTTATTGGGAAGAAATTTTAAGGGCAGAGAGATTTGTGAATTTTAGCCTCAACATAAATTAGCAATTCTAGGGCTAGTCAATTTCTTGTCATTTGTTCAAAAGAGTTAGCTGCATCTGAAATAAGAAAATATTAAAAACATGCCATGTTACTGCAATAAAATTCCTAAGCACTTTTAACCTTTCCAATAGTGTTTTTTTGATTTAACGCTACCTCAATCATGTTCCGGGATGTACTCTATCAGTTTTTTCTCAGAAACCATTTTTATCAGACAAAATACGCTAGTAGGTATATAATAGAGTGTTAAATTTCGGGTCTCTTAAAGTGAGCACGAAACGCTTTTTTACAATGCGGGAATAAGTTTTATGTTCGATTAAAAGATAACGGTACAAAAACTTTTGGTAGCGAGTACACAAAATTGTTCTTGATGGTTCTTCACATATTATCAAATTGTTAAAGATCCATTATCTACCGCCAATATTCCTTGCTCAATGATAGAACAATTTTAATTAACCGATTTTAATACAAAAGTTACTCATACACCTAAGTGTCCCTTAATGCTCATACACCTAAGTGTCCCTTAACTGCAGTTTGTGGCCTAATTTGGCTAAATTTGTACTCATTTTGACAAAAGAGAATACTGCTATTTTTTTTTGCTTCCAAATTTTTAGATATACATCATTGGGCAGCTCTCATTGGAAAAACACCTATTTTATTATTATTAAATAATGTTAAACATATATAATTGGAAAATGTGTGCATTAAATTTATTTTTTTAATATTCGTCAAATTTCTTACAATTTTGACTATTTGAACATAAGCTTTTTCAACTATAAAATTGATGCTGGTTAGCAAAAATAGTCAAAATTGTAAGAAATTCGACTTACATACATTTTATTGAAATAAATATTAAATGAGCACATTTTGCATTTATTTTAACCTTTTTATAACCTTTTTATTTTCGAAATAATAAGAAATAAGAGTTTTTAAGAACGAGAATCTGACTTAAACTAACTGCCTTTTTGTATTTGCGCTGAAATGTTACATAAAAAAAACGCATTTCTTGTGCTTAATTCCAGTAAAAAGAAAGGTCAGGTAGTGAACATTTGAATTGCTATTATAATGTTTCTTAATAATTTCAAAAAAACTGTTGAGTTTTTTTTTTCAAATAATCAATAAATAAAAGTTTAGAATTTCCTATGTAGAAATCTGGCTACAGTGAATACATGCTTAACTTCAATTTTTTTGAGAACTTTTTAACAGAACAAGCACATCTTCCCTTAAAGTATCCAGTTCCATAATCAGCCATAAGTACATACTATTGTATAATTCTCTTCCGTCAAAAATAACAAGTTGTTTACCAATATAATTTAACACAATATTTCTTTATATATAATATTTATTTATATTGTTAAGTGTATTTACAAAATAAGTTTAAAAATATAATATCATAAAAATAGTAGATTTACAAAAAAATTCTAGGACAAACAAGAAGACAAATAAGAATAAAAAAAAAACCATGCACAATCAAGTTTTGATAGAATGAAGTATGATTCCATAAGTTGTAAGTTCTAAGAACTTGACAGTAGATATTATTATATAGAGACAGGACGAAAAACGAGAACAGAATTTTTGTATTTTTTTGTATTTATTTACACTCATATCAAGGAAGAGAGAGGGATTATATAATACAGAACGAGAATGGAAAGGACTAACAATAGAATATTAAAAAAAATATAGCTATATAACAAGACAAGACAAATATAGACATAGAATAAAAGGACAGCTTTGAAACAATTTAAGTCTTCTTTTTTTTCTCTACCGTTATTTACAGTTTTGACAGAATAAATAGAAAATTTAAAGAAACAAAAATGTAAACTCCACTCATAGTGTGGACATTGTTCTTGCTATTTTTTTGTTGGTTAAAAAAGTAGACAAACAAAACTATTTTTTATAACTAGGATATGGGGCATTTCACGTGAAACCAGCAGCGAAAAATGTTGTGGGTCGCCAAATTTGTTCATATTTGGTATATGTATTCCTCAATCGAATTAAAAAATACATCTGGAAGGATTTTGAATTTTAAGCCTTGATAGCGGAGTTATGGGCTTCTAAAGTTTTGGAAAATTGTGGGAAGAGTTTATTTGAAAAATTTATATAAATTAAACGAAGGGGTAACAAAATTATTTTAATGATGGATCATATGCAAAATTAAACGTGCTTTTCAAATATGAAATCTAAACCGGAAATAGATTTATTTTTTCGAGAGAAAACCGGAAGTTGGCACTTCAAATCCAAATTTAAGAAACTTCGACCATTTTGATATTTTTTTAAATAGTCTTAAAATAAAGCTTATACAATTTAGAAACTACATGCCAAATTTCAGAGTGGGATTTCAAGTCGTTTAGAAGATACATAGGTTTTAGTGAGGGGTCTTCGTGCATGTAAAACCGGAAGTACCCAGTTTTCTCTGCTCTGACCCAGCAGTTTGTACCACCCCCAAATTTTTTTTGCCCATTCGATAGAGCATTGGCTGAATATCATTATCCTGATTTTTCGCACTCGCGAAATTCACCTTTCAGCCGCCATCTTGGATTTTAGTTTTTGTTGAATATCTCGATTTCTATTTATCCTACATAAAAGTTGTGTATACAAGAAACGTAGGAAATGAAATTTCGCGTCTTTTATGTTAAGAGAACTTTTTCGATATTCTTAATATTAAAAAAGTTGCAAGCCAAAAAAGAAAAAAAAAAACGAAAAAAATGACAATTTTAAAGTTTTGAGCACTTTTTATCAAAATTATGAAAAAACCTTCCGAGAAAAGATTATTCACCTTAAAATTCTCTACAACTCTCCTATACAACTTTTTCTTGTAACGCTATAAACACAAACGTTATTAAACTTTTTTTGTTAAAAAATGCTCTTCTTTGTTTGTGTTTTTATCTTTACTTTTTTCTTAATTTTTTTTTTACCAAATATTGAATTTTAAATGATTTGTAAGTATTTTAGAGATTTGTTACAAGAGAAAATTCAGGACCTTTTTTCATAATTTTGATAAAAAGTGCTCAAAACTTTAAAATTGTCATTTTTTTCGTTTTTTTTTTTCTTTTTTGGCTTGCAACTTTTTTAATATTAAGAATATCGAAAAAGTTCTCTTAACATAAAAGACGCGAAATTTCATTTCCTACGTTTCTTGTATACACAACTTTTATGTAGGATAAATAGAAATCGAGATATTCAACAAAAACTAAAATCCAAGATGGCGGCTGAAAGGTGAATTTCGCGAGTGCGAAAAATCAGGATAATGATATTCAGCCAATGCTCTATCGAATGGGCAAAAAAAATTTGGGGGTGGTACAAACTGCTGGGTCAGAGCAGAGAAAACTGGGTACTTCCGGTTTTACATGCACGAAGACCCCTCACTAAAACCTATGTATCTTCTAAACGACTTGAAATCCCACTCTGAAATTTGGCATGTAGTTTCTAAATTGTATAAGCTTTATTTTAAGACTATTTAAAAAAATATCAAAATGGTCGAAGTTTCTTAAATTTGGATTTGAAGTGCCAACTTCCGGTTTTCTCTCGAAAAAATAAATCTATTTCCGGTTTAGATTTCATATTTGAAAAGCACGTTTAATTTTGCATATGATCCATCATTAAAATAATTTTGTTACCCCTTCGTTTAATTTATATAAATTTTTCAAATAAACTCTTCCCACATTTTTCCAAAACTTTAGAAGCCCATAACTCCGCTATCAAGGCTTAAAATTCAAAATCCTTCCAGATGTATTTTTTAATTCGATTGAGGAATACATATACCAAATATGAACAAATTTGACGACCCACGACATTTTTAGCTGCTGGTTTCACGTGAAATGCCCCATATGTATGTTAACCAAACGAACACTCAAAAAAATAATATTTCTTGTTTTATTGTGTTGTAAAGGTTTTATATGAAGGATTCACTGTTATTTACATTTAACAAACGAAAAAATGACAGGTAAAAGGGTATTCTTTTGTTAGGTTATAACGAGCATAGAAAAGTGTTCTTTGTATTCAATATGCTTTGGGTTATTTGAGAACAAAAAAAGAAAGTTAAGACAAAGGTAAGTTAAAAATGAAAAGTAAACTTAAGCGATAAGTTAAAAAATAGTTGTTTTTTTTTTTCAAAAATTATAGAAGAAAAAAATAGTTTAGTACGTTTTTTCGCTTGTCATTGATCTCGCCCAGACAGGAGTTCGCAGGCGTCTCTGTCTCTGGACTGTTGCTTTATTACTTAAACTATTACTGCCACTTGTTGTTGTTGTTGTTGACGTCGTCGTCGTGGAAGTTGATGCATTTTTTGATGTTGTTTGTGTGGTGCTTAATTTGGCATCACTGTCATTTGAAGGATGTTCTTCAATTTGTGACAGTGGTGGACCTGTTGGACCACTGTGCGTTTGAGGCGCCAGTGATACACCTTTCGTGCGGCCTTCTATACTCGTTTGATTGCAATTTGCCACATTCTGTTGCTGAACTTGATTATCTTCACTTAAACTACTACTAAGATTAACATTGCTATTATTATCGTTATTAGGACTACAGCAGCTATTGTTGGTGTTTGTTGGAGGAGTGCCAACTGCCAAAAGGCGGTTCTTTTGCACCGGAGTACCATCTGGACTGTTTGGTTTCGTTGATGATATACAGCAGCAGTAATAGTTAGTCAAAGTTGGCAACCATACCCAGAGAAAGAATCATAACCAAATTTGAATTTTTCATATTTTTTTTTTTGTATTTGCAAAAAGTTTTTATGAGAGCAGGGAATAAAAAGAGAAAATAAAATTGTTGAAAATATAAAATAGCATATGTTTTTTTTTTTTTGTTGTAAAGAGGTATTAACTAAAAATATTTTTTAAACCTAACAAAAATCTATTCTATTAAAATTATAATTATACACTCTATAACAACCCTGTCTAAATGGAAGTGTTCAGTTGTTGATTTGTGCAAGGAAAAGTTTACCATAAAACTGTGATGATGATTTCCGGTTATGATGGCGGAACTTTTCCTGGCACAATAGGTCCTATTCAAATTCAAATTCTAGGAAATAAGAAATAATTTTTAATTTTTCTATTTTTTTTTTCAAACGAATGATATCTAACTTAAGACGATTGCATTGATAGGTTGTTTTATGCTTCGTAGTTGAGTGGAGAGAGAGTATTGGTTTAGTGTTTTTATTTTTTTTTTTTATCTTACTGGGGGTTATTTTGTTTTGTTTATGACTTTTTTGTTTTTTTCTTATAAAATGAAATTCAACCGGAGTTTTGGTGATGCGATGGTTGAAAAGTTTAATGGAATAACTTTAATTTTTGACATTTTTTTTTTGTTATGATGCAGAAAAAAGTTTTATATAGAAAATAGTAGGTACAAAGTTCAAAAACGAGTTAAAAGATAAATTTATAAATGGAATTATGAAAATGTTTAAAAGTTTTGTGAGTGGAGAAAAATAAAAAAATGAAGAAATAGTTTACAAGAATTCGCAAGAACTAAATAGGGTTCTAGTTTTTAGTTTTCAATTAATAGAATAAAATTTAGCTAAACAAAGATTAATTGTATACAAATTGAAACGAAAGAAGTCATAAAATGAAAGATTAAAGAAGTAAAAATGTCATTTAATTTTAATCAAAGTAAATAAAAAAATGTCTGCTCTGGAAAAATTCAATGCAAAATGTGTGCATTAAATATTTTTTTTTTAATATTCGTCGAATTTCTTAAGTTTTGACTATTTGACCAGACCATAGGTTCAATGTTAAAGTTGACATAACTAATGTGTGATCAAATAGTCAAAATTGTAAGAAATTCGAAAAAATATTTAATGCACACATTTTGCATTGAATTTTTGTTTTAAATGCATAAAATTTTTTATTTGCAATAATTTTTTTTTTATGGAAAATATTTTTGTTTGCAATAAAAATTGTATTTTCAATCCAAATATTTTTCGGTTGCAATAACATTTTTTTTTTAATGCAAAATGTTTTTAGTTTTAATAAATATTTTTTTTAATGCAAATATTTTTCAGTTGCAATAAAAATTTTTAATAGTTACAATAAATATTTTTTTTTTCAATGCAATTTTTTTATTTGCAACAATTTTTAATTTGTAATGAAAACAAATGCATTAAAAAAATGATTTTTTACAACCCTGTTTGAGAGAAAGTTAAAGGCATACCTATCTTCAGTTGTAATGTCATTAAATTTTGACAGATTAAGTGACTAAAGTATCCCAAGGGGCAATGGTGAGTGCGACGGACGCAAGAGGTTCAAATCCCACCTCAATTTTTGTTTTCAGGATTACTGCTGTAATTTTTTGAAACAAGTCCGAAATTCATAGGCCAACATCCTCATAACTCGAGTAATGTTCAGTCTGAGAGAAGCGTATGGACATGAAAAAACAAGGTCCATTTGAAGACTTCTACGGTTTTGATTTGTAGTGTCTGATTAAGAAATTTAACAGAACACTAGATGAGGAAGGTGGAAAGACATTGAACCACAGAAGGTGGAAAGACAAAAACACAGTAACCAAATAGCTTTAAGTTGGTAAAGTTATCGTCTTTTAGGAGACTGCTTGCTAAGCACAGTTCTATGGAACAACGTCTTCATAGTCTTCCTGGCTACTGTACCGGCAAGTCCTGAATTGGGATGGGCAGAATAAATAAAACGTAACGGTACATGTCGAATTGATTCTTAGGAACTATGTCCTATGCTCCTGTTATGTAACTATCGCTTTGGCGATAGTAATTTTTGAATTAATATCAAATTATTTCATTTCGTAAAAATAAAATAAAAGGAAGTTGGTTCCAAGTCACATTTTCAACATTTACAAAACTTTTTTTTTTTATTTTATAAAATAAAATTTATTAAAATTTAAAAATGTCCTTCATCAATGCGATAGTTAAAGAAGGAGGATACTGGAAAGTTTGAGTAGGAATATTCTTAAAGTCTCCCTAACGCAAACTCCAAAATTAATTACTTAATATTATATAATATACAATATTTTAGCTACTTTGCAAGCAAAAGTAAACAAAATTGTACTTGTAGCTCAAGATTTGAAGCTTTATCAAAGCCTACAGGACGGCGCAGTAATTTATTTTTCCTTAAACTATTTGATTCCATCAATATGTATATTACTCTGCATTGGTCGCTTATGAAAATTATTTCGAAGGTTTAATGAAACCCAAAGTTGTTACTAATTTGCAACTAATTTTAAACTCATTTTAAATAGATTTAAAGCTAATTTCTGAACGCGTTTAAATCTTTAACAAAGAAAACGGTTCGTTTTGACGAGCTACAGGCATAATATTAAGTACAAAAATATTAGTAAATAAGTAAATCATTTCTTCAGCAGGACCTATTCTACAATCTACATCTGTTAACTTTTATCTTTTTTCTACTTTAAAAATTAACAACAGCTTAAATTAACATAAAATAAAAAAGAAGGGTTTAGAAGAAACTTAAACCTTAAATTAACCTTAAGAAACAGCAAGAAAATGCTTAATTTTCTTAGGAGAAATTTTATAAAGTCTTAAAATTTTACATCAAGATACCAAAAATGAAATCTATTTTAAAAAAATGTCTAAACACCAATATTTAAAAAAAAAAACTATGTATTGAAATTTTCCTATTATTAAATTTTAGCTTAAATTTTAAAAAATATGCAAGTCTGAATTAAAATTTAAGGATTTCTTTACATGCCTATCCTACCCTAAAAAATTGCGAATTCTTGTAAAAAAAAAATTCTTTAGAACATGACTTAAAATGAGCAATCTTTATAAATACTTATTAAAAAATGATAGATGATGAGAAAATGAGAATTCTAAATTATTGTCAACTACAATGTAGGGGTAAAGAATTTAGGGGTTCTAATTTTCAAAAAATTCATCTATGCGTTCCAAGCATTTATACTTTGAATTTTTCTCTAATTCAAAAAAATTTACAACATCAAATTTAACAAAATTCTAATTGGGGTTTTCGGGGACTAGAATACAAGTTTTTGACAGATCAGTAGTTTTTTTTTTTTCAACAACCTTGCGTCTTCTCATTTTCCACCATTACAATTGGTGAAAAAAATAACAAATACTGACGCAAAAGGTTATGGTAAAAATGTAGTGAAAAATGAGTTTAGTGAGTATTTATGATTTGACAAAAAATTTAAATGAATGTTTTGGTTTTATAAAAAAATACTGATTTGAAATTTTCTAAAATTTAACTACGCATTGTCCAAAATAGAAACAAAACCAAAAACAGGTTTACTACACTTACTCTTTATTTTCAACGGAATTTTGACCCGATATTGGTTTTTCACGAGTAATTAAAATGGAGGGACTTCTGGAATATAGTTTTTTTTTTTGAATAATTTTGAAAAAAAAAAAAAAATACAAAAAAACATAAATACATCAATTAGATTTGTTCAACACCAAAGCGGAATTAAAAAATTAACATACAAAATGTGAGAAAAAAATTAGAGATTTTTATTTTATACATAAAAAAGGTGAAAGAAAGTTTGAAGGTTTGAAGAAGAAGTAGAAGAAAGTTTGGATAGAAGGAAATATAGAGATTTTTTTTAAACATTTACCAGAAAATGACAGTGAATTAAAAAACAATGTTGGTATATTCCTAATCTCACCACTCCATCCAATTGGATTTCTTTTTCTATATTGACAATAATTATTGTATTTTTTTTTGCTTTAATACAAAATATTTATCAAGTTATTTTTATTTATAAAAGAGAACCTCTCACAAAAATAAATAAAATAATTCCTTAAACTTTTCTTTTCTGAAACAAATATCTTCTTGACGATAAATCTCTCATTAAATATTAACATATTTATATAATATAATAAAACATTTAAAATAAATATAGATTTATATAAAAGCATATTGCATGCAGGCAAATGACACTTACTTTGTTTCATCTATAAAAACTGCTTCGAGGACACGAGCGGCATAGTGTAGATTTTTTTGTAAAATTTCTGCTGAAATTTCTCCAGTTTGAAGTAGGCGCAGGAGACACCGGAGTCTGAAAAATAAAATAAGATATTAAAGTCTATTTAAAACAAAATAAGAAATCTTCTTGCAATAATTTAAAAATGTGTAAAAAGCATAATTATAGGAACCAATATAAAAAAGTACGTATACGCCCCAGTCAACTATTATTTTATATTATTTTTTAAATACAATTCAACAGCATATAAATTTATTAAACATGAATTTAATTTTTTGTGGTAGGTACGTTTTATTAGTAAAGCAACTTTAAGCTGTAAAATGAATATCATTTAAGCGTAACCTGACTAGAATTCGCTTAAAAGTAATGCAAACAAATTTAATTATCAGAAAAATAGGTTTTGGAATGCCTTACAAATACTTTAAAACAACAAATCCAAACAATAATTCCTTCACAGAATTATCATTCGAAATAGCGATGGTGAAATTTTTTTGAAAATTAATTAATACATATTATAATTATTTAACTTATTTTATTGTGTTTTGTCAAAAAAGTGTATTTCTTCATACTGTCGGTCGGTCATTCTTTAACAAAAAGTTTTGCATCTTGACTTTAAATGGAACAAAATAAGGATTAAAACTCAAGAAAAACTGAAATAGGAGCCATTTGATTTGCAAAATGTTTACAGATTTTTTTAAATCCTAGACAAAGAATGGCCTTTGGACAAAAACTTCAAGATCATAATAATTTGTCTTGAAAAGAGATAAGTCCTAAACCAGTTTAGACATAGTTTTTCATTAGAGCGTTTATTCTGAGTAAACTCTGAATTTTTTGGAAGGATTCAGAACCCGGAGGTTTAAACCACCGTTATTTTGAATGTTTTTTTTTTTTCAAAAATAAACGCTTGTAGCATATTGATATTTAGGCAAGTATAAAATAATTTTTTTAATGCATTGTTTTCCATTCCAAATAAACAAATAAAAAAAATTTGCATTAAATAAAAATATTATTTGCAAATACAAAAAAATTTGCATTAAAAAAACTTTGTTGCAATTGAAAAATATCTGCATTGAAAATAAAATTTTTATTGCAAATAAACATATTTTGCATTAAAAAACAATTTTATTGCAAATAAAAAATTTTCTGAAGTACAAAACAATTTTATTGTTAACAAAAAACTTTCTGCATTAAAAAAAAACGATGCAAAATTTGTGACCATTTGGCCTAACATTAGGTTCAATATTATAGTTGAAACAGCTACCTAAGGTTTGGTCAAATAGCCAAAGTAGTAAAATATTCGACGTATATTACGAAAAAAAAATTAATGACACATTTTGCACTGAATTTTATTTTCAATGCAAATATTTTTTCAGTTACAAAAATATTTTTTTTAATGCAAAATTTTTTATTTGCAATAAATATTTTTGTTTTCAATGCAAAAAATAACATTTTTTTTAAAGAATTTTTTTTTATTTGCAATAAATATTTTTTTTTTTAATTTGTAATGGAAAACTTTTTTATTTTTAATAAATATTTTTTGTTTATGTAAATGTTTTTCAATTGCAATTAAAGTTTTTATTTACCTAATGCAAATTTTTTCAGTTGCAATAAATATTTTTTTCTTAATATTCTTACAACCCTGTTGATGTGTTGATATTTAATACCTCCTACTAATCTTTCATTTTATTGCATCTTTCAAAAAATTTGAGAATAAATATCTCGAATTCCAAACGCGAATGGGAAGAAAAAATTCACGTGAATTTTATATTTTCACTCGTTAAAATTGATGCTCCCGTAGGCAAACATTTTTTTTCTACTTCGCGTTAGGACGAGTTTAAATAGCGAGTTTATTTTACCTTATTAAACTTAAATTCATTCTTGTTCTTGCTTATTTTTAAGCCGTGATTTCTTGGTTTTATTTTTAAATTTATAAACAAAAACCATCAGACTTCGTCAATAAGTTTTTTGGTCTTCATCAACAATATGTAATTTATAATTGAATAAAATAAAAAAGTATCTTTACAACTGCTTAGTTCGCCCCCACTTAGAATACGCATCTCAAGTTTGGACACCTTTTTACAGCATCCATATAGAAAGAATAGAATCAGTCCAACGTAATTTTATTCGTTTTGCCTTAAAAGGCTTACCATGGACGGACCCTTTTAACCTTCCTTCCTATGAGCATCGAATCAACCTACTGCAGATCCAAACCTTGTCTCAAAGGAGAGTTAATAACGACCTTGTATTTATTCATCAACTTATAACGGGTGTAATTGATGGCCCTGATCTGCTTAATTCTATTAATTTTAACTACCGAAGAGGTGGTTATAACATTCGTAGCTTAGATTTAATAAAATTACCCCAACACCGTACTAATTATGGTATGCATGTGCCCTTAACTCGCATGTGTAAGCTTGTAAATTTGAATACTAATCTGTTTGATTTTAATATTAATAAAACTAGTCTGAAAAAAATACTAAAAACCACGCTCATAAACTTTTTTTTTGTATTTATGTTTAATGTTTACTGATTCTTTTCTCATTTGAATTATTTTTTTCTCAACACTCTTGACTATTAAAAGTTATCTTCAACAATTTGCAACCAAACATTGTATAACTTACTTTAAATTTGAGCTACTCTATTTTAATTATTAATTTTGTTCATTAGTGTATTTTATTCATTTGATTTTGTGCTAACACTCGTTAAATAGTGCAGCTTGCACAACGATATTTCTCTTTCGACGATCAACATTCAACGGAGATACAAGCAGCAGCAGCAGCAACGACAGCAGTCAATAAATTTTTTAATACATATACATAAAAAAAAGAGCTTTTTTAATTATTTTTCATATTCATTTCTAAACAACAAGTCATAAAAAAAATTGAGTAAATCGATTTTTAAGATACTTTTTCTTGTGTATTAAAAAAAACCTCAAATAATTCAATAAGACAATTTGATATAATTATATTCTTGAAGCAATTGTTGATGTTGGAAAATTACAATTACAATGTTGTTTATGAATCATTATTGAATTTGGCGCTTACGATAATTTGGTGGGAAGGCCTGTTTCCTGTATTTTTTTTGGAATATAAATTAATAATAGAACGTTTGTTGTTGGAATAAGACGAACGATTGAAAAGAACTTTAAGGTCAACCCATGCCCACATAGTGATAAAGTACATACGTATGTAATTTTTAAAGCGAATTTTGTGAACTATATAAAAGTATTGAGGACATTTTTAATAGTTGCTGTATCTTTGGATTAACGGAGAACTTTTGGAATTATATATTAGTCCTAAAGGAAGACACTCAAGAAAAGGTAAACGAAGAAGCAAGACGGCAGCAAGAAATTTGCCAAAATTAAAAATATCAAAATTTGCTATCGATCTAATAGATTGAGTTGAATTTCAAAATAAATATACAAATACAATTTATTATTTGAAAACTTAAATATATTAATAAAAACTTTTTGTACAAAAATAACATTAAAGAAAACAATTTCTTTTTTGGAATAATGAGGCATAAAATTAAATATAATGATCATCATTTTACATATAAAGATAGTAAATTTAATATGGAAGATATTTATAAAATTTTAAATTATGAATATGAACCCTTATCAGAAAATGAAAAATATGTAGACAAAGAAAAATTACTAACTTTATTAAATGAAAATGATGATGATCATAAACAATTTTATGATTTTATTATTAATGATTTTAGAGAACCCAAAATGGATATATTCGAATTTATTAAAACAAAACAATATAATTTACAGATCGGTGAATTTTTTAAAGACATATGGTATCCCTTGTATAGGAAAAAAGATATTTTAATAACATATAATATTTTAAAATTTATATATAATGGTTTGGTTACTTCGGTACCTTCCCCGGAAGAATATACAAAATTCAAAATAAAATTAAAACGTTCTTTAAAGCATAATAATATTGAAATTGTAGAAATAAGTTATGAAAAATTAAAACAAAAAAAATCAAAAATGTATAATAGAAGTATTCAAAATGATTTGCAATATGTAAATGACGAAAAAAATATTAAATGGATTATGCTTTCTTGGAAAAGTTTTAAATGCTTAATTATGCGTTCCAAAAACAAAGTAGCAAACGATATTAGAGAATATTACATGCATTTAGAAGAATTATTAAATGATTATTCAGAATATATTAAAGAAAAAACGCACACTGAAGAAATTGAAAAAATTAAGAAGGACAAAGATGGTCAATTAGAAAGAGCTAATAGAATTAACTCCAATTTAAGAAATGTTATTGATAATATAAAAACTAAAAGTAAAAATGGATTTATTTATATAGCTACATCAAGGTCTTATGCTCAATTAAATACTTTTAAAATAGGTATGACTACGAATGGAAATCAGAGATTAGCTAACTATAATAGTAATAATACAGTAGAGAATAGATTTTATTATTGTTTCTTTGAAAAAGTTTTTAACGCCACTAAAGTGGAAGCTATTTTAAATGATTTATTAGAAGCTTTTAAAGATAAAAAATCAAAAGAAATGGTAAAAATTCATTATAAATATTTAGAAGAATTAGTTAAATTAGTTATTGAAAATATAAATAAGCCTTATGATTACATTAACGACATCATAAAAAATAAATTAAATAGTATGTATGATTTAAAACCTTTTATACCTAAAGAATTAATTGTTATTGAAGATGAAATAATTTTAAAAGACCTAGATACACAAATTGAAAATTTATTTGATAGATTTATTGAAGAAAATAGATTAGAATTAACTAGAAAACAAATATTATCTCAATTAACAAATATTGACAACATTAGTAATATTATTAAATGGAAGCATATTAAACATTTTATAAAATGGAAAAATGAAAAAACACGTGTTTTATATAAAAATAAAGAATTTATGATTACTTATTAATAAAAAGATAGTGCTTTAATGTTTAATACTTTATTTTGTATAAAAAAAAATATAAATATAATAAAAATTACTACCGCAAGTAATGTGGTATACACCACAGTGTCCCATTTTTTTTCAATCAAATTTTCTTTATATCGGAAAACAGATAAAGTTCACGAATTATATTTCCTCAGCTTGGTAACTTTAATAGAGATAATAGAAAACATTTAGCCTAATCAAAACAAGATTTCAAAATTTTTCTTTAAACAGGAAAAACAACAACTTACAAAAAAAAAATCCTATCATCGTTCTTAATCTCTTTTGTTATAAAGTTTTAAATTGAAAATGTCTTTTTAAATATCACACAAAGCATTTACACAATTAATGGTCAGCACAAAAAAAAACCTCATTAAACTAATTCAAATGGGTAACTAAAGAGAGCTTCAAGATAAAATTTGTCGCCTTGATTTTTTCATTATCATTTTCTTCTCTGCCAGCAGAGACGATAATTTTTCTTATTCTCATTAAATATTTATATATCTACGTAAAAGTATATATTCACTAACAAGATACGTATCAGTATTTCGTAATCAATCTCAAGTAAGTTACAAATGGAGAGATATTATTAAAGCATCGAGAATCCATTTCGCTCAAGGATACCCACTACCTACTAACCAATTTATCCCAGAGAGAACCCCAGACATTCTGAATTTCAGTCTCGTTTATTGTGAACAACAATTTATATCTCGCTCGTCCTTGACACATTTAATAAATCAAAGTAAACTGATTGAGATTTTAACTTACTCCAAACACACGCATTTCGGATATAATATGTAAGAGTTGAAGTAGATGGTGTTACAAATGAGTAACTGTGATATATCAAAGTGATAAGTGACCTCTGACATTTAACAAGGTAACAGTTCAGTTAACATTTAAGGTACTTTTGCTGAAGAAGAGTTAAAAAAAGTAAATGACCGTGTTAACATGAATGAATGATACTTTTGTGCTTTTTAAGCTTAAAAGTCGCTTAAAGTTCCATGAGTACCTTTAGGCAAGTTTGCATAAGCAAATAATGTAAATTGGCAATTTAATAACTGTTGCTGGACACGCAAACTTTAATAATTACATGTTACTGGTAAAAAACTCTCTCAAAAACTTACCTCACTGCAGCCTTATCGCAGGCATCCGGTGTATCGACGGCAGGTAAATGTTCCGTCGCCAAATCAACCGAATCGTTACCGCTTCCGCCGCCATTGTCACTACCGACGACTGTCACTGGTGACATAACACCGCCGCTACGCATTGTCGGTGACATATTGCCGCTGATAGCTACAGTGGTGGTGGTGGTATTCGTCGATTGTTGTTGTTGCAGTGTTTGCATTCTTGAATATTGCTGCAGGTGGATCAAAGATTGCTGTTGTTGTTGTTGTTGGTCTTGTTGCAATATAGCAGCAGCAGTCTGTTGTAATGGTTCGGATATATCCAACTGATTATTATGATCACTATTACTTGTGCCCAAATATGAACTTAAATTACTAGGTGTCGGCAAGGATTGTCCAAAATTACTAGAATTATTACAATCTCCTCGATTCGGTGTTGTTGCTGATGATGATGATGGATAATCGCCGCATGGAGTTGCACAAATCGACGAATTATTATCAGCTGGTGTTGTTGTTTGACTTGGAGATTGTAATTGATATTGTTGCGGATCACCTTGGAAGCCCAAGTTACCCTTGCGACTATTTGAGCGACGTACTATTGTTAGAGATCCTTGTTCTGAAAGTAAATAAATTTAAAAAAAGGTTAAATGTTAGAAATGGTTAATTACAAAGTTAAGTATATTTATAAACATTTTTAAGGTGTAGTGGGGAAGGATGGCATAATCTTGTTGTACTACCGTAATAACAGAATCAACACTGCAGTTTAGAATGAAAAATATAATGTGGTTCCTGATTCAAGATCTTGAAAAAGAAAATGTCTTATGAAATGCTTTTTCAATTGTTAACCTCAAGTAGGTAGGTACTTGAATTCATTAACTTTTTCAATTAAAAAACAATTACTGCTCAATTTAGTACAGCTTTTGTTTTGAATTTATGACACAGTGGTCCATGAAAAATAATACACAGTTGATACAAAAATTATTTGACTGTGAGGTTCAGAAAACCACATCATCATTAAATCTTAGTGTTTAGAGCAATGTATTGTTTTTGAATCCCTATAAAGATTGGAACTCATCAGAATACCTCAAGGTAAACACTGAAAAATTCAAAATTTAGTGAAAGTAGTTGTTGAAAATGTTGCATTAAAATAAATTGAATCTTACTTTTAATAGGTAGTAGAGTAACTAAAGCTAATTATTAGGGAACCCGGCCGAACAGCTCTGGTTTTGACGATTTTTTTTTTCAAACGTAGGTAATTAAAAATACTTTAAAGTCTATAGATTAAAAACTGCCGATGTTGCCGTATTGTTTTTTAAAATTAAAATTAATTTTTTTTGCTTAAATTTCATAAAACAAATGATAGCAAAACATTCTCTAGGTAATTTAAGGAAAAAAAGTATAAGGGAGTAAGGGACAATCTTCCATCGCACATAGGGGTATTTAGTCAATTTAGGCGGTCAAAACACGAAATTTTAAACTGATCCAAGCGTAAAAAATCAACATCCTACTAAAAGTAGATAACTTGCTTAGCGTTTTCTTATAGTTTAAAAATTGATTATCACTTCAGGTGACTAACAGCAGCGGTCTAAAGTTCAAAGTTTTCAGCCCAAAGATAAAATTAATGATAAAATTTAATGTTTTCTAAAGGTTAAACTCTTATCTAATTGAATCTGCAAAAAATAAGTGCAACTGCGACGCATTTGCCCTTCTTAAAGGTTTTAGGTTTTGAAAAATGGTTACCTTGTATTCAGCATCCATATTTTAAGTTTTTTTTTAAAGATTCAACTTCTTGAATTACAGAACCTGAATCCTTATGATTTTTCCTAAATTTTAAGACCTTTATCTTGGCGATACCATTAATAGAACTGCATTTATAAGCGTTTTAACAAACCATAGAGAGAGATCCATTCTTGACACTTTTTTGTTTGATCAAAAAGTGGTTTAGGAAGAAAAATGTTTTCATCGAAATCAACACTTAGAACACTTTATTCCAGTACTAAATACAAGCTTTTACCTTGTTGATGAAGATAAACCGGAAAAATAATTTTGTCCGCGTAAAATTGGTAAATACTCCTATGTGCATCTATTAAGCGATAAATGCAATTTTCTCACAATCTGACTTCAAACACAAAAAAAATATTTTGAAAACAACGGCAACACCTACAATATTTTAAAATACATTTTTAAAAAGCCAGAAGCTCATTCTTTTCTCTTAAATTTAAATCCACTAAATTTAATGAAGAGTTTTTGAAAAAGTGGTCCTCAAACTCAGAATTTAAAATAAAATGTTAAAAAAAAAATTTAAAATGACTTTTTTCCAATTTTTTTCTAATTAAATATGAATATATAAAAAAAAATTTTGGCCATAAATATTATCAGTTGAATATGAAGCAGAAAAGGTAATATATATATCACACTTTTGAAAAAAAATTAAAAATTACTTCAATTTCAATGGGTTTATTTGATGAAAACTGAATTTTTGCATTCATTTTCTCAAAGATTTTGGCAAATAAGAATTTTAAACTTTTGCTATTTAACTTTCAACAATAAGGGCTATTGAATAAATAAAAAATAACTTTATATTTAGATGTTGAACTTAAAAAAAAAAATAAGTTAAATTTTTTTTCAAAACTTCTATTAAAAAAAGCTCTTCGAAAATGAAATACTTTTTAATTTTTTTTTCATAAACCGTAATACATATTGCCATTTCCTTTTATAATTTCAAATCATAATAAATGTGGCCTAAAAAATTGAAAAATAAATGCATTTTATATTACGAAAAAGTTTTAAAAACCACATGTTAAAATTTTGTCAATAGTTTTTTTTTCAAAAATCTGAGTTCAATTATCATTCTTTAATATTGTAGATGTTGCCGTTGTGCTCAAATATTTTTTATTGTGTTTGAAGTCAATTAATAAGAAAATTGCATCTATCGCTTGAACGATAGAAGATTGTCCCTCACTCCCATATATTTTTTTTCCTTGAATTTCCTAGACAATCTTTTGGCATCAATTAACTTATGAAATTTAAGAAAAATTAAAATAAAAAAAAAATAAAAAATCTTCAATTAAGTACGTGTGGCTTAAGCGTGTATGTTTTCTTAAATTCAATCAAATTAAACAAAAGCAAACTGCTGGATTAAATTAAAACTCCGTATAATTTATGTGACTGTATTGAACTCCAAAGGGAACAGTAGCTTAAAATACTCTCAATAGAATTTTTCTCAATACTTTTGATTTTGCGTTTGATTTATTCAAGCCCTTTTTTTTAATATAATTTTCAAATTCATGTAAAAAATGCAAACAAAAAATCTCAAAGAGGAAGAACTTTGTTTAAGAACATTGTTGCACAAATCAAGCCAAGTTCAGAAACTTTGGCATTGCACCATTATTTACAGCAGGCATGTCAAACTTGCGGCCCGCGGGCCACATGCGGCCCACATCGTATATTTGTGCGGCCCAAGCTTAATTTAGGTACAACTTGCATTTTCAATTTTTACATTTAATTTTAGTTATAAAATAAAATTTAAATGTCTCTAATGAACACGAACAAACCGGGGAATCCAATAAAATTGTTTTGAATTTCTCCATTTCAACACGATGTTCACTGCAGAGATTTTAACTTTTTGCTATTTATGTCGCAATGGAGAATTTCCAGCTTATATGAGTTCTTGATGGGTGAAAAGGTAAACAAACATTTTTTGTATTGAAAACAAGCTATTTTTTGCTGTATTTAGTATTGGAGTGCAGTTTGACCAATGGGAAAGCAGTGAAAAAGTTCCATACGATTTGTTTCATCCTAAGTGAATTTTCGGGAATAAGCTCTGAATTTGTTTATTTGTACAAAATATTTAAGTCGACTTCCAAGCAACCGAAAATTAGATTTCCAGTCGACTTGCAGTCGCTACTTTTTTCTTAAATGAACACCAATGCAAATATTTTCGCTACTTTGTCCCGAAAAATCCATCCTTTTTTAATCTCTTTTTGAGACGGGTTTATAAATATAGAATCAGTACGTAATCATTTGCAAATGGAGCTAATCGAAATCCAGTGTGGCTCCGTTTAAAGATATAAATTCGATGAAGCTGGGATACCTGAATTTTACAAGTATCTAACAAGCAGATTTGAGAACACTCGAGAATTGGCATATGAAATCATTTGTATGTTTGGAAGCACTTCATCGATGCGAGCAGCAGTTTTCACTTATGAATCGAAATGAGTCACCTGTTAAATCCAGAATAACAGATCTACGCCTTGTGTCTGTTTTAAAAGTAATAACTTCTAAAAAATTTTCATCACAAGTAGAGAAGATGGTACAGAAAAGAGATGCCAAGTGTCAGGCAGAAAACATTAATATTACTACATATTGTTCTTGTTCTTTTATAAAAATAAATCTGTTTCGTAAAAATTCTAATATCTTTTTTTTTGCGGCCCATAGAAATTTAGATCCTGCTATTTTGGCCCGTGAATGCCATTGAGTTTGACAAGCCTGATTTACAGGAAACAATTCATGACATTTTCTATTCCATCTCTTACTTCTATAACAAAGATTTCAGAATTTCCAAACTAGCATTATTTTTTTGGGGTAGAAAAACAAGCTCCTCAGGAAATTTAAGCATTTTCGGGATTAGTTATTAGTAGTTTTTGAAACTGAAAATCATTATTAGCTGACTCACTGATAGACCATCAAAGTAATGGAAATTTGTGTAGGGCGTGTTAACCGCGCATTTTTCTGAACTAATATACTAAAATTATGGAACACTTCTTCTGATTATCGCAGAATTTTGAAACTATACCTGAAGAATGGTAGGACTGGGAGTTTATTTAAAATAACAAAATTAAATTAAAAAAAAAAACATGAAAAAACACATTAAAAACAACCAAATAAATATAGATCACAACAAAAACATTACTGTTAAAAAAGAGCCAAGTTCTCCTATGTTGAAATTATGCTGACACAAAAAGTACTGAAATGTAAAAGTGTACCAAGTTCTAAAGCTTGGCTTTAAATTTGTATAAATAGAATTTTGATTGTTCTCTTGACAATTTTTCTTTAAATTACCGATTTTTAAAGCTATTTGAAACATTGCCAAGAAAACAATCAAAATTCTATTTATACAAGTTTAAAGCCAAGTTTTAGAACTTGGCTCCTTTTTTAACAGTAATGTTTTTGTTGTGATTTCACTACTTTTTGCAAGGTTTTGCTGTAGAACTTAAAATCACTATAATTGAGGAAAATTCAGAGAAGATGGGGATTGTCTAAAATTCTCAAATTAAAATTTTTTTCTTTTGTATAAACTACCAGGTCTAACATTCTACCAAATTTCAAGATGCTACGATAGTTAGAAGTGCTCTATAATATTTGATGAAAATTCAGCGGAAATAAGCGGTTGCCACGGCCCCTGACTTAAATTCACAGAATTAAATTTTTTTCCTTTTTATAAACTACCAGCTCTACTCTATCAAATTTCAAGATTCTATGATAATCAGAAGTATAATATTTGATGAACATTAACTGAAAATGGGCGGTTACCACGCCCCTGGCTAAAATTATCAAATTTTATTTTTTTCTCTTTGTATAAACTACCAGTTCTACTACTTTACCAAGTTTCAAGATTCTACGATAAAATCAGAAGTGCTCTAAAATATTTGATGCAAATTAAGCAAAAATGGGCGGTTACCACGCCCCCTGAACTGAAAATCCCAAATTTTCGATTTTTCCCACAAGACCCATCAACGTGCCAAATTACAAGTTTCTACAATAGTGGGAAGTTCTCCATAATTTTGATGATCTGTCAGTGAGTCAGTGAATCAGTGAGTCAGTAAGTCAGTTATGGTTTTTCCGATTTTTGAGGCCCTATATCTCAGAAACTACTCATCGTAAGTAGCTGAAATTTTGTGAGGAGCTTGATTTTTTTGATTTGGAAAATCAGTCTGCTGGCACAAAAAGCACTGAGATATGAAAGTGTTAAGTTCTTTGATTTATTTCTAAATTTTTATCGGTGAAATTTTGATTTTTTCACCTGGCAAATTTTCAAATTGACAAAAAAATCAACACAACACAGCGTTTATAGTTTTTTTTTCTACAAAAATTCGGATAACAGAAATATGGCTTTGTCGTTTGCGAAAATTGACTTTGATTATATTGGGCAACAAAATTTTTTGCCAAAAGAACTAAAATATACTTTTCTGAAGGTTTTTGGGTTGCTGAATTTAAAACTGGGGTCAAAAAAATTTATTTTTGAAATGTTACCGTTATAGAATGTAAAAAACGTCATTTTGGCTGTTTTCGAGGTTATATTTTTGTGTGAGGTAATTCATTAAAGACAAATTTGTAACGAACTGATTTTTTTCTTCCAAAAACTGTTTGAATCTTCGTATATTTTATTAACTACCCAATATATCTTAAGTTGAAATTAATAACTCAAGGACTAAATTATTTCAATCTAAAGTTTAGGTCACTGGTCACAAGATTTTGGCCACAAAAACCAAAATATTCTTTTGTGATGGTTTTAGAGTTGGTGACCTCGTATCCGAAATCAGAAATATGACCAAATGTTTTTCATAATTTACAGACAGATTTGTCGCATTTTTAAAATTATCGCTGACACCATCTAAAACTCTTAACGCTTAGAACCAACAAAACTCGTTAAGTTGTTGTCTAATATGTGAAGAAATGTAATCGAAGATTCAGCGAAAATTATTTGCTCCACTAAGATTTTCAGTTTTTGTTTTTTTTTTACCTTGAATTTAATTAAATATTTAAATTTAAATCTATTTAAACTTGAACTAAGATAGAAAATAATTGTTTTATAGAGATACATAAAGCTAATTTCACTCTATGGATGCGATGTCTTCAAACACAAAAAAAAAAAAAAAAAAAAATGTAAAAACAAAACAAACAAAAGTGCACCTCGCTATAAATTTAAATGCTTTTTTTCATCTAAGATTGCTCAACGAATAAAAAAAATATAAAATAAAACAAAGCAAAACATCTGCATTAACTCAACTATAAAATAACTGAAACATCCTTGAGCCTTAACTCTAAGCTTTATGCTTGGTAAATCTTATGTTTTTCTTTCTATTTGTTTCTTTGTTACAAAAAGGATAACCTTTCTCCCTGCAGCAAAGGAAGCTGTCTAGGAAGGATAAATGTCATATTTCTAAATATAAAAAACAAAAGTACAAGGAAAAAAATGAAACAAGTGTAGGTTGTTTGGAGATATATAATACCAATTGCAGGCAATGGTAAATCCCACTTTATTTTGATCCTTTCAACATGCAAAAGGGAAATTAAATCGTCTTTTTCCATTCCCAAACACAAATAATAATAAAACACTTTCTTATTTTTTTTACATTTTTCTTCATCTTCTTTTTCTATTTTTCATTTCGTTTTTCCATTTTATTCATAAATTTAAATTAATAATTTACCATCCTCGTTGTCGTTGTTGGAGTCACCAACCACTACCACCAGGACCAAAGACGATGCGAAAGATGATGACGACGACGTCATCAGAAAATTTTAAGGAGTCTCCTGCTTTAGGGCAAACAATCTTAATCTTCTATAGGTACTCTGGTATACTCTTAAAACTGAATAAAGATAAAGATACAGATAGGATGGCAACCTTATTAGCAATGTTTGCCCTAGAGCACAGTTTAAGGACGAACCGTGTCAACATCCAGCAAGAAAGAGGAAAGACCGAGGATTATAACATTTCCAAGGTGGGAGGGGAATAGTAGGTGGAATAATATTTACTCGAAAATTGAATGACAAGATACCTTGTGGAGGACGTAGGACGTAGGAGCAAAAATTTGTAAGGACCTATTAAGGACGAGAATACACAAAAAAAGATAGGTACGATGATGGCCTCTTGCCTTTCCTCAACATGTTTCTAATTTGATTACGCAACATTCAATTGAGTCCAAATACTCACTTGACACTTGGCCATTTACTGGTGCCACACTCTGCTGGGAACCAGTTGGACTATTTGATTTTGATCTTTCCACTCCACTGCTGCTTCTTCTATCCGAAAGGGAGGTGATAGTATCCTCACGACCGGTTCGATTCTCTGGAGTACTGGCAACTGCAAGAAAAAGAGAACAAAAAAAAAATAGGAAAATTTGTATTTAAAATTTAATGTTGATGAAATATAGGATTGGAGTAGTTATTTTTTTTTATATTTAAATTTTATTTATTTTATGATGAGAAGCAAAAAAATATCCTTGAAGTTGGGGAATTTTTTTCGAAAGGACGAAAGTTTCCTATTTTACATTTGAGCTTGGTAAAAGAGCTATGTCTTAAGGTCTTTTAAGGTCAAAAGAGGTGAAGTAAAACAGAGCACACAAGTTGGGTATAAGTTGTATTGTAGAAAGGGTGTGGGTGTGAATGATGACAGCTGGAAGTGAATTTTATAACCCTGGCTGTTTTGGAATTTATGAAAATATAAAATTATTTTACTGCAAGAGAAAAGTAAGCTGTCCCAGTTGAGTTGAATTTATTTCACAAAATTCTAAATGAAAATTGTATAACAGAAATGAACGAAATGAATATTAAATCAAATTGAATTTAAATCATAATTATTAAATTTAAGGACATTTATGTGACAACAAGAATAAGAATTTAAATTGATTTAGTTATTGGGTAAGGACTGGTCTATAACACCGGAAATGTGTTGAACTGGTTTTAATAAGGGATTTAAAAGTCATTTACATATGTAGCTTGAAGACGACTGTTTAAGTTTCTTTCAAGTTAAGAGTTTAGAATTATTAAATCAAGTAAATTCTTAAAGAACAATAATAACGACAGCAGACAAAATTGCAACTTTAAGAGGAAACTCGTTTTTTAAGAAAGCGCCTTAAGTGATTTTGGTAAAAATGTTTTCGCGGAGGTACTTATGTGAGTAAGGTCGAATTTTTGAAGAAAACAATATTTTTTAAACGATATATAATTTATTCATTTTGGACTAACCAAAAAATTTCTGCCTGAAATTCGACCGGAAACTCTTCAAAACAGGTAGGAATTTTGGAAATTTTTTAGTCAAGAAGCGAAAAAAAACCTTACCATACTGTCTCGTAAGTAGATAAGGGATATTTGGAGGTTGGTTTGAGAGTATATTTCAGGGGGTTGGGGTCAAAATTCTGCCGGGGTCAAAATTCTGCTTTCAAAATTCTGCTTTTCAAAATTCTGTTTTTCAAAATTCTGTTTTTCAAAATTCTGCTTTTAAAAAGTCTGTTTTTCAAAATTCTGCAAAAAATTAAAAAAGGGTTTGGAAAATGTTAAAAAGCGCGCTTTTTAACATTTTCCAAACCCTTTTTTATTTTTTTGCAAAAATTTGTAAAATCATCTTCTTGAAAAATTTTCTGCTTATTTGATATTTGATGACCTTCATAATTTGTCATTCTTTGAAAGCAAATTAATTTTTGTTTTATAAATAAATAAATTTGAAAATATTAAGAAAAAGTTTTTAATACATTTCCGAAAATAATTAAAATTTTTTTAATTTATCAAACAAAGATGAATATTCAAAAATTTGAATAAGAAAAGGAATATTTTGTATCAAACAACATCGGTTCCAATAAGTTAAACATAGATTTTATTTGAAAGAAAGTCAGTCAATGCATTTTAAAAAATATTTGCGACACTTAAACAAAAAAATTTAGGAAAGTACCAATGTTGAATTACATTAATGAGGTGTATTTTTCTTTAGTCAGCGCATATGCTATAAAAAAAAACAGAATTTGCAGAATTTTTTATTCAATTATAATGCTGGCAGAATTTTGAAAAGCAGAATTTTAAAAAGCAGAATTTTGAAAATCAGAATACAAAAAAAGCAGAATTTTGAAAAACAGAATTTTCGTTAAAAAAGCAGAATTTTGAAGCCAGAATTTTGACCCGATCCCTATTTCAGGGCTGTAGCCAGGACCTTAAAATAAAAATTCCCTACATTTAAAAATGCCATATCTTCAACAAGGCTTTAAGCAGGCTCTATTTTCAAGATGCCCTACCTTGAAAAATGCCTTACCTTTAAAAAGGAACTGGTTTAAAATTGATATTTTTGAAGGTAAAGCATTTTTGAAGTTGGGGCATGCTTCAAACTATGGCATTTTTATTATTTTGTGGTTGTATTTCTTCCCTTATAATTCAAATAAAAACGCCATTTTTTATTTTATAAGGGAAGAAATACAACCACAAAATAATAATATTATAATTCAGCAAAAGAAAATATAAAATATAATTATATGGCATTTTTGAAGACATGGCTAAAAATTTCATTACTTCAAAAGTGCCCATACTTTCAAAAATATCATTTGATTCAATAAGATTGAGTAACAATAAATAATAAAAGTTCCAACTTGTTTCAACAAACTCGATTATAGGTATCTGCATTTTCGGAACGTTGAAGAGTTATGTGAATATTTTCGAATTTTCAAAATAAAGTGGATTGTTTGAACTGCGTCATGCTTGAAAAAATAATTAAGCATCCATACAGTTAGTTTTTTTAAGTAAATTTTCTATCTGCAAATTTGATTATTACTTAGCAATGCTTAAAGAAAAATCACATAACTTGATTCACGTAAATGATAATTTCTCTGTTAACTATTGGTTGATACTTCATAAAGGTCTTAATTTTTAGGAATTCATGATCATGCATTTAGCATTAGCAGCAAACTCTGTGATATTTATTGGAGTAATCTTTGATGTAGGTATATGGCAGAAAGAGTGAAATTTCTCAAATCAATCTGTGATACTTTCTCGAAAAATGGGTGGCATACATTATGACAACTTGTGTTATTGAGCAGAGAAATCCGTGATATGTACTGGGGCAAATATTGGTTCTTCAAAAATTATCCTGTGATATTGGACAAAAAAAAAAATCCTTGAGCGATTTGTTGAGAGAGTACGTGATTCTTGTGAGAGAATTCTATGATACCTACCGAGTTGGGAGTAAGTAGAGTAATCTGTGATACATAACGGAGTGATCAATACTTTAGGGCGATTAGTGATACTTCTTAAAAAAATCTGTGATACATAACAGAGTGATGTTTTATATTTATCAGAGTGTTTTATTATAAAGACAGAGGGACAAACTTTGATACTATTCTTACTTATCTCTGACATATAAAAGATAAACCCGTGATACGTAACAGAACAGGCTGTGATAATTATTACTGGAACAACCTGTTTTACTGACATACTAGCTTGAAAACGCAACTAAAGTTTACTTTAATCACAAACAGCCTGAACGAAAAGTGTAGTTAAGCAAAAATATGGTAATTATATACACATCCTTCCATAAAGTTCAATCTTTAATATCAGAAGTTCATTGTACCTAATTTTTGTAATTTTTTTAAGTATGATTTTTTTATGAGAACCAGCAAAAAAAAAACCATAAAAACCCTAACAGGAAAATAAAAATGAAAATACTTGCATAAGTAAAACAACTCTTTTAGCTCAGCATACATCCTACACATTTGTTGGTCTTGGATGAAGAAGAATAACACAGGATTAAGATGTCACATCAAAACATTTACAAAAGCAATGATGGCTTGAAGGTTATGTTTTTCCATTTTTTTTTAGTGAATCATATTCTCATCATAAAAGGATAAAGAAAAACGAAAAAAAACGGGGGCTTTTTATAGATACATTTTCCATATTGCCAGGGATAAATTGCTTATTTTTCATTTTTCTTCAAAATTTTAATATTTTTAACACAAACACACAGAGTGTAACAGGAGCAGGAACAATGTGTATGCTTATCCCAATGTTTGAAAACACTTATACGTCAAAATTGGAAATGTTATGGCAATCAACTATCATAGCAAGTACCACACCAAACAACCAAGGTTACCAGATTTCCTTATAAAGCTCTTTTAAAACCTGTTTGTTTTAAAGCTTAAAAGTTACAACAACAAAAAACCAGTCATCATGGCAACCCTTATCACATCACAAACAATGTCTACAGCAGTAACTCCCCCGCTTTCCAACTTTAAATGAAATGTGCTTCAACAGGTAGAACTGCTCTCGGCCTCGGAACAGAGTTGGGGATGTGGTTGGATGTTTATTTCACTTTAATGCCTTTCGCTGATGGAAGAAGAGTGGTGTGCTTTCAAAAACTGTTGGCTGTATATAGATTTCCGACTGCCATCAAGAATGATGCTGCTTCTTGTTGGTTGCCTGGTGGTTGGTAACCAACTTTCGGATGAAGTGAAGTGTTTTGGTCATGTTGAAGAGTTTTCTGTTATAGTTCTCTCGGTGCTTTGTTGCTTTCATATAATGGTAAGTGCTGTTTGTAAAGTTGTTATGGCTTTATTCCGAGAATTTAAGATGGTACACATAAGAAAAAGAGTACAAGTAGGTTTTGGTAGGAGTATAGTCATAAAATTTGTTTACCCTCGTAGTAACAAATTTTATTATGTACTCTCGGTAAAAATATTTTTAAAATGTGTTATTTTATTTTGTTGTAAAAAAAAAGTGTTTATTTTACAAAATTGAGGGATAACAATATGTAAGTCTGTTGTATTTCCGGAGATTGACAGAAAACCATGGGTGATGGGTTAATCTTAAATTTTCCCAATATTTTTCAACAAATTTAATTGATTGACATGTTTCAGAACATGAAAATTAGGTAAATATCACAAAAACCCGGGTTGCTTGAGCATAGCGTGTGAATATCACAGATTACTTAGGAATCAATGGATCTTCTGTGAGTTACAATGATGTCTCAGATAAATATCACAGAATGTGATGATTAATCTTAAATTTTCGCAATATTTTTCAACAAATTTAATTGATTGACATGTGTCAGAACATGAAAATTAGGTAAATATCACAAAAACTCGGGTTGCTTGAGCATAGCGTGTGAATATCACAGATTACTTAGGAATGAAGGGATCTTCTGTGAGTTACAATGATGTCTCAGATAAATATCACAGAATGTGATGATTAATCTTAAATTTTCGCAATATTTTTCAACAAATTTAATTGATTGACATGTGTCAAAACATGAAAATTAGGTAAATATCACAAAAACTCGGGTTGCTTGAGCATAGCGTGTGAATATCACAGATTACTTAGGAATGAAGGGATCTTCTGTGAGTTACAATGATGTCTCAGATAAATATCACAGAATGTGATGATTAATCTTAAATTTTCGCAATATTTTTCAACAAATTTAATTGATTGACATGTGTCAGAACATGAAAATTAGGTAAATATCACAAAAACCCGGGTTGCTTGAGCATAGCGTGTGAATATCACAGATAACTTAGGAATGAAGGGATCTTCTGTGAGTTACAATGATGTCTCAGATAAATATCACAGAATGTGATGATTAATCTTAAATTTTCGCAATATTTTTCAACAAATTTAATTGATTGACATGTGTCAGAACATGAAAATTAGGTAAATATCACAAAAACTCGGGTTGCTTGAGCATAGCGTGTGAATATCACAGATTACTTAGGAATGAAGGGATCTTCTGTGAGTTACAATGATGTCTCAGATAAATATCACAGAATGTGATGATTAATCTTAAATTTTCGCAATATTTTTCAACAAATTTAATTGATTGACATGTGTCAGAACATGAAAATTAGGTAAATATCACAAAAACTCGGGTTGCTTGAGCATAGCGTGTGAATATCACAGATTACTTAGGAATGAAGGGATCTTCTGTGAGTTACAATGATGTCTCAGATAAATATCACAGAATGTGATGATTAATCTTAAATTTTCGTAATATTTTTCAACAAATTTAATTGATTGACATGTGTCAGAACATGAAAATTAGGTAAATATCACAAAAACCCGGGTTGCTTGAGCATAGCGTGTGAATATCACAGATTACTTAGGAATCAATGGATCTTCTGTGAGTTACAATGATGTCTCAGATAAATATCACAGAATGTGATGATTAATCTTAAATTTTCGCAATATTTTTCAACAAATTTAATTGATTGACATGTGTCAGAACATGAAAATTAGGTAAATATCACAAAAACTCGGGTTGCTTGAGCATAGCGTGTGAATATCACAGATTACTTAGGAATCAATGGATCTTCTGTGAGTTACAATGATGTCTCAGATAAATATCACAGAATGTGATGATTAATCTTAAATTTTCGCAATATTTTTCAACAAATTTAATTGATTGACATGTGTCAGAACATGAAAATTAGGTAAATATCACAAAAACTCGGGTTGCTTGAGCATAGCGTGTGAATATCACAGATTACTTAGGAATGAAGGGATCTTCTGTGAGTTACAATGATGTCTCAGATAAATATCACAGAATGTGATGATTAATCTTAAATTTTCGCAATATTTTTCAACAAATTTAATTGATTGACATGTGTCAGAACATGAAAATTAGGTAAATATCACAAAAACCCGGGTTGCTTGAGCATAGCGTGTGAATATCACAGATAACTTAGGAATGAAGGGATCTTCTGTGAGTTACAATGATGTCTCAGATAAATATCACAGAATGTGATGATTAATCTTAAATTTTCGCAATATTTTTCAACAAATTTAATTGATTGACATGTGTCAGAACATGAAAATTAGGTAAATATCACAAAAACCCGGGTTGCTTGAGCATAGCGTGTGAATATCACAGATAACTTAGGAATGAAGGGATCTTCTGTGAGTTACAATGATGTCTCAGATAAATATCACAGAATGTGATGATTAATCTTAAATTTTCGCAATATTTTTCAACAAATTTAATTGATTGACATGTGTCAGAACATGAAAATTAGGTAAATATCACAAAAACTCGGGTTGCTTGAGCATAGCGTGTGAATATCACAGATTACTTAGGAATGAAGGGATCTTCTGTGAGTTACAATGATGTCTCAGATAAATATCACAGAATGTGATGATTAATCTTAAATTTTCGCAATATTTTTCAACAAATTTAATTGATTGACATGTGTCAGAACATGAAAATTAGGTAAATATCACAAAAACTCGGGTTGCTTGAGCATAGCGTGTGAATATCACAGATTACTTAGGAATGAAGGGATCTTCTGTGAGTTACAATGATGTCTCAGATAAATATCACAGAATGTGATGATTAATCTTAAATTTTCGCAATATTTTTCAACAAATTTAATTGATTGACATGTGTCAGAACATGAAAATTAGGTAAATATTACAAAAACCCGGGTTGCTTGATCATAGCGTGTGAATATCACAGATTACTTAGGAATCAAAGGATCTTCTGTGAGTTACAATGATGTCTCAGATAAATATCACAGAATGTGATGATTAATCTTAAATTTTCGCAATATTTTTCAACAAATTTAATTGATTGACATGTGTCAGAACATGAAAATTAGGTAAATATCACAAAAACTCGGGTTGCTTGAGCATAGCGTGTGAATATCACAGATTACTTAGGAATGAAGGGATCTTCTGTGAGTTACAATGATGTCTCAGATAAATATCACAGAATGTGATGATTAATCTTAAATTTTCGCAATATTTTTCAACAAATTTAATTGATTGACATGTGTCAGAACATGAAAATTAGGTAAATATCACAAAAACTCGGGTTGCTTGAGCATAGCTAGTGAATATCACAGATTACTTAGGTATATCAATGGATCTTCTGTGAGTTACAATGATGTCTCAGATAAATATCACAGGATGTGATGATTAATCTTAAATTTTCGCAATATTTTTAAACAAATTTAATTGATTGACATATTTCAGAACATGAAAATTAGGTAAATATCACAAAAACTCGGGTTGCTTGAGCGTAGCTACTGAATATCACAGATTACTTAGGTATCAATGGATCTTCTGTGAGTTACAATGATGTCTCAGATAAATATCACAGAATGTGATGATTAATCTTAAATTTTCGCAATATTTTTCAACAAATTTAATTGATTGACATGTTTCAGAACATGAAAATTAGGTAAATATCACAAAAACTCGGGTTGCTTGAGCATAGCTAGTGAATATCACAGATAACTTAGGTATATCAATGGATCTTCTGTGAGTTACAATGATGTCTCAGATCAAGGGGCACGGTAGTGCCCAGCCAAGTTCTCTAGCAACTTTGGCACTACACCCTTATTTACAGGAAATAACTCAGGCCATTTTCGACCCCCCTCTAACTTCCACACCAAAGATGATAGAAATTTCAAACTCGCTACTTTTGTTGAGCTGGTCAAAACCAAACACCTCACAAAACATTACTGTTAAAAAAAGAGCCAAGTTCTCTTATATTGAAATTATGCTGGCACAAAAAGTACTGAGATGTAAAAGTGTACCAAGTTCTAAAGTTTGGGTTCAAATTCGTATCAATAAAATTTTGATTGTTCTCTTGACAATTTTTCTTAATTATCGATTTTTAAAGTTATTTCAAAAATTGCCAAGTAAACAATCAAAATTTTATTGATACGAATTTGAACCCAAACTTTAGAACTTGGTACACTTTTACATCTCAGTACTTTTTGTGCCAGCATAATTTCAATATAAGAGAACTTGGCTCTTTTTTTAACAGTAATGTTTTTGTTGTGATATATATCACAGAATTCCCATGAATTACTGTGGTGAGTTCCTATCATAAACTATTTTGATGGCTATCACAGCTGGACGTGGTTATATAATGGATTGTAATATATGTGATAATTATTATAGATTAATCTGGTAAATATCACGACTAATTTTCAGCTAAGTATCACGGATTACCAAGATAAATATCACAGGATTGCTGCAATACACGTATACCACAGATGATACAATAATTTGGTAAATATCACGGGTTACCTCCGTAGATATCACCGATTACTGTGGTGAATTTTTCCAGCGTTATAATATGGATTCCTTTCCTAAGTATAACAGAATACCAAGATCAGTATATTCGGTTATCGCTACATACATATATCACAGATATTGGATAATATCACGAATTACAAATAGATTTTTGAGGGTTTAGTTCTGGAACGTTAAACGTTTTCACATATTCGTCAGAAATTTCAACAAAGTAGCCAATTATAGTGCAAGAGCATGTCTAGTTTAGTAATTTAGTTCGTTCATTGAAAACTATTTACATTGTTTTTTTTTTTGTTCCTGGAAATTTAAAAACAATTTTGAAGTGTTTTAAATTTCCTATTTAATAACTACTTTTCATTCAAATTGAAATGTAATGTCTGTAAAACTTCTCTGAAACCCTCCAACTTTCCTTCTGCGAAATCAAATCACAACACTTAAGTTCTTTGTTAATTTTTTATTTTTTATTTAGTTAATCAATTTATAAAACAAATAAAATCAACTTGAAAATCCCTGAGTGTTTCATTATACTATCAGACGATTGTTAATCAAATCAAAGATAAAGTTTTTTTTGATTCGATTTCCAAGTATAAAAAGCAGTTCGCAATCAATTTTGCTAATCAATCAGTTTAAAAATCGTTAGAATCATGAAGTTCATCGCAGTTTTTGTTGCTATTTTCCTCGCTTTGGCGTTGTCAGTCAATGGAATCCCAGCTTGCAGATGTCCAAGGAATTACGATCCAGTTTGTGGTTCAGACAGTGTTACCTACAATAATCCATGTGAATTTGATTGTGTTGCCGACAACCTTAGAGGACTTGGACAGATTTTGACCTCAAAAATGGGACCCTGTTAAGATATAATTTTCAAAGACTTAGTCATGAAATGAAAATAAGTGTAAATGATATTATTTTGTTAAATTATTTGAAAAAAAAAAAAAAAAAATAAAGTGCTTTTGTTGAATTAAATTTGTGGTTTGTTTGATTTTTGTATTGCAAGCAAAAGAAAGAAAAAAAAAAATGTTTACAAAACATACAGGTTACATTTAACCTAAAAATTTAAAAAAATCATTTTATTGATGATTCAACTATTTCTTCTAGAAAAATAAACTTTCTTTGATTATAACACTCACTCTTTGAAGTTTTTTACTATTTCTTTCCAATGACACACTAGTAGCTAATTTATAAAAACAGATTTCCAAAACATTGCCAAACAAATAGTTTAAGTTTTATTGCATTGATTTTATTATTAGTTAAGGTTATACATACTTATACAAATCAAAATCGATATCTTTTGGTTTCAAACATGATAAACAACTTATTAGGTCGTAATTTATTACCAAAGTTTTTCTTATAACTTACGAGTCATTTTGTAATAAAATTTTATTTATTGTGATATCAAGACGATTAGTGTGTCGAACTTTAACGAGATTGAAAGAAATTAATGGCCATTGGTCATGACAGTTTTAAATTTTTGTTTATACAAACAAATCAATTGCTGTTTATTTTTCATGTGTTTAAATAATATAATCACAGAAATACATATAATCACCAAGACTTTTAGGTTGTTATAAAAACCAAAAGGCGTAATAAACCCGCTGCCGGTAGCCGTTATTACATTTCCCTTTACATGAGAAAAATCACGCTTGGCAAAATTGCCCCTTAACCATCATTGATCAGTTTAAGATGTGAGCAAGTTAATATTCTGTGTTGCATATTTTCCAGGAGCAAAGTTTACAAAGTCGCATAGCAGGAGGGCTACATCTTTTTACGTTGCTGAGATATTCAAGTATTGTTTTGACTCAAACACCAAATTTTGGCGTTTACGTCAAATTTAAAAAATCTTTCGCAATAATTTTCCGAAGATAAAAATTCGATTTCCAAAAAATGTAAAAATGGCGTATACGGCACTTCAATAGTAGGGCGACGATGTACCGTATGAAACGAAAAGATGGTAAGCCTGCCATACAACATTGAATATTTAATTTTTCGTTGAACAAAAATATGTATTTAAATAAAAAAATTAAAACTGCACAAACCACCACTTTATTCACGTTCTTCGCTTCATAAACCTAAAATTTTTATTGGAAATGTCTTTAAATAGTAAACGCGGAAATTTAATAAGCCTTATCTATTAGCGTTTTTAAAAAACAATAAATTTGAATTTATTTCTCTAAAGTTATTGCTTATTATTTTTTAGCAAAATGCCTTATTTTTTTTTTAAATAAATCTTCTGTGTCTCATTCTCCCCTAATATTCGAACTAACATTACCGAAAAGAATTAAAAGTCAATGTTGGCAAAAAACATATTAGGAAATTTTTTTCTTACACCTTACTTTCTCAAAATAAACAAAGGGTTACTCATAACTTATAAGTTGCCAAGATCAAAATATCGTATATAACACAAATTCTATGACAGGTCTGATTTGATCAGATTAAATTACAAAAAAACTGTGTGGTTCTCTTGTGTAGATCCACTTTAAAATAATATGATTTTTTTGATGATTTTCTAAACTTAAAAAAAATCTGATGGCATAGGTACCCCGATCCGTGGTAAAAATCGTTTAAAACGGAGTTTAAGTAGTTATAAAAACAAATTTTATATTTTGTACACTATTTATGAAATTCACTAAAACAAACAAATTATAATTTTTTTTTATAAAGGCTTTTTACGATAACAACAAACTACGTGAAACCCAGTCGTGCATTTTATTTCTTCACATAATGAAATATAATCAGGCTATTTCGTACTATTCCGTTTTAAGTATATAATTAAATTTGATGAAGCGATCATAGAACCCTTATTATAAGAGTAACAATCCGAGAGCAACTTGATTTTTTTTTTTAAGACTGCACAATGCGTGAAGCCATTATAATATGTATTTTTCTAACAAGAATTACAACCCTGTGCCCACATAACAAAATATTGTTCTAATTGAGACCTTTCATTTAACCTTGTAGATAGTTTAGCGCTAAAACATTTCAGTTTCAGTCCGAAACGGAAAATGAACAAAAATGTTGATTTTAATTTATGATTTATAATAAGTCAAACACACTTGTGTTTAAGCTGACTATGATGAGTTGTCCTATGATTGTCTGTATTTGAATGATCCTATGTGGAATGATTATTAATATTATCCTATAAGTAAGTACATTTGAATACCATTTTAACAGGGTGGCAGAATTGTAATCTGATGAGAATTCTCCCTTATTACAGGGCAATCCTGATAAATCGTGCACTTGCTCTTGTTATTGTTTATCAGCTAAAAGGCACTCAACTTATTTTATTTTTGTTTTAAGAACCCTTTTCCAGCAATTTTAATCGAACGCAGCAAGGGCGGATCCAGGGGGGGGGGGGCACGGGGGCACTTGCCCCCCCTATAACTGGTTCATACTTAAAGCAAATCAAATCATAAGAGTTGCTAAAATATATGAATAAAATAACAGAAAGAACTTGAGTAAAACTCTTGTCTATTTCTGGGTGCGAAATTATTGTTTGTTGCATCCCTTTCCAATGAAAAGCTCCATCTCAAAAATAAATATACGACTATTTGGGTAAACACGAATTTTTTTTTCTAGTAGTTTTTTTTAACTTGAAAGTGATTTTGGTGAAAAATTTTGCTATGGACATAGACAATCAAGGTATGAATGGTATTCTTTAAAAAAAATTTTGTTGTATATGCAACTCTATTTTTTCATACGGAGGGGTTGAAGTACATACTTAAAAAATGTTCACTGTTTTCGTTTTTTTTAAACATTAGTGTTTTTAAAATAGCGCAACACGCCGCAACGTTGCCTAACCTATATATTATTGAACTGCTGGATATGTAGAACAATCTTGCAACGTTGCCTAACCTATATATTATTGAACTGCTGGATATGTAGAACAATCTTGCATTTTAAGAAATTGTCCAAAAACTCCTCAAAAGTGACCCTTACTTATAGATTTTTATAAGTATTATATTATTGAGAAAATTTCTCCAGGGAAGCCTTTAACAATATGTATAGAAATAGTGTTTCAAATTTCAAAAGAATCTGTACAGTAGTTTTGAGTACACCGGCTTTGAAAACATTAGTTGTGGGGAGAACGAATTAAAGTTTTGAACTGGTCGAATAAAAAGTTTGTAAGCGAAGTATTAAAATACTCATAACTTGGTCAATTTGTCTCTAATACCTATACCTAAAATTTTAACACGATATTCTTGAGATAAAATGCATTCAGTTAAAAATTTAAAAAAATGCAAATACAAAATTTTAATGCAAATAAAAAAAAACATGGTTTCCCGGGGATAAAATAAAGTTGCAGTTTTTTTTTAATTCTTAGGAACTCTAAACTTAGAATGAAGTCTTTAGTATTCGACTAAAAACTTCCAGGTAAAAAAATAATGATATAAATATATCCATAATATTGCAAACAAAATCAATTAATCAACGAAACAAATTTGTTTTCTAAATTTCATTTTTAAAACTTAATTCCTCAAAAATTATTTAATGAAACAACTTTAGTCAAAAAACAAAATAAAGAATGAATTACTAAATTTAAGAAAAGTTATAGCACAAGATTGTAAGTGCATTTTTTGATTTTTTATATTTTTTTTTCTTCCGGCTAGTCGGGAGGTAAATGGGAAAGCACTTAAGTGGGTTTTACTGTACCAAGAATATGAACATTTTTCCTTCCGAATAACTTTTTTGTCATTTGGTACCTATTTGATGTGAAAAATGTGCCCCAATGTTTTTGGCCAGATTTTAGACCAAAATCGTCGTCGGTAAAATTCTCTGCTTTATTTCTAACTGTTATTGCTGCCCTTGGAACGCAGTATCAAGAAAACAAAATGTGATGAATTTCACTAACATATATCAATTTTATCATTAAAATTCAGAAAAATGCATCAAATCATTTGAGTCGCACTGTAGAAAGATTAGATTACAAAAAAATATCTTCAACAAAGCGGTCATACGTCAATTATTTCTAAAAGCATTTCATTTTGTTTTGTATATGAAACCTTATCAGATATCAAACAACTACGTTGTATAAAAACGGATTAAAAGCCTTAACTGATAATAAAAGTCTATAATATGCAATAACACAAAAGAAAACCCGTTATTTAACAACAACTGTCATGACTCATTTTTATTATATTTTCGAAAGAATTTTCGTATATATGGTAGCAAATTTTTGTCATATACATTTCACAACACAAAAAATACACCAATTTTCATAAATCAATTTCTTGCAATTCCAATATTTAGCCTCCATTTATGCTGACTTCCTAGCAAGCTCCTTTTTTCAACATCCTCATGCTGCGTCCTTGTCTGCCATTTTCTTCAATAGCACAGTTCAACAAGCATTTATTAGCATATGTCACCTCATCAGATCCACAAACAGGCTGGTAATCCCTTCCACAGGGGCACATAGCTTCCGATCCAGAGATGACAAAGATCATAGCGACAAAAATCGCAACAATTATTCCGAAAAATTTCATTTTGAAAGTTTTAAGTTTAAAGTTGTTCAAGTTAAACGTTTAAAAGTTCTGTTTGTATTAACGACCTGATCGATACTGACTGAACCAAGTTGCACTTTGGAAAAAATTAATTTCAGGTTATCTTATCAACAGTTTTTAGTGATTAGGCTGGCAAAGGTAAAGTATATACATACAACACAGGTTATTTTTGCTTATCGAAAAAAAGTTGTTTGAGCTTTTTTTCTGTCTACTGAATGAAGTTCACCTCTTGAATCAGTAGAATTAACCAAAAGTTCTACGCTTTTATATCGAATTCATCAATAATTCATCCGATTGGTATATTGAATGGAGTTTTAATTATAGCGAGAGTGAGATTGAGTGTGATTATGCATGACAAATTGATGGGATTTACCTGCTTGGTGGCTGGACAAAGCAAACATATGGATGTGCAATTATTTATTTTGTTCATAAAAAATACGTCTTTCATTTATCAAACTGATGAGTGGGTGTTCTTTTAAGGAGATGTTGACAAATGAGAATGCAAACAAATCTTTTGTTAATTATACATACAACTTGAGACGTAGTGTATATTTGCCAACATTACCATTATACGTTGTTGGTGGGAAGCGTATTATTATATCTCATAAAACTAATATTGATTGCAATGTTTAATGAGATTCTAAGGGGAATTCTTGTGTACAGATATTTAGGGGGAGCACCGTGTTAAGTAACATGATTTTTTTGTTAGCTTGCTTGTGTCAATTAGTGCTGGACCTTTGTTGAATTAGAAGTAATATATAATGTTTGCGGATTTGCATTAGAATTGAGGTTCTAAGAATATTATAAGCCTCTAAATTAAACAAACTTGAGAATTATATCTAGTGCAAAATTTGACAAAAAATAAGACTGCTTACACAAAACTTCATTTTGTAAACTTGCTAAAAAATCAATTTCTTAAGCCACCCATGAGTCGTTTTGTATGGGACTCACTTCTTTTGAGGTGTTTTAAGTGAGCAACCATACAATTGAAAGGGTTTGTGACTGTTAAACAAAAGTTTTCCCAGTGTTTAAAGCATTTCTCAAGCGGTCACTGGGGCGTATGCGTAATATTTTTCTTTTGATAAACTTTAACGGATTGTAACAAATAAATAACAATAGACAATATTGATGATATTTTGGGCAGGGTTTTTTATAAAAATATGGTTTTTATCAAACAAATATAGAGAATCCAAACTTTCAGTACCTACTGTTTAAATTTTTTGAATCTAGGTAATTGTGGATGGATGGAAACTCCAAGTTAATCACAATTTTTCCCATTCGTCATCTAGAATATACAATTGTTTGCAAAAAGTTAATTGCTTTATTTATGTTAATTCATTATCTTTATCTTTCTTTAGTGTTCACAGGTGTTTTCTATTTTCGTTTGTTTTTGCTTAAAGTAGATTTTTAGCCAGTGACGGATTAAGAACAAAAAATTAACTTCCACAAATATTTGTTATATTTTAAAAGTTATTTTATTGAAATTGCAGCTTAAAGAATTTTATTACAGGAAGAGTGAATTTAACCATGTAAAATACGGCTTGGAATCAAATCTAAACCTCTCACAAAAATTTAAATTTGAACAATGTAGTTCAAATTTTGTTTTACCAATGAAAAACAAGAATGTCAGAGAATCAAAATTCGAGGATCAAACCAACTAAAATTCAAGTTTGGCTTGTTAGTTTTTGCTGTTACATATACAAAAAAAAGAAAATTAAGGCTTTGGATTGAGCGGTGTATTTTAAGGAAAAGTTTACTCTGTTAAAATTTGTGTTTTCATAATTTTTCTTCATTTTATTAACCTATTTTTTTTAACATTCAATATTAACCACAAGATGATAAATTTTCACTGCATTATTGTCTCAAAAAAAAGTCTTTATAAGGGTGAAAATACATGTTTTTGGAATTTCCAATACAATATTTGAATTCCTTGGAAAATTCTACATCAATTTTATACATGATTCTCCATAAAATAGTGAGACTGAAAAAAGTTCTAGCGACATGAAAAAGTATAAATCAAATTCGCAAAAAAGAGGTGTTAATATTTAAAATTCATCTTGATTTTCGAGGGTTAATATTTAAAATTCATCTTGATTTTCGATTTTTGATTTTTTAAAAAAGGATTGAAAAGTTACCATGCAAAACGCATAAAACTTGTTTTGCTTCAAATTGTCCCTATTTAAAATTAACCTAAACTTAACAAAAAATCTTCTTTCTTATATCCTTAATAGTCTAAATTACATCTCCATCAAATAACTCCGCAAAATGTCAAAAAATTTCGTTTTATAATCTCATTTACCACATGAACTTATCCAACCATCTTGAAAATAATCTGTTAACCTTTTAGATACTCATACTTTTCCTGAAAAAAAAAAATCATCTTTAAAATCAATTGAACGTGATAATTCTACTTAGGATTATTACCAAACACAAATTCTTCGTTTTCCTCAAACGAAAATAAATTTATGGTTGAATAAATCTTCATAAAAGAGTCAACTCTTCAAAAAAAAAGCTCTCTCTCCTTCCATACGTATCGTGTTTGTTTAGTGTTTTTATTTTGTATTTGTTCATATCATTTAAGTGTGCCTCTTCAGATGGGATTATTCTCTTAACACTTTGTTGTAACAAAAAAAAAAAAAAGAAAAAAAAAATCAATTTTAAAATTACACAGACCATTAATCATCACAATTGGTTGAGTCGCAAAAAGCATATCAATTACCTATTTAGTTTCTTCTTTAAAGTAACACTTGATTAGAGTCAATGACAGGGCTGGCAAACCTAAGAAAAGTGGGTCTATTTTAAAAATAATCTTTACTTGATATTTTTACTTTACTTTTTTTGACAGAATGGTCCTGCTTTTAATATTGATTTTAAAATAAACTAAAAAATATGTGAAAAACAGGTTGAAATTTATTTTTCAAATATTTTGAAAACCAATTTCAAATCAGTTGTAAAATGGTTGAATGACAAAAATTTAATTGTCAACTTGTTTTAAGTTAAATTGTGAATTTAAAACCCTAGCTCCGGTAATGTTTTTAAAAATCAAATAAAAACAGACATCAATCTAGTTTCAAATTGGTTGCATAATAGTTTATTTTTTTAGTTGTAAGGCGTTTTTCAGTATAAAGTCTTTAAGTTCTCTTAAAAATACTTTAAGATCGACATTATATTAAAATAAGCAACCAATTAAATTTAATTGTACCAAGTGGTAAAGTGAATGTTTAAAATCTACAATAAATTTCGGTACGTGTTGATATAGGTGCGCCACCACTGCCTTATATCAACCTGCCATATACACAGCCTTATTGTGTTTATTAGTAAAGTAATATAATTGAGCTGGACAAGTGCGAATAATGGTGGAATTGAAACATTTATTTCGCTTCCTCTACTTCCATATTAAATGAGTGGAAAACACAAGAGTGACATAAGACGTGACGGTGACTCTTATCGTTTTAATTAAATATGCAAATTTAATACCGAAACCATCTGTGAGAGAGCACTTATTAAAAACTGACTGAAAAGTTTTCAAGTCCATTTAGTTTAAAATCAGTTGTCGTTATCTTCAGAACAAACGTGTTTTCTTGTGTGTTTTAAAATGAAATTAAGTACATCTATAATTTGTGTTTTTGTTTTGGTCATTGCACTGGTTGCACCAATTCAAGGCACTTTTTGTCCATGCGATGGAGCTAAGGGGCAAGTTTGTGGCTCTAATAAGGTCACTTACAATAGTCGTTGTGAATTCGATTGCACCCAGAGGCAATACAGGCAGCTGGGTAAAACTTTGAATATTGCAAAAATGGGACCATGCGATAGCACCTGACTAGGAATGCCATGGAAAAAGTTAAACAAATTCAACTTTTGAATTTCAATGTTAATGAGTTTTTTGAGATTAATGTAATGTATGTATGTACTCAGTTTGTGATATGAAAATCGTCATGGTAAAATAAATAAATTAATTAGTTAAACGTTTTTCTCTTGTTGTTTTATTTTTTGTTTTTTGTTTCTTTTTTTATTTTGATGTAAAGTGTTCATATGATTGTTTTTCTGTCTGTGCAGTGCAAGTATTTTTTAAAAGATTTAAATTTTACAAAACAAAGATAAGGTATCATGAAACCTTTTTTTAAAGGGGTTATCTTTATACCAATCTGATTAAACAAATGTAAAAATTAATTTTGTTGTTGTTATGTTCTGAATTTTTTCACTTGATTGATTTTTAATTAAAACTATTGAAAGATTAACATGTGTTTTGCATTTTCGGTCTTGGATATTTTTAAATGTTTTGGTTCCAACCCACCAAACATGTACCTTCTCGCTCAATTTAATTAGGTACTTGCATAACAAATTGAATTTTTGGACCCACAAAACGTGTCAAAAAAATCATAAATAAACAACACTTTTTAAACTTTTTTTAAATCCAAAAATAATTTTTTTTAATTTTTTTTTTTTTAAATTCAGTATTGTTGTAACTAAAATAACTTTTCCAAAAATATTTTTAAACGTATTTTTTAAATCAAAATCGTTAAACCCATTTTCGAGAAAAAAAACTTTTTCCATTTTGGGCAGGGTATTAAAAAACAAATAATATAAACAAACACACGGACGCAGAGACCTACAATTCATCATAACGAAAACCTATCTTTTGGATTTTTACATCATCGTAGTGTTGGTTTTGATTAAAACCTCTAAACTTTTTTTTGATACGGAACCAACACTTGACGTAAAAGCATGTAAAAAGAATTAATTCGGCATGTTCTGAATGTTTAAAAAATGAATAAAGAAAGTCAAATTAAAATACCAACAAGTCCAACCACGTACAAAAAATAGAAGGTTTTCTTAGAAATAGTAGTTTGGTACCTATTTTTTTTTTGTTAAATTTCTAAATTTCTCGAAAACGACAAAAAATTTTCGAATCCAGTTTTCTTTTATTGTCTGAAAAATAATGAGTGCATTAAAATTTGAAAACAGAATTAATACTTAAAAAAATAAAAATAAATTTTTCAAAAACTTTTCCTCTACCTAATGAATTTTTTTTCCAAGGTCAGTTTTTTAAAAAAATTGGCCCACCCGCCTAAGTGGACGGAAATTAAAACAACATACAAAAAGTTATAAATCACTTGCTGTTTGCATTTTTTGTAAAATTCCTACTCCCTCATTCATTTGAAATTAATGCCATTTTTTTTTTCAGAAAAAAAAAATGTTAAAGCACTTAAATTAAAACTAATGAAACTTATATTTATAAATAAAATCCAAGAAGACGGTGTTTTTTTTTTCAAGATAGATATTATTTAGCTTCATCTTACAATTGTTCTGAGAATATTATTTATGTACACAAACGTGGTTAATTTGTTTGAATATTTAATTTATTTTTAAGAAGAATTATATTGAAACTTTTTTGTGGTTAAATTAATGATTAAACAAATAACCATTAAACATTCTGTTAGACAAAGTTTTGATACATAATAACTATAATGTATTTATTATTTTTGGCAGTAGAAGACTATGAACATGAACACCTGTGCAAACTTTTGGATTAGTACGTGGTTTGTAGTATTTCTTTGATTTTTTTTTTAAACTATATCTATGAAATGGAAGTGTTGGATTTTATTTACGAAAATGTTTATTAGCAAGGGCTTAAGAAATTAAAATTGAATTAAAGTCGAATATGCAGGTAATAAAAGTATTTTTGGTGTAAATTGAACTCTTCTTTGTTTCATATCGACAAATTTTCTAATTATAACTCTGATTCATGCGGTCAATCCTTATACACTCAGGATTATTGAAATCCCAAATTTAAAAAAAAAAGTATTAAACCAGCCAGTGATATATGTACATGAGCTAACAATGAGGATACAGCTAAAATTATAAAAACTATTGAACTATCAAAGGATATTAAGAATAATAGTTGCCATAAGAAAAGTAATATCAGACACTTTTTGGCTTAGATAATAACTTCTCAAGTAGCACACTGGTGTATAAATTGGTGTAAATTCATTAATTTTGGTGTAAAATTGAGGAAATTGAAAAAATATGGTGTATTTCTCAAAATTAGGGGTGTAAAAATTATACCACTGTCTTTTCTGTAAAAAATTTCAACATTTTTTTAAGATTCCGTGCAAAAAAAAACCGATATTCAGTTGTTTTTATAATATACCATTAATGGTGTATAAAATTATTCGATTCTGAAATCAACCAAAACGGTACATTTTGTAAACTCTCTTTGGTGTAGAAAGCACACCCTGTGGACATAAAATTCACCAGAATGCATAAGTGGGAGACGACATATTTTTCAATGGCCGCCATTTAAAAAAAGTAGACAGCAATTAATTAGTTTTCTATAATAGTATATTTATCGACCTAATTATCCCGCAATTTGGTTTTTTCTATGCGGTTTATTATATTATAAAAGAACTCTTCTAAAAAAAATGTAAAAACAACAAAAAAAATATAATTTTTGAAAAACTGATTTTTAAAATCGAACAAAAAAATCATTAATTCACTGATATTTTTGAGGCGCTCGATTTTTAGAGGGGGTAGTATGTAAAATTAGTAGACAGAATGTGTTTCGTTTTAAAATTAGGCAAACAAATTCATATTTAACCATTAGTTTCTTATGGCAATATTATGAAAGTAAATAAAAATTCATTTACATTTATTTCATAACAAATGGTGTGAATTAGAATTCATCACACTGTTTGAGGTAAAAAATAAACTTTGGTTCAAATTTTAAATCAGAATAATTTAAATGGTGTATTTTATCCGTAGATTTATTGTGTATTTTTCAATTTCAAAGGGATAATTTTCACCAAAAACCAGATCATTTAATATACCACTAGCGCCATTTATACACCAAAATCGGTATATTTTTTTAACCACCGGAGTTTATTATATACGAGAAAATGGTGTATTTTTTATATTCAAAATGCATATCACGAAAGTGCAAAAAATACACCAAATATTTTGGTGTATTTTAGACTTTTGTGCTACTTGAGTTATGCATTTGAAAAAAATGTATGCCTCCGGGTCTTCCAATTTATTCACAGGGGTAACAGAAGAATTTACCTGATATGAATTCGAGTTGGTCAGAATATTTGGATGATTACGATTGCCATAATCAAGCCCCTCGTACTTAGTCGTCATTTGAAATTCTAACTTTCTGACTCTTTACTTCCATTAAAAATTCAACTTTTAACCACACGTTGAAATAACATTCGATCGAAAAATTGTATATCTCTACACAAGTTATTTGTTTTTTTATAAGTGTGTATGTGTATGTATATTTAGGGATAATTCTGTTTTTTTTATACTAAAGAAAAATTCACCTCATTAATGTAATTCAACATTGGCACTTTCCTAAATTTTTTTGTTTAAGTGTCGCAAATATTTTTTTAAATGCATAGACTGACTTTCTTTCAAATCTATTATATATATTAAAGTTTGGTTTTGTGTACGTTCGCTAACCGGCCACACAGACTGACTCATTTTCTTAATTTTTTTTTGAAATCAAAGAGGCATAAAAGGAGAAGGTTTAAGGAAAAAAAAATTCAAGATTTTATAGGGTAAATAGGGGTAACACGACATTGAAAAAAGAGGCTATTTTCTAAACGGTAAGTCGTAAAGAGTTGACTTTTTTTTTAAATGATAGACAAATTTATTCAATAGTTAAAAAAGGTATTGAAAAAATTCAAAAAAATTTCAAAACCAAGTTGTGAGGGTTTTTTTTGCAGTCATAGACCTTCGACAAAAGACTAATTAGAGGTACGCAAAATTTTGCACAGAAATTTGAGTTACACCATGAGAAAGATATTTAAAAAAAAAATTAGGGGTCTAAAACGGATTTTTTTTCATAGGCCCTGTATTTTGAAATAAAAATTTTTGAAAAACAACCTAATTTTTAGGGACATTTTTGAGTAGTCTTTTATTTTTTTGGAATTTTTAAAAGTCTGCAAAAAATCTCAAATTTATAGGAAATATAGGTTTTAATCATGCGCATGCATGTACAAACTTTGAAATCGAATTTTTAAATCGATTTTTGACCGAATAACGGGAAAAACAATTTTTTTTTGTCCCAAGTTTTTTGGCCGTTTTTAACAGTTTTTTATTTTTATCTTTTTTTCTTCAATAGATAAATGAATGAAATTAACAGTGTAGATAGATAATAGGCAAGACTATATTTGTACAAAGTTTCAATTAATTTTGTAATGACAAATTTGAAATATCGGTAAAATAAAATTCTATTTTTCAACACGTTACATCTTTTGATCTGGAGATTTATCTTTATTGAGCATCCTGATAATATTACCTTTCATTTGATATATCACACATAACGCTACATTAACTACAAGCTTCACAATGGTAAATTAAAAAACTTAAGAAACGTTTTTAACATAGGCCACTTTTTTTTTAATTTTAAAAGTGAATATTTTTAAATTAATTGGACGAACTTTTCAAGTTTTGATTTCCTTTTTGTATTGGGAATTATGACAAATTACAAAGTCGAAAATAGAAATAAATACAAGAAATGGCGGAACGAAGTCCGCCGGGTCAGCTAGTATAATCTATAACTTATTTGAACCGATGTTGTTTGATACAAAATATTTCTTTTCTTATTCAAACTTTTGAATATTCATCTTTATTTGATAAATTAAAAAACTTTGAATTATTTTCGGAAATGTTTAGTATTAAAAACCTTTTCTTAATATTTTCAAATTTATTCATTTATAAAAAAAAAATTAATATGCATTCAAAGAATGACAAATTATGTAGGTAAGTAATCAAATAAGTAGATAATTTTTGAAGAAGATGATTTTACAGAATCTTGCAAAAAATTAAAAAAGGGTTTTGAAAATGTTAAAAAACGCGCGCTTTTTAACATTTTCCAAACCCTTTTTTAATTTTTTGCAGACTTTTGAAAAACAGAATTATGAAAAGCAAAATTTTGAGAAACAGAATTTTGAAAAACAGAATTTTGAAAGCAGAATTTTGACCCCGGCAGAATTTTGACCCCAACCCGTATATTTATAATGTCAATTACCTTAGAATTGCTAGACGTAATTCTGGTAATAGTGATCAATTAATGTGTTCTTAGATCTCATCTTAGAAAATTCAACCTGGATTATAAGACGTTTGAGAGTAATTTAAAAATACTGTTGTATTTTTAACCGACTCATCGATGAGTAACTTATTGTATCTATCAATCACAAAAATAAAAATGCCAAAAATTATCAAATAATACTTATTTTATTATTATCTTATAATTAATTAACTTATACTTAAACATGAGTATTTTTTTTTTTTGTTAAATTGAGATTAAATTTTTAAAATATTCAACAAGCTTCCTGTTTCACCAAGAACATTTCTTCAGGTTCATAATTTCCCTCGTATACAGCACAATTGAATAAACATTCATTGTTATAGGTTACGCCGTCAGATCCACAAACTGGACTCATCATTCTTGTGCAAAGGCAGGGATTCCTTACAGCAGCTCCATTGACAGCAACGGCCAAAGCGAGGATAACAGCGATAATGATTGCGAATAGTTTCATGATTTTAAATTTGGGTTTAATAGTTTAAACAAAGACTGTGTTTTATGTTTTAAGACTTTCTTACGAATGATTTATGAGTTGAAAATGTATTGCTTTTATAGCAAACAATTGATACAATGTTATCTTAAAGTATTTTTTTATCAGCCTTTGATTTTTTATGAAAACAATAAAACACTCAAGTTAGTTTGGAGATTTGAAGATTACAAAATTTACTGATTGAGTTAAGATTTGGTCTCTTTGTTTGTTACTAACAAAATTTATTTTTGGAACTGTCTCTACATGATAATCCTTGACGGTATTTCATTCAAACATTTGTAGATGAAAGAAGCATAATATGAAGGAAATACAATGAAAAATGCATATTAACTTCAGAAAACTACTAGGATTTGACATTCACGGAAGTCAATTTCTTAACGGGGGTGTTAAAGGGAATACTTTTATAAGAAGCTTATTTCCAACTAAATCTTTAGTTTTACTTTTGCCCTTGATTAATACCGACAAATTTGCAGCTACTATGCAAGGATTACCATCAGTTAAAAATTCAGTAGTAATCTCGTTTTTTTTTTAATTTTGTTTTCAAGTTTATTTTTAATCTTCTATTCTTGATTTGATGTTTCAAGTGTTAAGTCTGATGAAAGTAGAGAGATTTGGTTGAGTCTGACGTGATTTCACTTTATTGGGCGTCACATCTAACGAAGGATATGGCGGTACAATTAAATCAAATCATAATTAGAAGTTGCATAGTTATCAGATAAGGGAACGGATTTACGCAAGTACACAAGATAAGTAAACGTGAGAAAACGTATGATTCGTTGTCAGGTGAAAACAGTCACACCTCTTTCACTTGACGGATTGTTTTTTTTTTGTACTTTGTTCATTTAATTATTGACTTTTTACATCATCAAAAGTTATTAGTTTTTGACTCCTTTAACTGAATTATTATTGATTAGACCGCAAACAAAATTTATCTGTGTTCAGATTCTTGCGTCACTTGATAAATGTGTTTGAAGACAGATTTGCAAGACAAATGTTTCCTTCGATCTAAATAGGATTCGATCGAAAATTTGTTCTTGGTACAAAGAACAAGTAACAACATTGATAGATATAGAGAAAGTAAACAATTTTTAGGTTCCACGTGGAGATAATGTTTCAAATTTAGTGTGTTGAGTTGGTTTTTGGTTCGACATTTGTCGACATTTACAGTCTATATTGGTTAATCAATTTTAATTAATAGCACTGGTCTGCAAAATTTAACTTTTTTTTCCTATTTCAAATAATTTTTTGATATTATAAAAGATTAGAATTTCCTGAATCTAAATCTGGTTTCAGAAAAATTCTATCAGGTACCATTTTTGTAAAAATGATTTTTGAAAAATGTGGGTAGTTTCTAAAAAATCACCCTTTTAGATTCATTTGATCTTGTATAAAATTAAAACTATTTGTCAAATTGAGGTCAAATTTGGAGGACTTATTCCTTATAATATGAACTATCTATGAATATGTCCTTCTACATTAGTGTTTACTCATATTTTAAAATACTGATTGACAAAAAAAGCTAAAATATCAATATCCTTCACTTTTTAGTAAATCCTACAACAACAAAAACACCTTAATTAAGGAAATTGTATCAAAGCCCATTATATTTAAAAAGTCAAATATGTAAAAAAAACCATAATAAAATACATTAAAGAAAATTTTCACGTGTTTTGTAATTTTATATACTACTTTTCTATTTAGAAATATCTTATTTGTAATAAAGCTATCGATAAACTGCCTTGTAAAGCTTCAGATTGTTTCTCCTAGAGACAAAAATATACTTTTCTTATAGTTTTTGATGTGCTGAGTTAGAATCCGAAGTCGAAAAAACTCTATCACGTCAGAATTTTGAGATATTCGCATTAATGTATCAAAAAATCAATTTTTTTTTTTTAGAAAATCTAAAAAAAAAACTACTATATCTCAAAAACCAGAGCTGACCGAATTTTTTTGAGTTCGGATTCAAAATCAGCACACTAAAGTCCATTAGAAAAGTATACTTTTGTTCTAGGGAGAAAGATATATTAATATTTAGAGATCAGTTTCTTTATGGTAAGATATGCCAAACCCACTAAACTAACTTAAATTAAGATGTCTCGGAGAAGAAAAGAGATATTGAGAAGATTGAAACTGAATTTTAAAGAAAAAAATAAGTTCTTTTATAAACCGTAACAATTTTATTTGAAAAAGATAACATTATGCCAAAATTTTTCTTCGAAAACAGCAAAAAAATGGGTTTTTGAGATTTTTTAACGGGAATATCTAAAAAACGTGACGTGCTAGGTCAATTCTGACTTCGGATTCGAAAATCCTTTAGGAAAGTATAGTTTTATTTAAAGAGGGGTTTCCTTGCAGACCAGTGTAGTTGCCAAGTGAAAGTTGAAGGTAATGTAAGTACACAGTACAAAATAGCAAGATTGTGGTAAAGTCTGAAATGCTGACTACATTCAAATTCCATTACAAGTAAACAAGAAAAAGTTTTATGACCACTTATTTGATACGAGTAATCAATTTAAGGCTTTACCGACTTTAAAGTCGTCGAATGTCAAAATAACATGCTATTCAGTTCGTAATTTTAAAGTCACATCAACTTTTAACTGATCTCTCGAAAACTTGTCATGTAACTTCTTCTAAGGTATAGCTACTTTGTTACATGAATGTAGTTTTTTGTCCGATAACTAAGCGTTCAAGAGATTTGTTTTGTATCAATTTCTACTATGGTAATCAAGAAATAGCAGATGCTAGTGCGTTCTTCAAAGTTTAAAAAAGTAAAAGTATCACAAACTTGTAAATACAACGCCAAAAATTAATACTGCGTAGAATCGGGTGAAAAAATCAATGGTTTTAATCTTTTGGCAATAACTTCAATTAATTTTCTATTGGAAAACAATTTTGAAACGTAATACCTTTTCAATCATACAATTGAAGTGTCTTGTTAACAATTTAGTACTTATACATGTATCATTTTAAATTAAGAGATTCACAATCTCAAATCGAAGATAAAAATTCAAATTATATTAACTGTTTTCAAAAAAAAAAAAAAAATTAATTAAAAATTAATCGGATGAGTTCTATAATCTTATATGTAATAATAGATACAAAACCAGCTCTTACGTTCCATCAAAAACTGATATGAAAAAAATATGAAAGATAGTTTCATATCAACTCCAGTGGCTTGCTATAAAAACGAACTTCTTCAGATAAAAAAAATCATTAGTTAAATATTTTTCAATCAAAACATTTAAAACCATGAAACTATTCGCAATCTTTTTCGCTGTTATCCTGGCTTTGGTAGCTGCTGCTAAGGGAGCTTCTATTAAAAATCCTTGCAATTGCACTATGGAATTTAAGCCTGTTTGTGGATCAGATGAAGTAACCTACACCAATGAATGTTACTTCAAGTGCGCTGTTACCGAAGGTAGACATCCTTATGGATTGGAAATGTTTATTGTGAAAAAGGAAGCTTGTTAACTTATGAAATCATGAAAATGAAACAGAAAATGAACGAATAAATAACTTTAAAAAAATAATTTTTGTCTTTTTTTGTATTTTGAGTTTCTTATTTTTATGCAAAAGGCTTGGAAATAATGAAGTATTAGGTACATAATCTTAGCTACTTCTTCCATTGTTTGGCGCTGTTATGAACACTATGTCAAGGGGATCAAGGAAGCACTGTCACCATGAAAACTGTTCTTTTTAAAAAGGTGAAAAGAAAAGTGATTCCATGCTTTTTTCGTAAGTGTAGAAATTCCTAAAGCTGAAATTTCAAACCAGTTTAAATATGTTTCATTAGTAATAAACAATCACTTCAAAGTAAGCGTAGTGCACCAAAGAGAGAAATAGCCAGCAAAACAAAAATATTGGCGTCATTTGATAACAAAATTTGTGCGATTCCTGGTAAAACACTTCTGATATAATTATAATAAGTAGGTAATAAGTCTACTTAATATCGAGTGGAGGGTGTGAGAATCAGCAACCTCTAAAATGGTTATCGAAGTTGATGGCGTCACAACGAACGGATAATAATTTTTTCAATAATAGCAGTAGTCAATATGTCCAGCTGAGATACATTTTTCAACAATGGCACCCGTAAAGTATCAACATAAGTCATACAAATGATCAACTACACAATATATTTTCGTTTCAACTGCTACCAATTTTATGAATAAGAACCAAAACTAAATAAGGTTAGCTGTAAAAAAGAGTAGTAATCAAAAGAGGAAAAACAAACCAAATTTTATCAAAACTTTCTTATTTTATTTCTTATTATAATGTAACTAAAATTATTCTTAAACATAGATATTTTCTTTTTGTAAGATTGAGATTAAACTTTTAAAAAGTTAACAAGCTTCGTGCTTCACCAAGAACATATCAACTCCAGGCTCGTGTCTGCCTTCGAAGACAGCACAATTGAAATCACATTCATTGCTGTAGGTTACACCATCCGATCCACAAACTGGACTCAGCATTCGAACGCAAAAGCAGGGATGCCTTGCAGAAGCTCCATTGGTAGCAGCGACCAAAGCAAGGATAACAGCGACTAAGATTGCGAATAGTTTCATGGTTTTGAAATGTAAAAGTATGACTTTTGAGAGTATACTAAAAGGATGTTTGTTGTTTAAGAACTTTCTTAAGAATGATTTCTGTAGAGAATAGTTATCGCTTTTATAGCAAAATACCTCACCGATAAAAAATTATTTTCTAATTTTGTTGTTCCCCATTTAATTGAACTCAAGTTGTTTTGACGTTTTGTAGATTTGAAAATTAATCAGATCAACTTTTGTTTTTATTTTGACAACAAAATTTTGTTTCTAGAAAAATGGCCATGTGATTTTGAGTCACTTGATTTGAATATTTGAAAACTTAACACTTCCTATTTATAATTTTATACATATTTGAAAAAAAAAAAAATGAATTTTCTAAGAAATGGAAATTTCGAGTAAAATCAAAACACCGCCACTTTTGATAAAAAAAAAATAGTACTATGTGATGATAAGGTACTATGTGATAATAAGGATCGTGTTTGTTTTTAAATTTCGAGTGAAGTGTTCTGATTTAGCTTTTTATCGATTTTTCTTTAATCCTAGTGAAACTAAGGGGGTGGTTTTGGTTAAAAATAAATATAATTGATTCTATATTTATCAGATCAGATCAGTAGATTTTGAGTAGTTGTCAAGTGAAAAAGGTAATTGTTCATTTAAGTAATGTTATGTGATTTTGTGCACACTTTCCACTTAGCACGTATGAACCGAAATTTAGGTAAAAATGAGTAGTTAAGAGTGGGTGTCCCCGAATGACGAACTCAGACTTCATGTAAATGAGTTTGTGTGTATTAGTGACCTTTCTTCGCCATACATCTCTCACGTTCAACGTCATCTCAACTCAGTTCTCTCTCGGTATCTTTATTTGCATTCTCTTTCTCTTTCTAGAGAACCAAAGTCATACAATTAAAGTCTATTTAGGTAGAAAAAACAAATCAGCATCAAGGAAATAGCAAAAAAAAAAGGGTTGCAAGCCTTGCAAGTGTATATTGCGGTTTTGCTTTGCGCAACCGAATTTACTTGTGTTTTCGTTTTCCGTTGGTTTTACTCTATGTGCAAGAGTCATGGTAGGTATATTTATGAAGAAAAAAATGGTATGATATTCAGTGTTGAATTTTTCTATCTTTCTGCGCATCTATGTACTTACATCACTTGGTATTCTATATAACTTTTGCAAGTATTCGTAGGCGCAGGAATCTGATCGACTTTTTTTTTCTTTGTTATAGTATTCAGTGATGATATTTATTTTAGTAGTTTAAATCAAATTTTTTCAACATTTTTTTTTGGCAAATAAAACGTTTATTTTTTAAAACTATTAGGTACATATTTGTTTATTTATTTGAATGTTTTTAACTTTTTCTTTCGAATTTGTACATAGATTTATATATTATATTATTAATTGATATTATTGTTATTCATATACAGGGTGTCCCAAAAGTAATGGATCAAACGAAATATGCAGATAGGCCAACTTTAGGGCTCTCAGAATTTGGTAACTTGTTCATCCCAAATCCTTACGGTTTTCAATTTAATGCAGTTTTTGTGAATTATCGAAAAATCTCGACTTTGCAACAGTATTTTGCTTCCTCCGGTCATAATTGATTTTTGTTTTTTACAATTCTTTCACTAAAACATTGCCTAATAATAAGAAATAATTATTTAATCAAAATATTTTTTATTTCATACGTCATTTTGCTGCAAATTATGTAACAGTTCCATGTTTTATAAAAACTCAATTTCTTACTCACAGAAAAAGACAATTTCATCTATAAAGTCAAATTCGAAAATTTAGATTTTTGTATTATAATGCGAATAACATTACAGACTGCCTGTCTTTCCAAATTTTGTTTTCATAGAAAAAAATATATCCATACAGTTGCTCAGAAGAATACCTAACATGCAACATCATAAAGGAGAATGGGCATTTTGGACGTTGAGCGGCCATTAATGAAATTGGTATCAAATGAAAGAATTATAACATAGGAAAAACTTTTACTATGGACGTTTCGCTGTATTGCATTAAGAATGCAAGATAATGCAGTATTAGTATTGTAAATGCATTGTTCAATGTATGAAGGACAAATTGATTTATATTTTTATTTGAAACATAAAATATGATGCTCTGTCATTTTCCCTGAGTCTGAAGACATAAATCTTGAAAATCCGACCAATAGAACTCATAATATAAGATTTTTTAGACAACCATTTCAAGATTTTGTTCGAAAGTTTTCAAACAGTTCAAACTAACAAAAAATTGAACAACGAAACTCTCAAAATAGGCTTGAAATTGTTGTGTTAAAATGCTTATAGTTTGTGTTCTAGTGGTTGGATATTCAAGTTAAAGGTCTTCAGAATCAGGGAAAATGACAGAGTATCATTTTTTGCACTTAAAATACACGAATAAGTTATAACAATGAGACAATCTATATAAAGTGTTAAATGCAAAAATGCATTTTATCCGTTTTTGAAGTACGTCACAAGGATAAAACTTCTGCACAATATATGTAAACCTTAATTACATCAAAAAATAACAAATTCATTCATGGCCGCGTAACGTCCACGTTCCATACAAACTTGCCCATTCTCCTTTATGAAAGAGATAAATAAACCAGTTTAAAAAATAAACAAGAATACAAAAAAAAAACTCGTTTATCCTATTTCCTATTCCATATACCTACCACGCAACACCAGATACCATACATTGCAAACGTGCGAGAGATCCATTTCCTGTATCCTCTCATTTTCGCGAAAAAAATACAACACTTTGCATGCACTTAGCAGCGTTACCGTTGAAAATTTTTGAAAGGTCGCTAAAAAAGTCGCTTTCAGAAAAAAAAGGTCGCTAATCTGAAAAATTGAAAAAAAGTCGCTTTTTTGTCGAAAAAGTCGCTATTTGAAAAAAAAGTCGCTAAACCCTTTTCATATGTTTTTACATAGAAAAATAATTACAAGTTGTCTTGAAACAAATTTTTTATTAACAACAACAAAAAAAATAACAAAATTATAAACTAAAAAAAACAGTCTTCATTTTAGGAACTTAAATTTAGTTGGAAGCTACGCTTGGCCCGTAACATTTGAAGTTTGAAACATTTAATTTGAACAAAAATAAAATATTAAATGAAAAAAGGCCTTCAAGCTTTCCAACACATTTTCCCTTTCAAATTCCATTGAAAACTCCCTCTTTTTGTTCGGCTATACGCGTAATATCTTCTGAGCACATGTTTTGACAATTTCTCGACCAATGTCAGTTTGAAGAATAGTGATAGCTACCGTTATTTTTAATTGTTTTAAATAACCGTAGAAAAACGCACAAAAACCGAATGTTTTTCGACAAGAAACACAAAGAAAATTTGTTATTTTTCTATTTATAATTTTTTCAAATGACATTTTATAAATTAAAACAAAAACAAACTTCCTGTTTACTGCTATTGAAATATTAAAATTAAAGGCCGACCTGACAGATTGGTGCCCATTTTTGACAAAAAAAAATTAACAACGTTCGGAAGATATTACCTTATTATGTGTACTGTGGTGGTGGGTATGGAAATGGATGAGTTTATGGGTAGGCGTTTTTCTTTTATAACTCAAAAAAAAAGCGCTGAACAGAGCTTGTTCTGAGCGCTCAGAATTATATTTAAAACACACCTGAACATTTGTCTATTTACTTGTAATTTACTTTTACAGAAACAAGAAATAAAATTTTAAAATAAAAAAACTAGACCGATTATTATTTTATTAGTTTGAAATTTTTTTTTCAATTTTACTTTCTAAATGCATGTGTTTAGCATTCAACTCGGTCTGCTCAGTTATTTTATTCTGAGTTCATCGATGGTGCTCTGAACAAGTTCAGAATACGTTCAGAACGAAAAAAGAAACACAAATTTTGAAGCTGTAAATGTTCAGGCCGTGTGCGAATTGCGTTAAAATGTTGATTAAAATATGACGTTTGGTTAAAATGTGACACTAGCATGGTGAATAAAATGGGTTAAAATTTACCCAGCTGCGGAGCAGGGTAAAATTTGAGAAAGTGGTTAAAATTTGACATTTCTCAAGATAGAAAGATCAAGATAGATTTGAAATTATTTTTGTTATAATGCGTTGATATTTTAAGAAATGTTAAAAGTATTAATACTTTCCTCAAATTAATATTCATCTTAAAAAATTGAAAATCTACTAATTGGTTGTTTGTTTTTTATTTTTTATATTTCTATTTTGTTGGCAGCTGGTGAACTACGAATTAGTGTTAGAAGACTGAATTAATACATTTCTTTTTGATCATAATGAAATGGGAATTTATCGATAAAATAAAAAAAAAGTATGTGAAATTGAGAATTTCTTACATTTTCATTAACTTATTATTTTTATTTAACTTAATATATTTTCAACTGGGGTTTGTTAAAAAAAATAGTTAATTGAATATAAGAAAAACCATTTTTGAGGGTAATTTTGTTTTATCTTGAGGGAATTTTATTCAAAGTAGTACCAAGAAAAAAGTCCCATTTAATACATTTTAACCCAATTCGCACATCAAAAAAATAAATTTGATCCCTTTTTTAACCAAACGTCAAATTTTAATCGTGGTAGAAATTTTAACCAACATTTTAACGCAATTCGCACACGGCCTCAGAATTAAAAAAGAAATAAAATTTTTAGAAAGAAAAAAAAAGTCGCTATTATGAAATTAGTGAAAAGGTCGCTTTAAATAAAAAGTCGTCGCTTGGTCGCTAAGGCTTCAAAAAGGTCGCTAATAGCGACTAAAGTCGCTTAACGGTAACGCTGGCACTTAGCCTGGCGCCAATCCTTTTTTATGGAAAAACCTATGTACAAACAATATGTAGAATGCAGATACCTAAGTTCATCTTATTCTTTATACCACCAAACAACCACTCGACAGAGCGAGTGCGAGAGATCATGTAGAAACAAAATAGAAGATAATAAAGAGAGAGATACAACTAGCGCCAGCGGAATTTGTTTGAACTACAAGTTCCAATACATACGCATTCCATGAATTTCTGAGGAAAAAAATGGAAAGTAGACTCTTTTTCAAAAATTAATTGTAAGAAAACTATTATAGCAATTCTTATTTTCTAACTTGATATTGATAGAAAAAATAATGAAAAAAAATAAAAAAAATATAACAAAAAATCTAAAAATTCTGGTTTCATAGTACAGTTTATTGTTTTTGGGACTACTTAAAAAGCGATTGGAGGGTTACAAAATAATATTTTCCAACAAAATATAGTTTTACTCCATAGTCCATAAACTAAGCTTTTAAATAAAATAAAAATCAAAATCATACTTTGAAAAACAAAGAAATTAAACCACTTTTTTTTTTTAAAGTTAAGAAAAAATGACTTTTTAGTATTTTTTTGTTGTTTAAGACCTTAAAACTTAATATAAATTTCTTAAACTAATCGATGTGTTAGTATTTGAGTTGAGGTACTTATTTCTTTTTATTTCGATGAATTTTATCAATAATTGCAGAAGTTATACATGTTCAAACATTGTAACATAAGGAAAAATAGCTTCAGTTTCGATTAATTTTTTTGTATGAAAAATACATTTTTAGTTTTTCAAAATAGTTTTACTCCGTAGTTTGATTCAACCTCAATCCAAAATAGAAATAAAAAAAATAAAAATTTAAGTCTAACTAAGAAACAAACCAATGTATTTCAGGTCGTTCTAAAAGAACGAAAATTTTATCATATTTTGTTCTCTCTTAATTACAAGTGCACAAATTTGGAAATTGTGGGGATGAAGATATTTAGCTTTGTTTATTATCTAAAAATTAAAATTTATTTCATTCAATTATCTTTAAAAATGTAAAAGTTATTCACCGATTTGTAAACGATAACCCGATTTTTACGTGGTCCACTCAGCCTTAAGAAGAGGGTATATTGGAGGCAAGCAATTCAAAATTCAATGACATTTTTTTATGTTTATAAGCAACAAAACAAATCATGAAGGAATAAACCTAACTGACTTGCAACCCTTAAACATTCCTTTCAGCGTGTAATTTTTTGGCAGAAATGTCGAACAAATCTGAAAGTTTAACGTTTTTACTCTTGGAAGCCATGTTAATTCCTTCTGAAAAGAGAATGTATTTCTGGTGGACAGTCCAACGCACTAGCCATTAAGCACCCGGATTCTAATTTGTTGAGAAGTATAATGAAATAATAAAATTGCATTTTGTTGTAAAAAGTATTGAGAGAATTCCGATTGAATTTGAAAAAGGGATAACAGCTATTTTTTAAACCCTACCACATAATGTCTCATTATGAATTCATGAAGTTATTCTTCAAAGCACTGAAACCAAATAAATTAAATTACTGGGTTTTGCTGAAAGCTCAAATGACTTATTAAAAATCAAAGGATCTAGTTTTTGTGACAAAATTCATCGAGAAAAATCGGAACAGTATAAAATACAGTATTTACTCTTGAAGGGAATATAAATTGAACAAAAATATTATTCAAGCTACCAAGAATCATACAGATAGTATACTGAACTGAAAACTTTTCTTCATAGAATTACCCAAAGAAAATTACCCAAAGAAAAAAAAAATCATTGAAAGGAAATTTATTTTTGTTTCAAATCGCATTAGCACGAAAAATGATTTTGTATCTATTAACTAATAAAATATCAGAAATAGATATTTTGGCAAAACTTATGACTTTTTAAAAGACAATTTATTGTGCGTAGTAATGTTACAAGTCCAAAGTTTACAAATATTAGACTTGATTTTTTACAAAACAAAATAAATCAAAACAAAAATTAATTGGAATTGTTATCTAGAAATCTTCAAAAAAAGTTGTTTGTTTTTTTTCCTACACCAAAATAGACTGATAGGAATATACTAAAGATTAATATTTTATATCGGCGATTTGCTATAAAAGCAATGCGGTTTTCTTTGCCAAATCACACATCAAAAAGACTCTTATTAACAGAACACATTACCTGTCTACTTATAATTAAAAAAAAAAAACATGAATCCTTGTTGTTATCCTTGCTCTGGTTGCTGCTACTAATGGAGCTGCTATAAAGACACCCTGTATATGCACAATGCTCTTAATGCCAGTTTGCGGATCCGATGGAGTGACCTACGGCAATGAATGCAATCTCAACTGTGCTGTTTCTGAAGGCAGACATACCGATGGAGAAGAATTGTTCTTAATGAAACGAGAAGCTTGTTAGCTTGTGAAAAGTTTAATCTCAATTTTATAAAAATAAAAAAATATGTTTAAGTAAGGATAAGAAAATAAAATAGTGTTTTTGTATACATTTTGTTTTTTTTCTTTATATCTAATACGTAACTGTGAAGTTAAAAATCAATCTGAATCTGAAGACAACCAAATGTTGTCAATTTGATCACCAAATTGTAGAAATTACAATTTTGCAATCGAATTCACAACCATTTAGTAATTTTAACGATTTGGTAATCAAATTTCCAACATTTGGTTGTCAAATTGACAACATTTGGTTGTCGGGTCAACAAACTTTTTTGGGTGTGCAAATATGTTTTAATTCTAGTAGTCAAATTTGTTCAGATAGAACAGAACTTCAAGGTCAAGTGAAATAACGCCAATTTTCAAAAATGTGCCTTATTTCGCTTTCTCAAATTGAAATACAGCCAACAATTCAAAGTTGGCCCTATTTCATTTTCATAAAGTGAAATAGGAAATAGAGAATGCACCGTATTTTGCAATCATTGTCTACCAAAAATTAAAGAAAGATATGTAAACTTGTCCTTCCTTTTCAAAATTCGGCCTTATTTCACAATGATAAAGTGAAATTACGCAGATTCGGCGTTATTTCACTTTTTCAGTAAGGCAAATCCTGCTAAATGGAGCTTAGGAAAAATTTCTATGTAACCACCTGCAGTCAGTTTGGTATTGAAATGCCATATTTTTGGAACAGGGACATTTTAACCATTGTTAGGCTTTATACAAAAAATTATTTCGTACAATTTTATATATAAAACATTGAAAAATGGACTTTTTCTCGCACTGAAATATTGTAGCAGAAAATTGATAGGTACATTCTATCTATTGAGTTCTAACTGAAAAATAGAATAGAAAAATAACGAATAAATGGATTCATTTATTTTCGCTTATATACAGGATTTAAGCTTAACATAGAACAAAAGTGGGTAACAATAGGTCTGTTTAATGAAAAAAATCTAGGACAGAACAAAACAGAGCAGCACAAGTTTGTAAATACTGTCAGAACAAGAAAGAACAGAAAAGTTCAACTTCGTATTTAACAAGATTGACATGTTGTTTATATCAGTTGCAAAATTTGTAATTCAAAATAATTTCTTGAAATGATTTTTTACTAAAATAAATGATTTACTAGCACTTTTAACATTCCCGTTATCTTTTTTTTTTTTTGTTATTTTTCAAAATCAAGTAAATTTTACTGTTTCGTGGGCTATAGGTCTTGCTTGTATTTTCTAATGGTTAAAGTTCGTACCAGTCGACGTTTCGGGTATGGATATACCCTTCTTCAGGACTCTATTTAAATAATATAAATAAAAAATCTTAAATATATAAAACCAAACTAAAATATCTATACTGGTACGAACTTTAACCAGCGTTACCGTTAAGCGACTTTAGTCGCTATTAGCGACCTTTTTGAAGCCTTAGCGACCAAGCGACGACTTTTTATTTAAAGCGACCTTTTCACTAATTTCATAATAGCGACTTTTTTTTTCTTTCTAAAAATTTTATTTCTTTTTTAATTCTGAGGCCGTGTGCGAATTGCGTTAAAATGTTGGTTAAAATTTCTACCACGATTAAAATTTGACGTTTGGTTAAAAAAGGGATCAAATTTATTTTTTTGATGTGCGAATTGGGTTAAAATGTATTAAATGGGACTTTTTTCTTGGTACTACTTTGAATAAAATTCCCTCAAGATAAAACAAAATTACCCTCAAAAATGGTTTTTCTTATATTCAATTAACTATTTTTTTTAACAAACCCCAGTTGAAAATATATTAAGTTAAATAAAAATAATAAGTTAATGAAAATGTAAGAAATTCTCAATTTCACATACTTTTTTTTTATTTTATCGATAAATTCCCATTTCATTATGATCAAAAAGAAATGTATTAATTCAGTCTTCTAACACTAATTCGTAGTTCACCAGCTGCCAACAAAATAGAAATATAAAAAATAAAAAACAAACAACCAATTAGTAGATTTTCAATTTTTTAAGATGAATATTAATTTGAGGAAAGTATTAATACTTTTAACATTTCTTAAAATATCAACGCATTATAACAAAAATAATTTCAAATCTATCTTGATCTTTCTATCTTGAGAAATGTCAAATTTTAACCACTTTCTCAAATTTTACCCTGCTCCGCAGCTGGGTAAATTTTAACCCATTTTATTCACCATGCTAGTGTCACATTTTAACCAAACGTCATATTTTAATCAACATTTTAACGCAATTCGCACACGGCCTGAACATTTACAGCTTCAAAATTTGTGTTTCTTTTTTCGTTCTGAACGTATTCTGAACTTGTTCAGAGCACCATCGATGAACTCAGAATAAAATAACTGAGCAGACCGAGTTGAATGCTAAACACATGCATTTAGAAAGTAAAATTGAAAAAAAAATTTCAAACTAATAAAATAATAATCGGTCTAGTTTTTTTATTTTAAAATTTTATTTCTTGTTTCTGTAAAAGTAAATTACAAGTAAATAGACAAATGTTCAGGTGTGTTTTAAATATAATTCTGAGCGCTCAGAACAAGCTCTGTTCAGCGCTTTTTTTTTGAGTTATAAAAGAAAAACGCCTACCCATAAACTCATCCATTTCCATACCCACCACCACAGTACACATAATAAGGTAATATCTTCCGAACGTTGTTAATTTTTTTTTGTCAAAAATGGGCACCAATCTGTCAGGTCGGCCTTTAATTTTAATATTTCAATAGCAGTAAACAGGAAGTTTGTTTTTGTTTTAATTTATAAAATGTCATTTGAAAAAATTATAAATAGAAAAATAACAAATTTTCTTTGTGTTTCTTGTCGAAAAACATTCGGTTTTTGTGCGTTTTTCTACGGTTATTTAAAACAATTAAAAATAACGGTAGCTATCACTATTCTTCAAACTGACATTGGTCGAGAAATTGTCAAAACATGTGCTCAGAAGATATTACGCGTATAGCCGAACAAAAAGAGGGAGTTTTCAATGGAATTTGAAAGGGAAAATGTGTTGGAAAGCTTGAAGGCCTTTTTTCATTTAATATTTTATTTTTGTTCAAATTAAATGTTTCAAACTTCAAATGTTACGGGCCAAGCGTAGCTTCCAACTAAATTTAAGTTCCTAAAATGAAGACTGTTTTTTTTAGTTTATAATTTTGTTATTTTTTTTTGTTGTTGTTAATAAAAAATTTGTTTCAAGACAACTTGTAATTATTTTTCTATGTAAAAACATATGAAAAGGGTTTAGCGACTTTTTTTTCAAATAGCGACTTTTTCGACAAAAAAGCTTTTTTTTCTGAAAGCGACTTTTTTAGCGACCTTTCAAAAATTTTCAACGGTAACGCTGACTTTAACCATTAGAAAATACAAGCAAGACCTATAGCCCACGAAACAGTAAAATTTACTTTACTTTAAAAAAGGTCACGAAATAAGGAATAATTATTTTTCAAAATCGCTTTTAAAAATCTTATTTTCTCTTATTTGTATCACAATCAAACAAACAGCTGATAATTGACACTTTTAACTCACTTGCTCTACCTCAACAATAGGAGCAGAAAAACTTGAACTTTTCTGTGCTGAAAAACTTCATGGAACATAAAATGACAGAATATAGAACAAGTTGGGATGTGCTTTTTTTCATGAAACACAAAAACTTGTACTTTTTGGATCTTTTCTGTACTTTTCTGTGCGGATCAGATTCATTAAACAGACCTAATAGTTGTGTTCACCGAGGATTTTTCTAAATCAGAACAGGATAGGACAGCACAGTTTCGTGAGAAACGTCAAAAAAAAAAAAAAAAAACAAATTGTAAATTATATGAATTTTTTGTTTATCGGTTTTCGTTTTTTTTCTATTTTTTTTTTGTGTTTTTACTGCGAAAAAATAATTAAAAATTGTTTTTATTTATAAAAACCACGAGCACCCGAGAATAATTCGCACAATTTAATCAAAACAAAAAGAAAAAATGACAGCTTTGCTTTTGACACTTCTCACGAGTCTGTTCTAACCTGATCTGACTCAAAAGCAAGAACAGAAAATCCTGTTCTAAACTGTTCTAGATTTGTCAATGAACAGTGTTGGCAATGCTGTACAAATTGTACCAGAAGAATCCTCCCGTTGAGCTTACAGCTCCAAAAAGTAAAAATGGCGGATTTGAACTTCCGTCTTTTACAACTTGATTTACTACCAGCCGCCATTGTGAAAAAATCACTTAAAATTAAATCTTAGCTTAAATCTTAAAAACTAACTTAAATATACTAAGATACCGATTAAACATAAAGAAAATAAAAAGAAGAAAAAACTATTATTCAAACAAGTTTTTTTCAGTCGGAACCAATACGTTCCAACATTTTTTAACAATAGTGCACCCCGATCAAAAAGGCCAAAACCACAGCAACTAAAGTATGCCGCCAAAAAAGACCCAAGATGCCTTCTTCAAATCCAACAAGACACGCAGATCACCAATACAAGATGAATTCAATTGCTGCTCATGCGACCAACCGGATTCCTTTGAAGACATGGTCCAATGCGACAGATGCAAATCGTGGAGCCATTTTACATGCGCCGGAGTCGATAGTTCGATACAAAATCAACCTTGGACATGCGCCACGTGCACGACAGGTAAGTCTACTCATTTACCTATTAGTACAAAAGTAGTTTTCGCGTCTGCTGGTCAGGATATTATCCCAATAGAAAATATTAGCCAAACCCCTGTCGTCAATATTGCTTTAAATACTACGTCTTCATCAAATATAAACGCCTTAACCTCCGATGACATAATTTCATTGGTGCGTGCTACGACAATCGATTCGAATCAAAACGTCACATCAAGCCTGATACATGAAACGAATTCTGCAGTTTACACTACATCTGGGGTGGAACCTACAGCGAATGCAATTGGTCCTGCCTCTACATACGATGCGTTGACGTATACTGTAGATTCCGTCAATGCCTGTTTGCCTCATGCTTCTTTAAATGCCCCATATGATCAGTCTATATTCACTTCAGCCAATAGGGTATTTGTATCTTCTGCCTTTGGTGGAAAAACAACATATACTACAAACGTTAACCCATATCCTAACGAAACCCTTCCAATAAACAGTCGTCTAAGCTACGCAGCGTTTCCGTCATCTAATGTTGCTTTGAGTCTCGCAAGTACCATCAACCCAATATCATCATCAGTCCAAATTACATCTTCCTCTGCTATGAGTAGTACCCAACTTCCACAAAACCATATGCCTGCTTCCCATGCGACCATCAAAAAATCCAATGTTCACGGTAATACCTCAAAGAGTTTGTGGTCCGTTAGCACCAGAGGTTCTGCAAAGCTAAAACTTGAGTTGCAGATGTTGGAGGAGGAGAATCTTTTGAGGGCGAAGCGTGATCAAGAAGAACTGAAACTGAAAGAAACACGGGATAAGGAATACTTGCAGAGAAAATATAAACTCCTTCGTCAGCTAGCGGATAATACATCAGAATCTGAGGAGGATGACGCCTCTTCATCAATAACGAAAGTTAAAAGCTGGCTGAACAAAAATCCGAACGACAATCTCGCATCAACAACGATCAGCTATCCCCCAGCGAGCAATGCACAGATTCCACACATGCCAAAACATGTGCCTCCACCGCAACTTAAGAAGTCAACATTGCACCATCAATGCGCGTGGCAACCTGAGCAGCCCTCTCGACCACTAAATCAACCACACAACCATGCCTTTCCACCACCGCAGCAACAGCACTCGTTTGCCATTCTACCTTCGCAGCAACAGCAGTCATTTGCTCTTCCACCACCGCAGCAACAGCAGTCGTTTGCTCTTCCACCACCGCAGCAACAGCAGTCATTTGGCATTCACAACACCCATGCTCCTCTACCACCCCAACAACAGCATTCATTTGACATCTACAACTCATATCGCGGCAACTCTTCAACTCAACAGATGTCTGGCCTACCTCCGTTTGGACTGTCCAACCATCATGGACTTTCAAAAGCCAATATAGCGTTTCGACACCTGATATCACGAGATCTACAAAGCTTCGCAGGAAGCCCAGACGAATGGCCATTGTTTATTTCGAATTTTTGTAGAAGTACCGAAATATGTGCCTTCACAGATGAAGAGAACCTTGTAAGACTACAAAAATCGTTGAAAGGAAAAGCTTTGGAAGCAGTTCGAAGTCTTCTTATTCAGCCGAGCTGCGTGCCTCGCGTTATATCTACACTCAAAATGCTATACGGAGACCCAGAACTGGTTGTTCATGCACTGACACAAAAAATACAATCAACACCAGCTCCCAAAAGTGAAAAATTGGAGACTCTTGTGAACTTTGCGCTTATTGTCCAAAATCTATGTGCAACCATTGAGGCTTCAGGTTTAGTAGCCCACCTTAACAACGCAACAATTCTGAATCACCTAGTACACAAACTGCCTCCGACTATCCGCCTTGATTGGGCGAGACATAAACGAGGAATACCAGATTGCAACCTGTCCCATTTTAGTATGTGGATATATGAGCTTGCTGAAGCTGCGAACAGCGTTCTTTTACCTGACATTCCGTCATTCACATCCGAATATAAACAACAAGAAAAAAAAAACGCTAAAAAAGGTTTTCTCAATGTCCACGATGATTATGCAAGCCCTGATGTCCTACAAGTAATAAAATCCAGATGTTGTATATGCCAAGGAGATTGCGAGTCGGTCGTCGACTGCAAAGAATTTTTGAAACTCAACCGTACATCTAAATGGGCAGCAGTAAGAGAGCACCAGTTATGTCGCCGGTGCTTACAAAAGCACAGTAATAAATATTGCGCTTCCACCACTGTATGTGGCAAAAACGGTTGTACATATAAGCACAATAAGCTTTTGCATAATGATGAACAACTGACATCTAATGCTGGACAGATTCTACTCCATAGGCAAATGTACTGCAGCGCTCACAGCAACAACTCGGATCTCATCCTATTCCGTGTTGTGCCCGTAGTGCTTTACAGTAGAAGCAACAAAATTTACACCTTCGCCTTCCTAGACGATGGCTCCTCTCTATCTTTAATAGACGAAGATATTGCTAGAGAGCTGAAGTTGAAAGGAACTCCACGGCCTCTTTGCTTGCAATGGACTGGGAATACCCACAGGTACGAAGATAACTCAGAAATAATTTCTCTTCAAATATCTGGCACAGCACCAAAAGCAGAAAGATTTACCATTGCAGATGTACACACGGTCAAGAAGCTACAGCTGCCTGAACAATCTGTAGACTTTGTTCGTCTTCAGCAACAATATAAACATTTGAGTGGATTACCAATAGAATCATATGAGCGCGCGACACCACGATTGCTTATCGGCCTGAATAATTCCAAGTTGAGCCTTCCCTTGAGGTATAGAGAGGGAAATTCGAATCAACCAGTTGCGACTAAAACACGTCTTGGTTGGATGGTGCATGGCTGTTTTGGTGCAAAACCAGCCGACATGACATGCCCTTACGAATTTAATGGCTTTCATTGTTGTGAATGCGACGATTCTGAATTACAGCGTTTGGTGAAAGGGTTTATTTCAAGTGACACCTTTGGAGCTACGAACCTTGAAAAGACAATTCTATCAACTGAGGATCAACGTGCATTACAATTGCTAAATACTTACACCATTCGAAGAAAAGGGCGCTTCGAAACATGTCTTCTGTGGAAGACCGATGAAATACATATGCCCGATAGCCTTCCAATGGCCAAAAAGAGATTGTCCTGTCTTCACAAACGCATGAAAAGAGAACCACATTTAGCTGAAACACTTGACAATAAAATTAAAGAATACGTGTCCAAGGGCTATGCAAGAAAATTGTCTGCTACCGAATTATCTGTTGAAAACCAAAAAGCTTGGTATCTTCCGATCTTCCCGGTTTACAACCCAAACAAACCAGGAAAGGTGAGGATTGTGTGGGATGCGGCAGCTAAAGTTCAAGGCGTATCCTTAAATTCAATGCTACTCAAGGGTCCAGATCAACTAACCTCACTAACCTCGGTTATATATAAATTCAGAGAAAATCCCATTGCAATTTGCGCAGATATTATGGAAATGTTCCATCAGGTACAGATAAGGAACGAAGACCGCAGTTTTCAAAGATTTTTATGGAGCAAAAGCGATAAACAAGAGCCAGATGTATATGTAATGAACGTAATGACCTTTGGGGCGACATGCTCCCCTTGTTCTGCCCAGTTTATAAAAAATAAAAATGCTGACGAGTTCAGTCAAGCATTTCCTAGAGCTGCCCGTGCCATTAGGGAAAACCATTATGTCGATGACCTAATGGACAGCGTAGCTACCGAAGAAGAGGCAATTCAACTGGCCAAAGAGGTTCGATTTGTGCATAGTCAGGGTGGGTTTAAAATAAGGAATTGGATTTCCAATTCGACGTCGGTCCTCAAAGCACTGAACGCAGAACCCACAGATAGTAAAGATTTAAACATCGATGTGGAACTGACCACAGAAAAAGTTCTGGGAATGTGGTGGTGCACGTCAGTAGACTGCTTTACATATAAACTTAGTAAAAGCATAAATAATTCCGAACTGCTTTTCGGTGTCCGGCGTCCCACGAAACGTGATGTTCTTAGGATTCTTATGATGATTTTTGACCCTTTAGGCTTGATAGCCCATTTTCTTATGTACGTCAAGGTTCTATTACAAGATATTTGGCGCTCAAAAGTGGACTGGGACGAAGAAATCAAAGATTCTGAGTACACGAATTGGCTGAAGTGGGTCAAATTCTTGCCTTCAATGGAAACGCTCCAAATTCCTCGATGCTACATCACTCATAACCCAAAAAGCGACTTTGAAAGACAGCTACATGTTTTCGTAGACGCTAGTGAAAACGGATTTGCTGCAGTAGCATACCTGAGAAATGAGACCATTGATGGAATTGAGTGTTCTCTTATCGGCGCTAAAACACGAGTTGCTCCTCTGAAAAATCTTTCAATACCCAGACTTGAGTTGCAGGCTGCTGTTTTGGGTGCCCGATTTTCCCAGAGTATAGAGCAGTCGCATAATATGAGCTTTTCGAAAATTGTTTTTTGGTCAGATTCAAAAACTGTACTCAGTTGGATTCGATCGGATCACCGAAGGTATAAACAATTTGTGGCCGTCAGAGTAAGCGAATTATTAGATCTCACTGACATATCAAAATGGCGATGGGTCCCCACGAAGATGAATGTAGCTGATGAGGCAACAAAGTGGCAGAAGATCCCAGAATTCAAAATCACGAGTCGGTGGTTTACTGGACCCCAATTCCTTAAGCTACATCAGGAACATTGGCCACAGGAAACTCCCATTAATGAAAACGATACAGAAGAAGAACTTAAAACATGCTTCCTCAATATCCACACATCTAGAGAAAATATATTTCGTTATAATGAAAACTCTAACTGGATAAGGTTGCTGAGAAGTACAGCTTTCGCACTCCGCTTTACTTATAATGCACGTAGTAAGAAATTTAAGTATGAGAGATCGGTCGGACCCCTTTCCCGAAAAGAACTTCAGTCTGCCGAGGTTGCACTTCTTAAAGAAGCTCAGTATAGTGTGTATGCTGAGGAAATCGCAGACTTACAAGCTAACCAACTGATAGAACGATCTAGTATATTATACAGTCTTTGTCCAGGTTTGGATGAAAATGGCGTCATGAGGGCAGTCGGAAGGATTCAGTATGCAGAAGGGGTCGATGAGAATATGAAACGCCCAATTATCCTTCCAAGAGATCATCGAGTGACCTTTCTAATTATTATGCAGGTACACTGTAAGTACCACCATCAACACCATGAGACGGTAGTCAACGAAGTTCGGCAAAAATTCCACATATTACAACTGAGAGCTGCTCTAGCCGCAGTAAGACGGGCCTGTCAGGTATGCAAGAACAATAGAGTTAAGCCACTTCATCCTATTATGGCCCAACTTCCACCAGCCCGGCTTGCTTCCTTTTGCCGTCCGTTTTCTTTCGTCGGAGTAGACTACTTTGGACCAATGAACGTAACCATTCACCGAAGAACAGAAAAAAGATGGGGTGTGCTTCTGACATGCCTCACAACTAGAGCGGTACATCTTGAGGTAGCACACTCACTGTCATCGGACTCGTGTATTTTGGCGATCCGAAACTTCATAGGCCGTCGTGGAACCCCAATCGAAATGTACAGCGATAACGGGACAAATTTCGTTGGGGCTGAGAGAGAGCTTCGAGAAGCACTTCAAAATATAAACCAAAACAAGCTCATAGAAACCTTTACTTCAACATCAACTAAGTGGAAGTTCATCCCTCCAGGATCGCCGCATATGGGAGGAAGTTGGGAAAGGCTAGTAAGATCTGTAAAAACTACACTTTACCAAGTTATGCCAGACCGGAATCCTTCCGACGAACTTCTCCGTAGTATGCTCATCGAGGTAGAAAATATCGTTAATTCACGACCGTTAACATACATCCCTATCGATAGTGAAAACGAAGAGGCACTTACTCCTAATCATTTTCTGCTAGGCTCTTCGAGTGGTTCTAAACCACTAGCAATATTTGATGACGACATAAGGGTGCTAAAAAATAATTGGTTAATATCTCAGCAGTTCGCGGAACACTTTTGGAAACGATGGGTACGAGAGTATCTTCCCACAATAACTCGTCGTGCAAAATGGTTCGAGCCAGTAAAACAAATAGAAGTCGGTGACATAGTAGTCATCACAGATCCAAACAGCCCCAGGAATTGCTGGCCAAAAGGTCGAGTGGTACTGACCAAAACTTCCAAAGATAACCAAGTCCGCAGCGCCTTTGTCAAAACACAGTCGGGTGTGTACGAAAGACCTGTGATTAAACTAGCGGTCCTAGACCTTACGAATTCTCAAGATGTAAGTCCACGGAAGGATCTACCTGGGGGAAGTGTTGGCAATGCTGTACAAATTGTACCAGAAGAATCCTCCCGTTGAGCTTACAGCTCCAAAAAGTAAAAATGGCGGATTTGAACTTCCGCCTTTTACAACTTGATTTACTACCAGCCGCCATTGTGAAAAAATCACTTAAAATTAAATCTTAGCTTAAATCTTAAAAACTAACTTAAATATACTAAGATACCGATTAAACATAAAGAAAATAAAAAGAAGAAAAAACTATTATTCAAACAAGTTTTTTTCAGTCGGAACCAATACGTTCCAACAAACAGCAAACTAGAAAAGTTCAGCACAGAAAAAATCTCAATGAACAGCAAAAAGCTGTACTTTTCTGCCTAGAACAGTCCAGCACAGCGTCAGTGAACACAACTAATAACAAGTAACTGAAGATATCTCGGACAGCAGAAAATATGTCAGAAAGATTTAAATAGATTTAACGGTAATATTTCAAAAACGAGATGTGATCGAATAAGTCTGTCTTTGGATTCAAGTTCGGCACACCGAAACCCTTTGAAAAAGTATTGTTAAGTCTCGCCAACAAAAACCTTGCATAAATACTTGTGGTATTGAAAGGTTCTTAAAGAGCATTTTAAGGTGTTAACATGGTGCTTAAGAAAATGGTGAAAGAGGAAAAAAACTTCTTTTTTGAAAGATCCCTTTCCAAACGGTCCATTAACCAACAAATTTTTGTTTTCCTTTATAAAAACTTCATCGACAGCTTCTTTAACGATACAAAATTGGTAGAAGCTTTAATGGAGATTTTCAGATATTAAATCAAATCACTAAAATACAAAAACAATCTATTTAGTGCTACACATATTAGACTTGTATTTGTTTATTATATATCTTTTGATTTTCTGAGGGTTAAACCCCCAAACCCCCCCCCCCCCCCTAAATACGGCTATGGGCGTTATGTCTCACTAACAAAGAATTTACAAATTATTGGGATTGCAGCAGAGCCTCCAAACATATTTCACTGTTTATAAACCTAAGTATCCTGGGTTTTATTGTTTTATTTATGTGTATACCAAACAACAAAGATATGTTTGTGTTATAACTTGGCAAACGCGAAGCGAAAAACAAAATTCTTACATAAGAATTTATTTAATTTTTGGAACCCAAACGCGAAGCGGAAAAAAAATTTTGCCCACGGGAGAATCAATTTTGAGGTGTGAAAATAAAAATTCGCGCGAATTTGAAATTTTTTCCGCTTTGCTTTCCACCAATTAAAACAGGTGGGATCTTTTTGTTTCTTATCATTATCTTATTCAAAGTTTCTTTTGCATTTAAAGAATCTGGAACAAAACGCGAATAAAATATAACAAAAGTTATAATTGTTCATTATTGTTTTATATTTCGAAAAGCGTGGGGATTATGTCCCACTTAAATGAAAAATATATGGAGCTTATGTCCCACTCAAGTGGGATATAATTCTTAAATTAAATGTCAACCCACTCAAGTGGAACATAACTCCCATAAATAAAAAGTGGGTGCTATATTACTGGGCCTTTTGTCCCTGCGACATGTTTTTGTACCTTCTTGAGACTAATCTGTTAATGTAAGTAATAATAATACGTTTGTATTTGGTATATGATATTTTATTCGAATCTCTTTAAAGACTGAAGACTTAAGTTCTAAGCTAATTCTATTCTACCCTGCTGCTGGTGCAGCAATTATAATATTTTGCAGCGTGTGCAAAATATCACATTGCTTTCTATCTTTTTTGTGGCTGACGACGGTGTGAACGACTTCGTTTATAGAAGTCGTTGTGTCAGCATATAATGTTGTATGTCGGCGATGATATTGACGACGCGACGACGACGACGACGACATACACGACCGTCGCTTCCGCTGACGACCTAGGAGATCGTGTTAACTCCTCCCTCACTTAAATGAAGGCCGTCCTCGGTCTTCTTCAAGGCCTTGATCATGTTTTTTAGGTCGACTTTTCGACGTCGTTCGTTTTGACATTGTTTCAGTCTAGCAGAAATGTAAATTACTCCAATGATCGAAAGAGTAACGCAGGAGGCTATAAATGGGTGAGTCGTCAATTTGGTTTTCATTTCACCAATGTAGCGTAAGTTGTCTTCGTTTAATTTATGCAAAAACGGTAAGCTCAATATTTCCATATGACCGGTAATATTAACAATCGATGATGTTGCACTAATCGGATGTTTCTTCCGAATGTTGTTGTAATTAACAAATTTTGTTCCATTTATTGAAACTTCATCATCAAAAGTGAGCAAGTATGTCCCGTTGATAGCTATTTCAGTATTGTTGGCCTCCTTTATAATAACATGGTTGTTATTTATAACAATAATACCCTCATCGATTACAAACACTGCATCCCTATGATCTGGTTCTGTATTGCAATGCGCTGTTCCACCAAAGTGCAGTTGTTGAGCACATGTCTTGATAGAAACTTCCTTACAGAATGTAGATGCTGTTGTTTCTACACAATTTTCTACTGCCAGTACATGTTTTCCGCATTCTGCAACCACATTATTGCCGTTGAAGTATATAATTTTACCTTTATGCGCAACAGGGAAGATAATAACCTTCTTACAAACTATCTTAGGTTTAGGATACTTAATTATAAAATGCAATACATTTTCATTTTGCAAAATCTTAACACTAGAGGCTTCCATTAGTTCTACAATGCTTATGTTTACAAATTTTTCGTTTATTGAATTTAAATCAACATCTTTCAAAATTACTGGGTTTACAATTTTTTGCTTTGCAAGTGTTATTGAGGTTATAAGATTTTGTATTTCGTTAATTATAATTCTGTTCCTTGCTAACAAGGTTTCATAAAGATGGAAGGTGTCAATTTGTTGTTTTTTTGAGTTTGCTAAAATACTATTGACTGTGTCTGAAAGCCTGTTAATTTGTTCCCGGTACCTTGTGTTGATAATAACCTGTCTATTATTCGAATTAACTAATTGATCCTGGTTAAATTTAATTTTCTCGAAATCATCAAAATCAGGAGTACCGGCCACAATTTTGAGACCAGTTCCCAAAAAATTAAGACTCCTAGCGTTTCTATGATGAATGTTTATACTTTCGATAAGTGTTTCTAAATGGCTTATATCTATTTCCAGGATTTTACGCATAGGCGACTGCGGAAAAAGATTAGTCATGTTCTTTGACTCATCTACTACTTGTCTGTAGGCTGTTAGATTCGTTGAGTGGCTTAAATAGCCGTAGACTTGCCAGAGAATTACATCACCGTCAACTATTGGTATATAGTTCGAATTGGAATAATTTATTAATTTTCCTGTCGCAGTCGTCATCAATAAAAATAGGATAATCCTGAAAGATGTCGGTTTCTTTAATAAAATCGTTTTTTTTAAGTTTTGATTGTAAAATGTAAAAAAATTTTAATAAATCATCTATTTGAGATTGTCCTTATGGACTACTCTTCCTTTAATTAAAACTGTGGTCCCTAAATCAGCTTCTACTTTTTCTTCTACATAAAGTGGAGTTAGCTTGTTTCCTAATCTTCTGTTCGTCTTCACTAGGACTCTTTCTCCAACATTGAAAATTCTATTTTTCCTTGTTTCATTTTCTCTTTGTAATTGTAATTCTTGAGTCTTTTGAATTTTACTTTTTACCTTTTCTCTTAAATCTGCCGCAGACGAGTGTATTATATCAATAGGTTTCATTTTTGTTACGGAATGGACGGTTCTATTGTATTCTACTGTTGCTAATAGCAGTAGTTCGATTGTGTCTTCGACTTTTCTGTCAAGTTTAAGACATCTCGCGATTTCTAACAGAGTGCTGTGGAACCTTTCCACTTGGCCATTGGATGTGCTGTGTAAAGGTGGAGCATTTACAATATCAGCATTGAAATGATTGAGCAACATTGACCTTATTGTCTCTGATTTTAAAGAAGCTTCGTTGTCACAGAAAATTTGTTTTGTATTGGGAAATATATTTATTATCTCTATAATTGGAATTTTTACGTCTGTAATTGTACGTGATTGTATTGGTTTTACAACCGCAAATTTAGAAAACTTGTCGATACATGTTAAAAAATATTTTTTATCCGTGGAGAATATGTCAACATGAAGCATTTCTCCAGCATACGAGGGTACCGGTGTTTCACCAATCAACTGTTTTTTAGGATGTCTATCGTACTTTGACTTTGAGCATATTTTACAATTTGTCACAACCTCATTTGCTTGTTTGGTCATTTTTGGAAAGAAGTAGTCACATAGAATTTGCTTAACGTTCTCTTGAGCTGCTCTATGAGCTCGGTTATGTTCCGTAATTACAATTTCTTTTTGCTCATTGGGGTCAAATATATCTAATACAAATTTATTAGTATGCCAAAACTTAGTTGATGGAAATAACTCGACTAAATTGTTTTGAATAAAAGCCAGAATTGGTAACTCACAATGAATAACGTTGACTACATCTGTTTTAATTACGTTTTTTAAAGTGTCAATTAAAGTATTTCTATCGGAAAAGTTTATGAAATGTCTAGTTTTCTTACCAAATATTATAAATGTACGAGTTGAAGCGCTTGGAGCTTCCTCTATAATAATTTGATTTCTGAAGCAGTTTAATGGCTTATCTGTTGTTTCGATTGTATAAGTTAGAGATATTTCACTATGCATTGTAGCGGCATTAGAAGATGATTCATTATCCAATGCATGAATGTTTTGTCTTGAAAGCGCATCCGCGACATAATTCTCTTTTCCTGGTTTGTAAAATATTCGAGGATTATGCTCGTCTACAAAAGCTTTCCAGCGCTTAATTTTTGCGTTTGTGTTTTTGTCTGAAACTGAAAATGAAAGAGGCTGATGATCTGTAAAGATATTTAGACTCTTTACTCCGTAAAGATAATTACGTAGGTTTTTTAATGACCATACTATGGCCAAAAGCTCTCTCTCGTTGGTTGCAAATTCTAACTCTTTGCCCTTGAGAGTTCTTGAAATCATTGTTATCGGTTTCCCGTTTTGCGACAAAACCGCTCCGAGACCGTACGATGAAGCATCCGTCGTTAGATCGAAAGGCTTCGTGAAGTCTGGGTATAATAATGTTACGTCTTCTGACGCCAAAATGTCTCTTAGTTTATTAAATGCATCAAATTGTTTGGGACTCAATTCTATCTTAACTTTTTTTGACTGATTAGCACTTATTTTACCATTTTCACCTCCTAATATATCAGTCAGTGGTCTAGCTATTGAGGAAAAGTCTTTTATAAAACATCTATAATAACTCGCTAGTCCCAAAAAAGATCTGAGTCCAAAAAGTGTTGAAGGTTGAGTGAAATTTTTTATTGCTTCCACTTTATTGGGACATGTTTTTATACCATCTTTAGATACCATAAATCCTAAGTATTCAACGTTTGTTTTGAAAAAATTTGATTTTTCACGTGAAACCCTCATATTTGCATCATACAATTTTTTTAAAACAATACTGATATCCTCTACATGTTCTTCTTCAGTTTCAGAAAAAACTATTACGTCATCGACGTAAACATAGCAAATTTTCCCAATATGTTCACGTAGAACATCATCTATGGCCCTTTGGAACATGCTGGGGCCATTTTTTAACCCGAACGGGAGGCGACAAAATTCATATTTCCCTCCATTAACGGAAAAGGCTGTCTTTTCCCGATCTCGCTCGGCTAATTCGATTTGATGAAACCCTGATTTTAAGTCCAAGGTTGTAAAAAATCGTGCCTTGCCTAAATTTGACAGAATTGTTGTGACATTTGGGATGGGATACTTATCATCTATGGTTCTCTGATTTAGCTTTCGAAAGTCTATTACTAGACGTTTCTTTTTATTTCCTATTTCGTCAGTGCCCTTTTTATCAACAACCCAAATAGGATTGTTGTAAGGTGACCTTGATGGTCTAATTATGCCATTCCGTAGAAGATCTTTTATTTCATTGTTAACAAAATCTGTTACACCCATAGGATAGGGGTAAAATTTGGAGTAAATAGGATCTTCACATTCAGTACGAATTGTGGCAACTATATTTGTGTTGTAAGGCAATGCCTCATTTGGATCTGCAAATGTTTTAATTCTATTGTTAATCATTTTTTTAAAGTCGTTTTCTATAGATTTTGGCACATCTATATCCTCTACTCTTGTAAAGTTAACATTCTGACAACTATGAAAACTAATTTTTTCAGAACCAGAATCGAAAATGATTAAGCTTTCCTTTAAAGAAATTGTGGCATTGATTTGCGTTAGCAGATCGAAGCCAATTATCCCATCAAATTTTTCGAGGTGTGGTAGTATAAAGAAAGTACTTGTTACCCCGAAAATTTCAAAAAAACATTTGGATTCAACACTATTGAATCCATGTATGGACTTAACTAGGAACGGAGTATCTACTGGAACAACATTTTTTATTTGGCGTAGCGGCTTAATATAGTTTTTCGAAGCTCCAGTGTCAATTAAAAACTTCATTAATATCCCTCCTACTTTTCGCTGGATGAATGGAAGGAGGGATCTTCCCCTAAAAAATGGACGTAGTCAGAATTTGGTATTTCACTTTCAAATTCATTTGATTGTGATTCTGCCAAGGACTGATAGTCAAACTCTTCCCTCTGAGAAGGATTATCCTGCCAGATGTGATTTAACCTCTGACGTCTTTGTCCAGATTGTCTCTGAACACTATTTGGTCTTTTGAACACTTGGCTTTTGTTGTATGAATTGATACCACTTTTGTTTTGTTCAAAGCTTGTAGGCTGTCTAAATCGCGAAGATGTTGGGTCAACATCCATTTCCTCAACAGGCTCATTACTAATTTTATATTGATGATTATTATTATTATTATTTGAAAGAAATTGACTGTTCTTCGATCTATCTTGACTGAAATAAGGATTCTTTTTAGAGTTATTAGCCTGATTGTCAAAGTTATTACCGTAGTAATTTTTATTTTGATATTTATTCTGTGAGCGTTTTTCTTCAAAATTACGTGCAAAATTTGTTGCAAATAAGTACCTTTCGTTGTTCGACTCTATTTCTTGAGCCAATGCTAGTGCTTTGGGCAAGTCAGTTGGACGAGCCGAAAATAAAACGTCACTCAATGGTTTCCTCAAACCTGATATAAACACTCGCAGAGCGTCAGATCTATATTTTTCGTTGAAAGCAGTGGCTAATGCACTGTCATATGACATATTAGTTTTGTTTGTAAGGAGGGTAAGCTTTTTTTCAATCTCGTCATAATATTCTAGAACGGTAAAGTTCCCTTGCCGCAATGTACTGAGTTCTTGCTCAATTAAATAAATCGGACGAACATCGGCGTACGTAAAATCTAGCCTAGCTATAATAGCTTTAAAATTTAAAACTGTATTGAATGAAGCTAGAGCGGCATCGGCCGGACCTCTTATTTTGTTTCTAATTATCCCAACCGCTTGATAGTGCCTGGAACTACCATCGTATTTCTCAAATACTTTATAGGCGGCGTGTACGGCTTGACGCCAAGAAACATAAGTGCCCTGTTTTCCCTCGAATTCGGGCAACGATTTGACTATGTCTAGGGTTTCCTCACATTTAACACCCTCTCTAATTTCAATATCCTTAAAAACTTCTATTTTATTTTCACTATTATTACTAACACTTAAAAACTCAATAGTTTCATTAAGTTTTTTTTCGAACTCCTCCTTTTGTGTAGTTAAAGCACCACGAACGGCAGCCTCAATCACAATTTTTAATTCTGCCGCGTTCATTGCTTCTTTCTGTTCTTTAGTTACTATATGACCACTAATTCTTAAATATCCTAGTCTTTCTAAAGCTTCATCTAAGCTTTTACTAGAATCTCCCATGAAATTTCATAAGCACAAAATAACACTTGCTTACACTGTTATGTTAAGATAATAAATTAATTTGATGATGTAATACTTAATTTGATAAAATAATAATTTTTTCTTACATTTCCGAATTTATTTAATAAAATATGATGCAGCTTCAATAAAATATTTAATTATTTCCAAATAATCTTGGTTCAGCTTCTTGGTGGGTTCAGCTTCTTTATAAGTTGGGCGCCAGTAATAATAATACGTTTGTATTTGGTATATGATATTTTATTCGAATCTCTTTAAAGACTGAAGACTTAAGTTCTAAGCTAATTCTATTCTACCCTGCTGCTGGTGCAGCAATTATAATATTTTGCAGCGTGTGCAAAATATCACATTGCTTTCTATCTTTTTTGTGGCTGACGACGGTGTGAACGACTTCGTTTATAGAAGTCGTTGTGTCAGCATATAATGTTGTATGTCGGCGATGATATTGACGACGCGACGACGACGACGACGACATACACGACCGTCGCTTCCGCTGACGACCTAGGAGATCGTGTTAACTTGTATAAATAAGAGGCACATAAGACAAAAAACTTTTTTGGAACCTATACCTCGATTGGATGGACATAAGTCCCAAATTGGTATTGGGGCCATTCTGCCTTAATAAATTAGGGCCTTAGGTATATGCATTTGAAAATAAAAAAGGTTAGCATTTTAATATACGTTTTAACTTAGGTCAACTTCTATGCTCACTTTTCTAGCATTCGGCCTTATTTCTCACTTTTGACTCGGCGTTATTTCACTCACTTTGACAAAGCGCAATAAGGCCGAATGTTGAAATTCGTCGTTATTTCGCTCGGCGTTATTTCACGGCACCGATATAAAATAATAATCATCAACATAATATTCCTATCTGTCTTTTTTGGTTTAGGAAAAAAAACACTCTAGTTTATTTGAAGATATATAGATAACAATTCCAATTAATTTTTGTTTTGATTCATTTTGTTTTGTAAAAAAAAAACAAGTAGAATATTTGTAAACTTTGGACTTGTAAAACTATTGCGAACATGTCATTTTCTTTGAAAAAAATATTCAGTAAAGATAAAAATAAGTTTTTTTTTTTTAAATAAATTATTAAGTTTTCCAATGCATCATCACTTTTATTGAATCCCTTTCCAAATATTAACTTGTTCTATTAAATATTAATTTTTTACAATAGCTGCTATCAACTTGTACTCTTTATTTCAAAAGCCACAAGCAAAGAATTGAAAATGCCTCCAAGAGTATCAATAAATAAGTGCATGTCGCCTTAAACTCGGTAAAAAATTGTGAGTCCCTCCATTCCTGTAAACTTGAGAATTTTAAGTTAGAAAGGTTTAGTTCTATATGACCTTGTATTTAATTACATTGTTACTTGTAAATAATAGAATTGTTATTGAACTTTCAACAGCCTCTCTTTCCAGGTTAATTTCGGTTCATACGTGCTAAGTGGAAAGTGTGCACAAAATCACATAACGCGTAGGTACCTAGTACCTACTCATATGAGCAATAACCTTTTTCACTTGACAACTATTAAAAATCTACTGATCTGATCTGATAAATATAAAATCAATTATATTTATTTTTAACCAAATCCAACTGAAAAATCGATTAAAGCAAAATTAGAACACTTCACTTGAAATTTAAAAACAAACATGATCCCTATCATCACATAGTACCGAAAAATTGTTTACTATTTTTTTATCAAAAATTTGTAAGGTACACTTCTTTTGGACTTACTCGAAATTTCCATTCGATAAAATATGTTTACTTTTTAATTACAAGATAAGTTAAAGGTAGCCTCCAAATATTTAAATCAAGTGACTAGAAACCTCATGGCAGACACATTTTTCTAGAAACATTATTTTGTTGTAAACAAAAGTTGATCAGATTAATTTTCAAATCTTCAAAACAACTCAAGTGATTTGTGATTAGATGGGGGGACAAAAAAAACAAAAATAATTTTATTTTGGTGGTTTGCTATAAAAGCGATAACTATTCTCATTAGAAATCATTCAAAAGAAAGTGCTTAAAAGAAAGACATTGTCTATATTCAAAAGTCATACTTTAACATTTCATAACCATGAAACTATTCGCAATCCTTCTCGCTGTTATCCTCGCTTTGGTCGCTGCTACCAATGGAGCTTCAGTAAGGAATCCCTGCTTTTGCGTTCGAATGCTGAGTCCAGTTTGTGGATCGGATGGTGTAACCTACAGCAATGAATGTGATTTCAATTGTGCTGTCTTCGAAGGCAGACACGAGCCTGGAGTTGATATGTTCTTGGTGAAGCACGAAGCTTGTTAACTTGTTAAAAGTTTAATCTCAATTTTGCAAAAACAAAATATTTATGTTTAAGAGTAATTTAAGTTACATACCTATCATAAGAAATAAAATAAGAATGTTTTGATAAATTTTGGTCTTTTTTTGCGGACTTCTCTTTATAACAGCTTTTTTGACTGATATTTGTATATTGTATCTGGGTTGCAAAAGTCGATACGATTGTACTTTTTTGCAGTTGTAAACTGTAAATAGGATCACAGTAACATAGAACAAAATCAAAAATGACCTAAAAAGTTTTTTCGATTTTTTTGAAAAAAAAAAAATGAATTTTGTTTTTGGTTTATCTTAAAGTTTTTCGTTCATTTAAAATAAATTTTTCGAATTGTTCTTTAATAAAATTTGAAAGATTCAAAAAGTACAATTCGATACACTTTTTATTTCCCTTTCGATACAATGCTCAAAGACGATTTTTCAACCCTGATTTGTATGACTGTTGGTTCTATTGGTACTTTCCCGGTGCCAAGGCGTCTGCTATCTACATTATTTTAATGTGTCTCCAGACAACATTGGCTACTATAGTAGAGGTTCGGACGGTTGAGGCTGGGAATTCTGAACAAGAAAGAGACAGCACTATGTTTAAGTGAGAGAGGTTATTAGAAATTACAGTTTTAATTATGATTATTCAGACAAGCGGTTCTAATTTGAATTTTGAAGTGACATTGTTTAAGGCAATGGCATTGACATTGCGTTAGATGATAAGAGTTGTTTCTTTTCTTAATTATTGGCCATTAAGACGCGTGCCATGTTTGAAGTCATTATTCAGACAGGCGGTTGTAATTTGAAATCGGTTAAAAGATAAAATAACAATTGAATTTTGAAAAAAATGAAAAAAAAAACAAAATTAAATTAAACACAGAATTAAAATTTGACCTTTTATTGTATCCTTCTAATAACCTTTCTCACTCAAACATTCTGCTGTCTCTTTCTTGCTCAGAATTTCCAGTCTCGAACCGTGCGAATATCCGCATATATATATATAATTATCCGTTCTCATGTGACGTCATCAATTTTGTTTTTACATTTTTGGAGATTGCTGAGGCTTCCCACCAGAGGCGTACGTTGAGTTGCCGGGGCTCCAAGGTAAGACTTAATTTTGGGGCTCCTTTGATATAGAAAATAAGAACACTTTTTTTTTGGGGCCCTTGATGTATCATTTGTTGGTTTCTAAGATTATTCAAGTAGTATTTTTTGGGGCCCTAAGACATAGTATTTCTTTAAAAAAACCTGTTTATATTTTTGGGGATCCTGAATTAATATTTTGTTTTGAGATGAAATATTACATACATATGTGGCTGGCAACCAATTCTTTATGCATTACACTGAAGAATATAAATTTTCTCTCTTGTTTCCGAAGTGATTTATGTCAAATATCTTTTTGTTTCGTTACTTTTATAACTCTGGCATGTCGGGGGCCCCGAGGCACCGCCCCGCTTGCCCCAATGGTGTGTACGCTCCTGCTTCCTACACCCACAACTTGATATTAGTTAGAGTTCTATTAGTTTTATACAAACGCAATAATTTTTGTTATCAAATGACGTCAATAGTTTTTTTTACTAACTTTTTTGATGAGTTCTTACTGCTTATGTGAAAAAGAGATGCATTGCTTCGTGATACTGATACTCTTGTAGAATTTGTCAATTCTTCAGAATAGCCTTAAAAAGGATGGAATAGATTAGATACAAGCCACCTTTTGACAAATTTCCACTTATCCAATTAAATGTTCCACAAGTAGATAACACAGAACCAAAACAAAAGAAATCTAGTGCGAAAAAAGAAAATCTATATCGGGTTGTCTAAAAGCTAACAACAAAATTACTGACGTCATTTGATAACGAAAATAGTTGGTTGAGTGTTTAACTAATGACACTTTTCTAATAAGGACTGAAGTCTACCTAATATCCAGGGTGGGTGTATGTATCAGAAACCTTCGAAATGGTTAATACTAAATTAATGACGCCACCATATAAATGGATTTTTTTTTTTTTGTCAATACGCCAATTTTATCTAAACCCTTAACAACCATGGCAGACACCTTGGCACCGCGAAAGTACCGGCAAAAGTCACACATATCAGATTATTAGACCATGTCAAAAAATATAAATATGGGCTAAATCTAAACAGTAAAAAAAGAGTAAAAAGCCAAAATTTATCAAAACATTCTTATTTTATTTCTTATAATAGCTTAAATTATTCTTAAATATAAATATTGCAAAATTGAGATTAAACTTTTAACAAGCTTCGTGCTTCACCAAGAACATATCAACTCCAGGCTCGTATCTGCCTTCAAAGACAGCACAATTGAAATCACATTCATTGTTGTAGGTTACACCATCCGATCCACAAACTGGACTCAGCATTCGAACGCAAAAGCAGGGATTCCTTACAGAAGCTCCATTTGTAGCAGCGACCAAAGCGAGGATAACAGCGACAAAGATTGCGAATAGTTTCATGTTTTTGAAATGTTAGGTAGACTTTTAAAGAAGTATGACTTTTGATTATGTATAGACAATGTCGTTTGTTTAAGCACTTTCTTAAGAATGATTTCTGTACCTAGAGAATTGCTATCGCTTTTATAGCAAATCACCCATATCAAATTATTGAAGTTATACTTCTTATGGGAGGGTGGGTATGAAAATTTACTTTTTGACAAGAATGTCAAAGGGATTATGACGCGATCACCCTGGGTAGCAGGGCTGTCGTTTCACCTTTAGAGTACGCAGTACTTTAGTATTTAAAAATGCAGTACGCCACAGTACGGCAAACATAAAACACACAACACGTAGCAAGTTACATGTTTCATGTGGCAAGTTGCATGTGGCAAGTTGTATGTGGCAAGTTGCATGTGGCAAGTTGTATGTGGCAAGTTGCATGTGGCAAATTGCGTGTGGCAAGTTGCATGTGGCAAGTTACATGTGGCAAGTTGCCAGGGTTGCAAAAAGCTAACATTCAGCTCAGCTCACAGCTCAGCTCAAATTTGAGCTAGGTACCATAGCTTAGCTCATTTGAGCTGAGCTGAAAGTGAGCTGAGCTGAAAGTGAGCGCCCCAACTTCCAACGCCTATATCTCGGAATTTTGAAAAAAATGAAAAAAATTGTTTTGATGCCAAAAGGTAGCGGGGACTCTAACCTACATTTGGGTACAACTTCCATCCCTGTAGGTACACGCGTTCTCAAACCAGGAGAACTTAAAGGTAAAAAAAAAGTTAAGCCCGATTCTAAAAAAATAGGCATGATGTGGCGGTTTAACATGCAAAGCGATTTTTTAAAAATCTGACAATGTGCAAAGCGTAGGCCCATGACACAAGCTATCATTTGGCATCACTCCCAAAAATTGCTCTCAAGCGGCTTTGCTTAAAGGAGCGTTCAAAGATTCGGGGATTTTTCGAAAAAAAAAATTTACCCCAACTTTCAAACACGATTTTCTCGGAATTTTGAAAAAAATCGAAAAACCTTATTATACCACTTTCGGGTAGCTGAGAATATAAGCTTTCATATGGCACCACTCCCCTGTCTCTAGATCAAAGCCTTGCAACGCCTATATCTCGGAATTTTGAAAAAAATGAAAAAAACTTTTTTGATGCCAAAAGGTAGCGGGGACTCTAACCTACATTTGGGTACAACTTCCATCCCTGTAGGTACACGCGTTCTCAAACCAGGAGAACTTAAAGGTAAAAAAAAAGTTAAGCCCGATTCTGAAAAAAAAGACATGATGTGGCGGTTTAACATGGAAGGCGATTTTTTAAAAATCTGATAATGTGCAAAGCGTAGGCCCATGACACAAGCTATCATTTGGCACCACTCCCAAAAATTGCTCTCAAGCGGTTTACCTTCCATTAGCGTTCAAAGATTCGGGGATTTTTCGAAAAAAAAATTTACCCCAACTTTCAAACGCGATTTTCTCGGAATTTTGAAAAAAGTCGTAAAACCGGATTGTACCTGATTTTTTTTATGATTAAAAAAGAAATATTTTACTAAAAAAATAGAAATATATTTACTATTAACCCTAGAAAGATAATCTACGTCTGTAAGACGTATGGCGTGTAAAGAACTGTTTTATCTAATTCAATTCAAATTTCTGGGTTTTTGTTAAATTGATTTGATTTATTATATCACTTCTTTAAAATAATCTAAGTAATGAGTTAAATAAATATGACAAAAAGTGTTAACATAAGACCAAAAATCTTTTTTAGAATCATACGTCTCTGAGACGTATATTATGATTATCTTTCTAGGGTTAAAAAAACCAAGAGAAAGATCACGAAAAATTATCTGTTTTATTTATAAAAATATCCATGTGTTAAAATAATTCCATTAATAACTAGAACCAAACATCTTGAGCTATGGTGTTTTATAAAAGTTTAAAATATCTTCATATTTCATTATACTTTCCAAATAAAAATCAATGTATCCTCTCACCCATCACAGCTCAGCTCAGCTCACTTTACTTTAGCTCACCCAACAGCTCAGCTCAACCATCAGCTCAGCTCAAATGAGCTGAGCTATGGTACATAGCTCAAAAGTCAGCTAGCTCAAAATTTGAGCTGAGCTGTGAGCTGAGCTCAGCTCACTTTTGAGCTTTGTAGCAACTCTGCAAGTTCCATATTGCTACTACTAGTGCTGAAGCACACACAATTCTCATAAAATAACCATATCGCACATTTTATGCTCAATTCATTTAGTTTCGTAAAGCGTATACCGTACGTTCTGAACCGCACAACATGTGTAAATTTCACAGAATAAATTGAAAACTACATGGACGCAAGGAGGATGAAAGAATTAATTTATTGTTCACTTGATAAAAATGTAAAAAAACGATGTGTGGATTAATTAATTTAATAATAGAAATTAAAAATATCAAATGAAATTCATTTACATATACTGAATGAGAAGTATAACTTCAGTCGCGTGTACATGTGTACACACACTCTTTTTTTGTTTTCTAATTTTGTTGTCCCCATCTAATCAAATAAAAAAAACGCTGAAGTTGTTTTCAAGATTTGTAGATTTGAAAACTTATCAGATCAACAACTGTTGTTTTTATTTTGACAACAAAATTATGTTTCTAGAAAAATGTGTCCACCATAAGGTTTCTAGTTACTTGATTTAAATATTTTGAGGCTACCTTTAACTTATCTTGTAATTAAAAAGGTAAACATATTTAATGGAATAGAAATTTTGAGTAAGTCCAAAATAAGTATACCTTACAAAATTTTGATTAAAAAAATAGTAAACATTTCTTCGGTACTATGTGATGATAAGAATCATGTTCGGTTTAATTTTTTCGAGTGAAGTGTTTTGGTTTGGATTTTGATCAATTTTTCCTTATTGGTAAAGAAGCTAAGCGGCTTTTTTTGGTTTAAAAATAATTTTAACAGATTCTTAATTAATCAGATCAGATATTTAAGTAGTCGTCAAGTGAAAATGGTTATTGCTAATAATGACAAAGTAATTTAATTTTGTGTACACTTTCCACTGAGCACGTAGATACCTACTATACGAATTGGGACTACTGCTATTTAGATGAGTACCTACTTGTATTGTAGGTATTACTCCTTGGTGCGATGGACAAAACAAAAATTTTGTAGAATTGTTATCTTGAAATCTTCAAACAAACTTGTTTTTTTCCTAAGCCATGAAAGATTGTGTATTTCTATGAGGAAAAAGATAAATTTCTTCACCCAAATGGAAAATGATTCTCATTAGATAACTTACAATACACCTATAAGAAAATATTTATAATGACTTTTTAAACCAAAACAAATGTGCGTAACAATCTTACAAGTCCAAAGATTATTATCAATATTTGACTTGATTTTTGCAAAACAAAATGAATCATAACAGAAATTAATTGGAATCGTTATCTTGAAATCTTGCAACCAACTTGAGTGTTTTCCTCAAAACTGATATGAATGTCTACAATGAAGATTATTTTTGAACGCCAACAATTTACTATAAAAGCAGTGAATTTTTCTTTGATAAATCACAAATATCAAAAAGTCTGCAAACTTCAACCAACAAAAAACGATTCAATAAGAAACATGAAGCTGTACGCAATCTTTTTCGCTGTTATCCTAGCTTTGGTCGCTGCTGCAAATGGAGCTGCTGTAAGGAAACCTTGTATTTGCACTATGCTCTTAATGCCAGTTTGTGGATCAGATGGAGTAACCTACGGCAATGAATGCAATTTCAACTGTGCTGTTTCTGAAGGCAGATATCCCGATGGAGAGGAATTGTTTTTGGTGAAACGAGAAGCTTGTTAAATTGTACTAAACTTAATCTCAATTTAAAAAAAATGTTTAATGTAATTATAATAAGTACGTTTAAGAAATAAAATAAGAGTTTTTGTATAAATTGCTTTTTTATTATTTAAAATTTTTTATGTACAAAATCAAACCACATTTCAGCATTCTGATTTGCTGATCTTGCTAGTTTACTCAAAATGAACAAGAAACTTTATTTTTTAAATTACCAACAATTTTGTTTACTGAACTCTAAAAACTGGGGGTCGAATTACGGCACACGATTACGATCATACGTTAACGTTTTGACTATTTCTGTCTCTATTTAATTATTAGAAAACGATAGGGACACATAGCAACCATTCGTTAACGAGCGTATGCCGTAATTCGACCCCTGATTTTTTTAAATTTAGATTAAAAAACTGAGTTTTTATTGCCCTCCCTTGGAGGTGGTAGTCTAGATTATTTATTAATAACTTCTAGAAGAAATGCTCTTCTCCGCATGTCCATGGGAGTATCATTGATTTTCTTAAAATGTGCTTCTTGCCAGATGGAAAAGGGTAACAGCGACTGGGATTGATAAAAGAATCATGATTTTGAAATGTGACTTGCTTAAAGATTATCTTACTAGTGATTTGTAAACTGACAAAAATATTGCTTTTATAGCTTGTCACTAATGTGTAGCTAATTTAAATACTACATTTTTTCGTAATAATTATCTGTCGTTCAAACTGACAAAACTGACAAAAATATTGCTTTTATAGCTTGTCACTAATGTGTAGCTAATTTAAATACTACATTTTTTCGTAATAATTATCTGTCGTTCAACCAGAAAACAATTAAAAGTCATTTTGGAAATGTTTTCATTTCATAAAAATAATCTAATTTCTTTATATGTAATTATTTTAAACAAAATTGTAGGTATTTGAATTAAAGTTTATCTCTGATAAAATTTAAAATCAGTTGTTTTTAAAAAAATTAAAGACTCATTGTTTTCTTAACTTATAAAAATTTTGATGAGTGGTAATATTTCAAATCATTTCCCAGGAAAAATGACACATTATTTATTGATAAAGAAAAAGTAAGCAATTAAGTGATTAGGATCATGTTTTTTTTGTTTTTCTAAGCTTCTTATATAAAACGGAGTGCCTACTAAAAACCCCCTTGTGTAAGGTCTCGGTCACATAAACTTTAGTTTCTAGTTCTAGTTAAAATAAGTATGAAGTGTGGAACAATCTTAAAGAATGAAACAAACAGAGTTTCAAACATTTTTGGGAATGAATGAAAACGAAATAAATGGAAAAAGTCATAAGTCATAACTATAATGATAAAGATACCATATTCTATAGAGAAACTGATCTAGAAATATTTCAATAAATTCAATGAAATACACCAAAATTATAAAAAAAAATCACTTATTTTATTATCTTCTTATACTCGTATTAACATAACTTAATCTTTAACATTAATTTTTACAAAATTGAGATTAAACTTTTAAAATATTCAACAAGCTTCGTTTTTCACCAGGAACATTTCTTCAGGCTCATAATTTGCCTCGTAAACAGCACAATTGAATAAACATTCATTGTTGTAGGTTACGCCATCCGATCCACAAACAGGACTCATTATCCTTGTGCAAAGGCAGGGATTCCTTACTGAAGCTCCATTGACAGTACCGCCAGTGGCCAAAGCGAGGATAACAGCGATAAAGATTGCGAATAGTTTCATGGTTTGAAATGTTAGAGTAGCAGAGTAGCTTAATGTGTTTTGGTAATAGACTTTCAAACGAATGATATTTTGAGTGAAACACTGTAGCTTTTATACCAATCCGCCGATAAAAAAATATTATCAATATCTACGAATATGCATATTTTATACATAAAGGAACTTGAGTTGTTTTTGAGATTTTAAGATTTCAATTATAATACGTAAGCTCATTAACTATGTTTTTGTTATAGCAAAATTGTGTTTTTTAGAAATGGTTATCAGTGATGAGATTTTAAGTCACTTGACTTAAGTATTTCAAGTGCAAATATTTGAAAACTCATTGATTTCTAAACAAGTTTCAATTACTAATAAATTTAAAAATAATAAGGATATAAAAAGCACTTTGTGAAATAATTTCCGGAAAAAATGACGCATTTACTTCAAAACTACTTGGAATAGAAATTTCGAGCAACATCAAAAATAGTCTAACAAGGTTTCGATAAAGAAAAAGTAAACAATTATTCGGTACTAAGTGGTGATAAGGATCATGTTTATTTTTCATATTTCGAGTGAAGTGTTTTGATTTGGATCTTGATACGATATTTTCCTTATTGCTAGTCAAAGTTAGCGGTCTTTTTGGATTAAAAATAAATTTTATTGATTAAGTAGTTGTCAAGTGAAATTGGTAGTTGCATAAATAAGGAAGTTACTTGATCCATTTTGTTGAGGAACGAAGTTAATGTACAAAATTTATAAAAAAAGTGTGATAGTTAATAAAAAGTAAAACAAAAAAAAAAAATAATCAAAATTTTATAACAAGTTCTGGTAGAATAATCATATTATAAATGATTTTGTACTGTATTTTTCCATGATTAATATTGTTTACTGATTATACAGTAGAATTAAAAATTGATTAAAATGTCTTGACAACAAATTTTATAAACAAAAAAGGCTAAAGAGGCCGTCAAGGACTCGACTTTTCGACTATGACTGGAATATGTTAACTTGCACGTAATGAGTGATTTTCCTCTAGAATTATCAGTTTTAGTTTACATCTTGTTGAGCTTCTTACTTTAAAACTATTGTATACAATTTGTATAAGATTCTTAAGTTTTTAAGTAAATAGACCTAAATTTTAATCTGTTCAAGCGCATTTTGTGCAAACAATAAAAGTAAAAATAACACTGTGCAAGTTTTTTGAAAAAAATTTTTGAGACAGGCGCGCGATTAACTGTTTCGCCCTATTTCGGACCCGAGAAATCCATTGGCATCATTAGTTTTTCGATTTATCATTACGACTTCGAACAAAATTTTTTTTGAAAGTTTTTTCAATTATTTTGAGATGTTTCCACTGTTTTTAGTCATTTTTCAATCAAAAACAATGTTTATATTGCTAATAATTCTGCTCAAACGTTATTTGCTACATTGTAAACAATTTTGAACAATTTATTTGAAAGTTTAGTGATTTTTTTTGAAAAAATTAAAAAAAAAAACGAAATTTTTTATATTGTTATCGTTTTTTCACTGTTTTTGTTCACTTTTGCACAAATACATAGCATGTTTTCCATTAAAAATTAATTTAACTGTTAATTTAGTGTTGGTTAAACTTTGACATATTATCGATAGCATCGATAACAAAAAAATATCGAGTATATCAATACTTCACAAAACTATCGATAGTTTCAATACTTCCAAATTATTATACCACAAGGCTACCGATATTATCGATAGCTTTAAAATTAATTAAACACAATTTGAACTACAAGTTAAGTTTTCGTTTGACATTGGATGTAAACAACGAATTAACATAGTGTTTGGTAGATATCGATAGTTTCCATTGTCGATTGTATCGATAGTTTTAAGAAAAAACTATCAATAATATCGGTAGCATTGTGGTATAATAATTTGGAAGTAGTGAAACTATCGATAGTTTTGTGAAGTATCGATATACTCGATATTTTTTTGTTATCGATGCTATCGATAGTATGTCAAAGTTTAACCAACACTAAATTAACAGTTAAGTTAATTTTTAATGGAAAACATGCTATGTATTTGTGCAAAAGTGAACAAAAACAGTGAAAAAACGATAACAATATAAAAAAATTCGTTATTTTTTTAATTTTTTCAAAAATTTTTAGCAAATAACGTTTGAGCAGAATTATTAGCAATATAAACAATGTTTTTGATTGAAAAATGACTAAAAATAGTGGAAAATTCTCAAAATAATTGAAAAAACTTTCAAAAAAAATTTTGTTCGAAGTCGTACCGATAAATCGAAAAACTAATGATGCCAATGGATTTATCGGGTCCGAAATATGGCGAAACAGTTATTCGAGCGCCTGTCAAGAATTTCGACTTGCACAGTGAATTTGTAATCTTTAAATTTTGAACATTTTGGAGAAGTATTTTTCTTTTAACTGATCTTAGAACTGATAAAAAATAAAAAAGATTATTTGGTATTGGTGTCTTTGCAACTCATCAGAAAGTATTAAACAAATCAAATTACCCAACAATATTCAATTTGAAAACATAAAGTTATTCGCAATCCTTGTCGCTGTTATCCTCGCTTTAGTCGCTGCTGCCAATGGAGCTTCGTTAAGGAATCCTTGCAGATGGAGTAACTTACGGCAGTGAATGTAATTTCAACAGTGCTGTTTATAAAGGCAGTCAAGCATCTGGTGGTGAAGAATTGTTCTTGGTGAAACGTGAAGCTTGTTAACTTTTTGAAAAGTTTAATATCAATTTGAAATTATTTAAAAATTATGTTTTAATTTAAGTGAATATATTTGAAAAAAAAAGTATTTTTATAGGAGTTTTTTATTTTTCTTGGCTTTTTTGAAAGTGACTTAATTTTTTGCCAAATAGAAAGATTTTTTTTAAACTGAGTTTAGCTCGGCAGCTGATAGATTAAGAAAAATATTAATTTTCGATCCTTTGGTAGATTTGAAAATATTGTCTTATTCCTGAACATTTTTTTTTGTGTTCTTTCAATATTAAGAACTAACAGGTATTGAAATTAAAATCTTGAATTATAATACGTTTTGAAACCGAACTGAAGTGTTGCTAAGTATTTCCAAAAGACTTTGTTAACCAACGAAGTGGGAACATGAAAACTATTTTTTCATTGTCGACTCCTCTAGAAACAACCAAGATCAAAGTTCAAAAAATTTCTTTATGTTAAACTCTTTAACCAGTTGATAAAAATCTATTGAAAAAAATTTCCTTCACAACATAAACAAAACACAAACGACCTACCCGCAAGCTATTTCAGTGGGGTAGTCCATGACTATGACAAATAAATCTTTTAATGTGGAGTACGAAACATTAGTCACGTAGAAAACCTAAGAGCATGAAGCAAAGAGAATTTAAGGCGAATACAATAAAGAGAATGAAGGAAAGTCAAAAAAATATTTAAAAAATTAAACAAGGTTCCAGACAGCGATGCCAACTGAGGCATAATTATGCCTTTTAGGCATAATTTTATTAGCGTAGGCATTGAGGCTTATTTTTTGACAAAAAGGCATAATTTTTTCATTCCACTCTTGATTTATGTTTTAAAAGTTTCTTATAATTTTTTGAATATTTTGATAAAAAAAAACTTAAAATTAATATACTACATATATTTTAAATAAACGTTGTTCGAAATTTTATTTACAGAATTCGTTTTAATTATTTAACTCTTGGTAGTGTTTAATTTTTCGAAGAAATGTGTGCACTCTTATCAATTTTACTTGAAAAGAATATGCAAAAAGCGATTTTGTGCTATAAAAAGGTCTAAAACGCTTGCAAATACGCTATTATTTCTTATTGGTGAAAAAAAAACTCTTCGCTAATTTCTTCCTGTTGTGTAAAGCAATGTATTAGTTCCCTTAAAAAATTCCTTTCGAAGAAAATAAGTTGCAGTTTCGTGACAATTAAGTAGCCTAAATGTATAAGTTAATTAATTAAACATTTTGTTTTGCGTACTTGCACTTTTTTATATAATTTTTCAAACATAAACTCAGAAATCTAAATTATTTATTTGAAAAGGCATAATTTTTTTTCAAGTGAGGCATAATTTTGAGTGAGTGGGTTGGCAACGCTGGTTCCAGATTACAGGAGCGATTGATGAAGCGTTCATAAAACGCCAAACAGTACCTTAATCAGAAATCATTAAATATTCTGTCACATAAAATAAAAAAAAAACAGTTTTAATACAAAAAATTTCGTTTTTATTAATAACTTATTGCAACTTAATTTATACTTAAACATAATTGATTTTTTTTTTTTGAGATTGAATTTTTATCTTCTTAACACGCTTCATTTTTGACCAGGAACATTTCTTCAGGCTCATAATTGCCTTCGTAAACAGCACAATTGAATAAACATTCATTGTTGTAGGTCACACCGTCAGATCCACAAACTGGACTCATTATTCTTGTGCAAAGGCAGGGATTCCTTACTGAAGCTCCATTGACAGCAACGGCCAAAGCGAGGATAACAGCGACAAAGATTGCGAATAGTTTCATGGTTTTGAAATATTGGTATGAGTTGTCTCTGAGTAAGTGTTTCAGTTAAAGACTTTCTTATGAGTGATTTATGAAGAGAAAATATTTCGCTTTTATAGCAAATTACCGATATGAAATAATCTTGAAATTTCTCATATCAGTTCTTGATCCTTGTCAACAAACCAACACTCGTATTGATATGAAGGTTTTGAGATTGCTCACTGATCGGACGCAATTTTTATTTGATTTGTCAGCTGGTTGTTAGTAACAAAACTATTATTGGAATTGTTTTTCTGTTATACTTACTTTTGCGTCACTAAAGAAAGTGTGCTATTGAACTTGAGACTTGAAAGGATTCTAATCTCAAGAATCTGAAATAAAACCTGGAAAGTGATTGGCGAAAAGTGTCCTATGTCACACTTTCAGATAATTTATGTCACAGCCAGCGGTACGGTTCTGATGTCTGATCTATCTTCTTAAAAAATAATGCGTGTCTTTGATGAGAGAGGAACTTTTAACTAAGATAATTATGTTGAAGGTTTTGTAGTAAATAGATCGAAGAAGAATTTTTGATTAATTAGAAGAATAGTCGTATATTTAGGTTTACGAGTAAGACCACTGATATTCGAAACACTAATTTTACTCACCTACAGAACGCAAGTTTTCACTACGCAATTGGCTCCAAGATTTAAGATTTTAGAGTTGCAACTTTAAATTGAAATATGTGTATTGTGTACCTAGTAAAAATACATGAAGAAAAGAACATAACATATATTAAAACAAAATCAGTTTTAGTTGAGAACTTATTAATCTGTTCAAAAAAGTTTAATATAATATTGTTATGAAATTTTAACCAAATGCGATGTAATCGTAATTATGTTATCATTTATTGGTTTGGTCATTTATTTTGGACTTCATGTGCTAAAGTGTTTTTTGACGGATGAAGAGATTGGACTTGAGTTTCATGTGATTTCTCAATTGCTAGCCGTCATAGTAAAGTAGATTGCAGGGGGCTTGAAATAAATAATAATTTATTGCAAAGTTATCAGATGAAAGCATGGATTTCTTTTTATCAGCCCAGAGATAAATAAACAAATACAAAATTAGTTGCCAGGTTAAGGAACTTTTAAGTGCAGAAGTAAGTGCAAACTTATTAATCGTTATTAGCTGGAGTGGTAGCGAGGGCGTTTAGTTCGATTTCAATAATAGGAGTAAAGAAATAAGATAGGTATACATTTTTGTTTGAAATTTGACCTATTTTTTAATTCGTTCGTTAGCTTACCATTTTGGGTTCCCTTTATTTGCGGGATTCATGCCCGGTGAATTTTTTTTTTTCACTAAAAATGAAGTCTTAAGAAGCATGAATATGTTACCTGCTAACCTTGAAACCTTATTCGAATTCGTGGAATCATAACTTTCTTAAGCCTCTTCATTTGTTCTGCTAGTTCTACGCTCAAAAATTCTCAAAATAACAATTGCAAGAAAAAAAACTACGTTGATTAAAAAACCAAAAAATGACCAAAAAATGCTTGAAATACATTTAGCAAAGGTTTGTTTTTCAAAACATACAAGGAACTGAAAAGATTTTGCGTAGAAAACCAGGTGAACAGAGTACCTACACCAAAATACTTTTCTCCAAAAATCTATGGGGGCTAATTTAAGCTTATTTTTAAGATAACAAATTTAATTTTATTTATCAAAAATATATTAAGTCGATATATAAAGCTTTAATAAGACTTGAAAGAATTTGTTGCTCGCAATATCGATGTGTAACATAGAAGAAATGCACGAGAAGAAAAAATCAAAGACCAAAATTTATAAAAAATATAAAACTTATTTTATTTCATCATTAAAACTAGATAACACTTAAACTAAAAATAAATAATTTCTCTTAAACAATATTAATCAGACTCTTCAACAAGCTCTAACAAGCGTCATCTTTCACAATGCTCAATTCCACTCCAGCGGTATTTCTTGATTCTCTAGCAGCACAGTTGAAGGCACAATCACTGGCATAGGTTACACCGTCTGATCCACAAACTGGACTGTACATTCTGGCGCAAATGCAAGACTTTCCTAAAGAAGCTCCATTGACTGCAGCGGCCAAAGCAAGGATAACAACGATAAAGATTGCGAATAATTTCATGTTGTCTGATATATTGGAGTATGTTTTTTTGATTTGTTTTGTGTTGAGTGCTTTAAGTTAAGACTTTCTTACGAATGATTTGCTAAGTAAATTGATATCGCTTTTATAGCAAAAACGCCGTCCGGCAATCTCTAATATTTTCGTATCAGCTTGTGAAGGTCTAAAAACACTCGAATTTGTTTGTTGATATAGCCAGATAGCGAAATTCATCTAATTCCTTGATTTTATTTTGAACAAAAAACTGTTTCTGGAAAAGTCTGATGAGAAATTGGGTCACGTTCGCATAGTGTCGGTGGACATATTAGTGTTTTAAAAGTTTATCAAATAATTTTTCAAAAATGCAAAGTTTGATTTCAAACAAAGAACATTAAATAAATTAAATTAAATAAACATTCAGTGCAGGTGGGTACTCATAATCAAAAACAAGATAAAATGTTTTTAAAATTTTGATTTTTTCCGAAAAAATAGAAAAACCACCCAAGATCAAAAACTAATTAAAAATAAATTAATATAATAATAATATTTCTTCGTACTATGCCGTGATAATGATCATGTTTTTGAGTTGATTTTTTTGTGTAAAGATTTTTGGTGTTGATTGGGATACTACTTCAAGTAAAAATAAGAGCAAAAATTTAGTACTTGAATTTTGGATTTAGTTGTCAAGTTAGCAAAGTAAAACGTCATTCTTTATAGAAAGTTTTGGGTCGTGTGATAAAGATTTGTCATGTTGATAGATATGTACCTCCACTGACAATGTTCTTCAAAGAATCCACTTTAAGTACTTTTGATAAGGCTTTCGATTTTAAACTAGGTAACACTGAACAAAAAAGACGATAGGGAATAAGTTCTTTCGAACAAAATTCGAACACAATTTTAAAAATATTAATTGAGTTATTTTCAAGAAAACGTTAAGTGGTTACCGCAGAAAGGAAACGATATAGGCTTTAGCCTGCTAACACTTTAACGACAAGCCAGAGAGCAGATGAAATAAAGGGAGACCTTGCCTCTCATCTCTCATAGAACCACTAGAGTCAAGTTAAATCCAACGACTTGATGTTCAAAATTAGACACGGGAAGCTAGAAATATATTATTTGGGATTTAAAAGATTCGCCAAAAAAAAGTCTTCTCAGTCTATTTTGGAGACTTGACAGTTCCTCGTATTACGAGCTTACAATCACTATAGCGTAGGTTCTAAATATTATCTCATATAGGTACACTATGTCAAATAACAAAAAAAAAAAAAATTGAGCCTTTTGGTTCTATCCACAAATTTTGTTAATCAAGATTAGGACGTTTAAACTTTGAAGTCTTACGCATTTGCCATGCTAACTTGACAACTATCTCTCTAAATAAATAACTAAATTTCGCTAATTTGCAGCGTATTCCATTAATTTTTACTCTAAATAGACTCTTTTTGTCGATTACCAAAATAAAATAGACAAGTCATATCCCAATCGACACTGATTATCTTCACAAAAAAATTTAAACCAAAAACATGATGACTGTCACAGCCAAGTAGTAGGTACCTTTTATATTTCTTTTAAAATGTTTTTGACCTTGAGTGAAAACTGACTCAATTAACAAGCCTCTTCAGCCAACTCAGTTCCTAGCTGTTTCCCATTGCACACATCAAAAAATAATCAAAGCAATCCAGAAGGTTTTCATTTGCTGTCCAAAATTGATTCTTCTTTATCGCTGCTCTGTCACTTTGCAAGCTGAAGTCTATCCCAAATAAGCAAACAACGAGCCACTTCCTCCATTTTATTGCAAGGAACATTGTCACAAAATAGTGCATACATCGCCTTGTAGTAAATCTTTCTCGACATCAAAGGTTTCGGTGATTCGGTATGAGGAATGCCGTAATGACTTCTCTTTTCATAGGCTTCTTTTAAACTGATAAAGAGTAAAGAGATGGTTTCTATCTTGAGTTTTTTTTCTAAAATCGCAAACACTTCGTGACCCAATTTCTCGTCAAACTTTTCCAGAAACAGTTTGGTTAAAAAAAATTGAGAAATTAGATGAATTTCGCTATCTGGCTATATCAACAAACAAACTCGAGTGTTTTTAGACCTTCACAAGCTGATACGAAAATATTAGAGATTGCCGGACGGCGGCGTTTTTGCTATAAAAGCGATATCATTTTACTTAGCAAATCATTCGTAAGAAAGTCTTAACTTAAAGCACTCAACACAAAACAAATCAAAAAAACATACTCCAATATATCAGACAACATGAAATTATTCGCAATCTTTATCGTTGTTATCCTTGCTTTGGTCGCTGTAGTCAATGGAGCTTCCTTAGGGAAATCTTGCATTTGCGCCAGAATGTACAATCCAGTTTGTGGATCAGACGGTGTAACCTATGCCAGTGATTGTGCCTTCAACTGTGCTGCTAGAGAATCAAGAAATACCGCTGGAGTGGAATTGAGCATTGTGAAAGATGACGCTTGTTAGAGCTTGTTGAAGAGTCTGATTAATATTGTTTAAGAGAAATTATTTATTTTTAGTTTAAGTGTTATCTAGTTTTAATGATGAAATAAAATAAGTTTTATATTTTTTTATAAATTTTGGTCTTTGATTTTTTCTTTTCCTGCATTTCGTCTATTTTACACATCGATATTGAGAGCAACAAATTCTTTCAAGTCTTATTAAAGCTTTATATATCGACTTAATATATTTTTGATAAATAAAATTAAATTTGTTATCTTAAAAATAAGCTTAAATTAGCCCCCATAGATTTTTGGAGAAAAGTATTTTGGTGTAGGTACTCTGTTCACCTGGTTTTCTACGCAAAATCTTTTCAGTTCCTTGTATGTTTTGAAAAACAAACCTTTGCTAAATGTATTTCAAGCATTTTTTGGTCATTTTTTGGTTTTTTAATCAAAGTAGTTTTTTCTCTTGCAATTGTTATTTTGAGAATTTTTGAGCGTAGAACTAGCAGAACAAATGAAGAGGCTTAAGAAAGTTATGATTCCACGAATTCGAATAAGGTTTCAAGGTTAGGAGGTGCCATATTCATGCTTCTTAAGACTTCATTTTTAGTGAAAAAAAAAAAATTAAGTATTGGTAGAACAGGCTTGGTAATTCACCGGGCATGAATCCCGCAAATAAAGGGAACCCAAAATGGTAAGCTAACGAACGAATTAAAAAATAGGTCAAATTTCAAACAGAAATGTATACCTATCTTATTTCTTTACTCCTATTATTGAAATCGAACTAAACGCTCTCGCGACCACTCCAGCTAATAACGATTAATAAGTTTGCACTTACTTCTGCACTTAAAAGTTCCTTAACCTGGCAACTAATTTTGTATTTGTTTATTTATCTCTGGGCTGATAAAAAGAAATCCATGCTTTCATCTGATAACTTTGCAATAAATTATTATTTATTTCAAGCCCCCTGCAATCTACTTTGCCATGACGGCTAGCAATTGAGAAATCACATCAAACTCAAATCCAATCTCTTCATCCGTCAAAAAACACTTTAGCACATGAAGTCCAAAATAAATGACCAAACCAAAAAATGATAACATAATTACGATTACATCGCATTTGGTTAAAATTTCATAACAAGATTTTATTAAACTTTTTTGAAAAGATTATGAAGTTCTCAACTAAAACTGATTTTGTTTTAATATATCTTATGTTCTTTTCTTCATGTATTTTTACTAGGTACACAATACACATATTTCAAGTTTAAGTTGCAACTCTAAAATCTTAAATCTTGGAGCTAATTGCGTAGTGAAAACTTGTGTTTTGAAGTTAAGTAAAATAAGTGTTTCGAATATCAGACACTTAAGTGGTCTTACTCGTAAACCCAAATATACGACTATTCTTCTAATTAATCAAAAATTCTTCTTCTATCACTATTTACTACAAAACCTTCAACATAATTATCTTAGTTAAAAGTTCCTCTCTCATCAAAGACACGCATTATTTTTTAAGAAGATAGATCAGACATCAGAACCGTACACTTTTCGCCAATCACTTTCCAGGTTTTATTTCAGATTCTTGAGATTAGAATCCTTTCAAGTCTCAAGTTCAATAGCACACTTTCTTTAGTGACGCAAAAGTAAGTATAACAGAAAAACAATTCCAATAATAGTTTTGTTACTAACAACCAGCTGACAAATCAAATCAAAATTGCGTCCGATCAGTGGGCAATCTCAAAACCTTCATATCAATACGAGTATTGTTGATTATTTCATATCGGTAAATTGCTATAAAAGCGAAATATTTTCTCTTCATAAATCACTCATAAGAAAGTCTTTAATTGAAACACTTACTCAGAAACAACAGACAACTCATACCAATATTTCAAAACCATGAAACTATTCGCAATCTTTGTCGCTGTTATCCTCGCTTTGGCCGTTGCTGTCAATGGAGCTTCAGTAAGGAATCCCTGCCTTTGCACAAGAATGATGAGTCCAGTTTGTGGATCTGACGGTGTAACCTACAACAATGAATGTTTATTCAATTGTGCTGTTTACGAAGGCAATTATGAACCTGAAGAAATGTTCTTGGTGAAACAGGAAGCTTGTTAACTATTTAAAAATTTAATCTCAATTTTAAAAATCACTAATGTTTAAGTATAAATTAAGTTGCAATAAGTTATTAATAAAAACGAAATTTTTTGTATAAAAACTGTTCTTTTTTTTATTTTATGTTACAGAAACTTTAATGATTTCTGATTAAGGTACTGTTTGGCGTTTTATGTACGCTTCATCAATTGCTCCTGTAATCTGGAACCTTGTTTAACTTTTTAAATATTTGTATGCCTTTCCTTCATTCACTGTTTTGTATTCGCCTTAAATTCTCTTTGCTTCATGCTCTTAACTTTTCTACGTGACTAATGTTTCGTACTGCACATTAATAGATTTATTAGTCATAGTCATGGACTACCCCACTGAAATAGCTTGCGGGTAGTGCGTTTGTGTTTTGTTTATATTTTGAAGGTCATTTTTTCAATAGATTTGTATCAACTGGTAAAAGTATTTAACAACAATAGAATTTTTTAAACTTTGATCTTGGTTGGTTCTAGAGGAAATTTCATTTTCTCATTATAAAATCACAAAGTCTATTGGATACACCTAGCGACTTTTCAGATTGTTTTCAAAATGTATTTTGAATTTCAAGTTTTTAATTTAAATGGGTCCTATTTAGTGATGGCAATAGCCGCTACAAATTCGATTGTTTGTTTTCAGATATTATATAAACATGACAGGGACACACTTGTTAGGCCTTCTTGATTTAGGTTTTTTTGTTGTGTTAAATTTTGGAGAAAAAACAATTAATTTATTTTGTGCACGCACGTTTATAAGTGTTTGTTTTTCAAGAAAAGATCTATAGTTCTAAATGAAATTTTCAGAGTTCCAGAGTAATGAGCAAGAAAAAGTATTTAAAAGTAATTTAAGCGAAATCAGCCCACTGCCACGGCCACTTTCACTATTGTTTGGTTTCTTGAAAAAGGCTCTATATATAAATAAGTCTTATTTAATAAAAGGCACTAGCGGAAAAATATTAACGGATCAAATGAAAAATTCCAAATTTTTTGAGATGTTTTTAGTGGTTGTATTTCCCTTAAAAATGGTATAGTAGTATTAAAATTTAAAAAAGATAAAGCTCAAGCTTTCTAGTTTTGGAAAATCATAGTGAATTTTTTTTTCAAGCTACATGTTCGGCTCATTCATATTGAATACCTACCGAAAAAAATTTCAAAATTTTTCCGTTTTTTTTTGTCTAAAAACTTGGAAAAAATCCTTCCAGCTTAACCACTGTATGGATCGGATAACTTGTTTATTGAGCTTAAATTTTCTTTTTTTAAGTTTTATTTTGACGCTGTGAAACGGATATCTCGGCAACCGGCAAAATTAAGCAGTGTTTTGAAATCTTCAATAAATATCCCACAAATTCAAGTGGTTTAAAAAAAAATATTTTTTTTTGCAATTTTTTGCAAAATCAAGCAAAAACGTGCTTTTTGTTGCTATTGGGATAATCTGGTGCTAACTTATATCAAATGGTTAGATCAAGAAGTGTGGAGCGCATTTTAATTGTGTGTAGTTTTATTAATAAGTTTAAACAAAGTACGCTCTACTTTTCTAACAAGTTAGGTTAGGTAAGGTTTTATTAGAACCAATAAAATCACAGCAAATGAAAAAACTATGAATATCGTTCAATACCTTCTAGTTTTTAATATTGAAAGAACAAAAAATGTTCGGGCCAAGGTTTTGACAGAAGGAATTAGCTGACGAGTTAATCTCAAATTAAGTGTTTCGCAGAATAATATTTTAGGCAAGTGTTACTCTCGCACAAACGTATTTTCAGCACAAGACACTAATATCAAAAAGGCCAAGAAAAAAAAAAAAGGAAATTCATATATGAAAATACTTCTTGTATTTCTTAAAATTATTCACTAAACGTAAAACATACATAACTTCTAAATTTTCAAATTGAGATTAAACTTTTCAAAAAGTTAACACGCATCACGTTTCACCAAGAACAATTGAGGAGCGTTTTTTCAAAACTCAACAAGTGCATTTTTCAAATTTTTCAGGAGAAGGTTTTTTCTTTCCCATTTGAATACAAAGTCGAATTTTCAAAAATTAGAAATGAGGAGTTGTTCTTTCTTGAACAGCTAATCGACAGGCTTAATTGCTATTTCAATATTTGGGAAGATTCGTCCGTATTTTGAACACGAAAACACCGAGTTTTTTCAAAACGCAACAAATACAGGTTTTTGTTGAGTTTTGCAAAAACGTTTATTTTTCTTTTAAATAAATAGATAGATAAATTAGTATTAAAAATCTTATTTATTAAAGAAATAAATACATTGCAATGAACTTATATTAATATTAACTAAAATAAATATTGAATAAAAAAAAAACATTATTTTTAATCGCCATAGCGTCTTTCCATATCCTCTGTGGACTCCTTAGCGTTTGCGGAGAGAACAGTTTCATAGAAGTCCTTGGCATCATCCGGAATAATAAAAAATTTCATTAGCTTCTGTACGTCAGTCATTTTTTTTTCCGAAACTTTGTTTTCTGGGGCAACTTTTTTAAATTGGCAGTTTTTGGACACGCTGAAAAAACTGGCTTTTCAGAGGTGCATCCGTTACAGGGGATCCGCTGAAGGTGTCACTGACAGATAATGCTACTTTATTTCCCGTCTTTTCGTAGTATATTTCTCTAGCTTATTTTAAAAGGCAACTTTGACCTTATAAGTTTTTTTTTGAATCCAGCTTGTAGTCGCACACGGTCCAGTCTTTTCCGATTTTTCTTACGGTTTCAATATTTTGAAGAACGTTGTAATATTCTTCAGGAGAAATGATGACTTCTTTCTTCCTATATTCCTTTTCCACTCGTCCAAACACACGATCTGGTGGCATGTAGCTGTGACCTGTTATTGGAAAATAGTGGTTTATATTTTTGAACATTTTGCTTTTTTCCAGAAAAGAGCATAGTGCAATCATCAAAATCGTGTTTTTATTTTGAGAAGCACAAGAGTCAGAAAAAAGACGTAGTTTTTTTGGCTTTGGCCCAGATTGAGTCTTTAGGCTTCCTTCAAGCTTTTTTAAGTATAGTCCACAACGATGGATGCTACTTCGTTTGCTCCTCTTGGGCCATCCGTCTCCAGCCAAGTATAAAACGTTACGTTTTCTTTATCTTGGCTTTCCATGTGGTTGACGATTCCCATGTTGTAAAGCCACACTTGTCTTGTCTTTGCACGTTGATATCTGGACATCATACTCTTTTCATGCCGAACATGTGTCCGTGTGCAGATTAAATTCCGAGCAAAAAATCTTTTTATATTTGGATAGACTGCACTTTTGTTTTCCAGTTTTCTCTTGTTCCGATACAAAAATATTGAACATTTTTTTGAGAGTCAGCTCTGGTGGAAGATAGCTTCTTTTGGATTTTTTTCTTTCTGGATTCGGCAGTAGAAAGATGAAATGTGAGTTCTAACAGCAGTTGTTATTTCAGAATCAACGGGTTTAGCCCTGTTTCCTCCTCGTCGCTCTCTTGGGATGCCCATTTCATGCCCATATAATAATAATTGCTTTCCAACCACAGGCAAACTTTGTGGAGTTTTGCAAAAACGAGCCATTTTGTTGAGTTTTGGAAAACCTCAACACCAGGAAGAAGGAAAACCTTCTTCACCACCAGATGCTTGTCTATCTTTAGAAACAGCACAGTTGAAATTACATTCATTGCCGTAGGTTACTCCATCGGATCCACAAACTGGCTTGAACATCATGTTGCATATGCAGGGATTTCTTACAGTAGCTCCATTGGCAGCAGCGATCAGAGCAAGGATAACAGCGAGAAAGATGGCGAATATCTTCATGTTTTCAAATTAAATATTGTTTGGCTATTTGTTTTGTTGTTGAAAGATTTTCTTGAGAGTGATTTGTGAAGAAGAATCGTATGGCTTTTATAGCAGACAGGGCAGTTGCCGATATCAAATAATCGATTTTATTTTTCTATCAGTCTTATGATAATTTATAAGAAAAACACTCAAATTAAGTTGAAGATTTCTAGATCAGAAAGTTCACCTGATTCATTTCTGATACGTTCAACATTAGCTGTGTTTTATTTTCTTCGTGATCCGCGTTAAATTATTGTCTCAAAATGCAGTATAGACAAATGTTTTTTATAATTTTGTCTTATTTTTAAACCAACCATACAAAAATTAACATTTTGTTACAAAAACTGTAACTTTAAAGTATGAAAGTAATTAAAATAATCAAGCATACGAAAATTAATTATCGATGTTACGAAAACTAAATTTAATTATTTTAGTATTTTTTCTGGCTCTTTTTCAAAAACAAAAAAGGAAAAAACGCCCGATGGTCTCTGGCTTTTTTTCCAATTTTTTTTGTCTGGCTTTTTTTCCATTTTATGAAATGGAAAAAGCACCAGACATTTTTTTGGAAAAAATGCCAGAAATACTGGAAATATTCCCAGAAAAATTTTGTACTTTTTGCCTAGAAAAAAAGCCAGATTTTGTATGAAAATTTTTTTTGGCTTTTTTTCCAAAAAAAAATCTGGCGTAATTTCCTATGGCGTAATTTCCGGGAGCCTTACGAGATTATGGGCAGTATAGTTCAATATGTAAATTCTTTACGAAAAACATACATTACGTGCAAATAAGCATTTTGGGAAGTACATTTTTGCCATAGTTGAGTCCTTGACAACCTTAAGGGTTTTTTGTTGATAAACTTTGTTGTAAAGACATTTTAATCAATTTTTAATTCTATTGTATAATCAGTAAACAATATTTATCATGGAAAAATACAGTACAACAATTTATAAAGATCTATTCTGGGCCAAAAAAGGCCGCTAAGTTTGACTAGCAATAAGAAGAAACAGTATCAAAATCCAAATCAAAACACTTCACTCGAAATTTGAAAAAATAAACATGATCCTAATCACCGCATAGTACCGAATAATTGTTTACTTTTTGTTTATCAAAAATTAGTTAGATTTTTTGATTTAACTCGAAAATTTAATTACACTGAAAATAATACTGTACATAAAAATTATAAAAACCGTTTATTGACTCATTTTTCATTGTCCCAACAAACTTTTCATTGTCCCAATAAACGTTTATTGATTTCAGATTCCCGAATTCAATAAACTGTTTGTTGGGACAAACAATCTGAGTTTATTGATTTCGAAATCCGGTAATCAATAAACTATTTATTGTCGCAATGAACTTTTACATTGTCCCAATAAACTTTTTTATTGAATTTCAATTTTCAGCCGAAATAACTCGTTTATTGTCGCAATAAACAGTTTATTGTCGCAATGAACAGTTTATTGATTACGGAATTTCGAAATCAATAAAATATTTAATAGTTTATTTTCTAAATCCCAGTTGTAATTCTATGTATAATAAACAGTTTATATGCACAATAAACGAGTTAAAAACTTGAATAGATTTCTTTAACAAAAAAAAAACAAGAAGTGGCCCATGTTAATAATGTCTAATGGTATTTTGTCTCTAATTCTAATGGATTTTTATTTAAAAGATTTGATCTTGAAATAAAAAGTTTAAAATCAGAAGTTTTTTACTTTTTATTTTTTATTTCATAAAAAAAAACTATTTATTGATTTTCCAAATCTCAATTTCAAAAAACAGTTAACTTTCAATAAACCATTTATTGTCCCAACAAACAGTTTATTGTCCCAACAAACTATTAATTGATTTTCCAAATCTAAATTTCAAAAAACAGTTAACTTTCAATAAACCATTTATTGTCCCAACAAACAGTTTATTGTCGCAATAAACAGTTTATTGATTCTCAAATCTAAATTTCAAAAAACAGTTAACTTTCAATAAACCATTTATTGTCCCAACAAACAGTTTATTGTCGCAATAAACAGTTTATTGATTCTCAAATCTAAATTTCAAAAAACAGTTAACTTTCAATAAACCATTTATTGTCCCAACAAACAGTTTATTGTCCCAACAAACAGTTTATTGTCGCAATAAACAGTTTATTGTCTCAACGAACTGTTAGTTGTGGCAATTAAATGTTTGTTGGCGCAAACAACTATTTATTAGTTTACCCAAGCGCAAAAGAATTGTCTGAATAAACGATTCAGTCTATTCTTCGTTCTTGTGCTGAGTAAACGTCGTTAGTTGTAACAAAGTTTTAAGAAAAAGTTTTAACAAAGTGTTAATAAATAAATTTTATTCAATTAAGAATATTGAAATACATTTTTAATTGAAACATATGCTTAATAAATGCATTGAAAAATTTTATGTGGAGTGGATCAATTCAATTTTATATTTATGTAAGTATTGCATTTTTTCTTGCATCAGTGAAGTGTTCAATAATAAAATTGATTTAGCTATAATTATTTCCGTATTTGAACTTCTTTTGATCAGAGAATGTTTTATTGAGAGTTTGTTTTACTTTTTATTAAATTAATTGCTTTTCAATAAATGGTTTATTGTGATATTTTTAATATTAAATAATTTACTAATATAAAATGGTTCACAAAACAACGCTTAACTTTTAATAAACAATTAATTCGCACAATAAACCATTTATTGGCACAATAAACTGTTTATTGATATTCCAAATTTCTATTTCAAAAAAACTTTCAATAAACTATTTATTGTCACAATAAACTATTTATTGTCACAATAAACTATTAATTGCCGCAATTAACCATTAATTGTCACAACTAACTATTTATTGATCTAGATTTAGAGCCGATTTTTCCATCTTAAATAAACATATCTGTCAAACAAACAAAAAGATACATTAATGCATTTTTTAACTTTCAATAAAAAATATTTTTCATTGTTCGAATACGTTTTTACCTACCAATGTTTGTTTGTTTAACCAGACATTTTTATCAGACGTAAGAAAAGTCGGCCCTTGTATTTAATTTTTTGTTTACTTTTTGTTTTTGTATTCTTTTTTCATATTGTGCCAACAAGTGAATTAATTAAAACTAAAACTGTTAGAGAATTTATACAACTCAGATAAAACTCGGATAGTTTTGAAAACCAAGGTGCCACCAATGATATAAAAGTCAAGCTACAAAAGAATTAATACAACTCATTACTCAGATAATTTTGAAAAAGCAAGGTGAGTTCATTAGTAATAAAATATACAAATTATATATACAATAGTCTAATTTCCCACTTGCATGCTTTCGAATTTCAAAAATTGATGATGATTCGCATATTTTTTTTAAGTCAACATATATTTTTTCATTCTTTAAATTATCCCTTTTTTCTCTATAAATCTTTGTTAAGAAATTGGATAGGTCAGAAGTTCAAAGCAATATTGTTTGAATCGACTAAAGTTTGACAACCTCAGTTCCGAAGAGTTCGAAAAATGCTGGAAGGCGTGTTCAAATCCAGACTCACGGATATAAAGAACTTCACAGCAACTTCGGATATTTTAAGGAAATGGCCCCAGTATAAACTTCCTACTGGATTTTGATTCGTAAGTCAAATTTATGTGTACCTATATTTTTATGTATAATATGTATTTATATGTAGGGGAGAGTGGGGCAGTTTTGAACACTTTTTGCTTTCGCAACTGCTAGAAAGATATTTATTCGATTTATTGATCTGTTAAGTTTACTTATATGAAGCAGTGATATTGAACTTCGATTTTAAATTATATCTGGTTATTTTAGCATATTATTTATATTTAATTTTAATTTTTAACCAATATTAGATCTTATGTTCAAAAGTGCCCCATGTATGGGGCAGTTTTGAACATCAGTATTAATTTCGTTGTAATGAATAAATAATACTTAACTTTTTATTAGTTTTTCAATAGGAACAAACAAAAACTCCAAATTGATTATTATATCATATTCAATTAACCAACAAATAGTAAAAACTCAGAAAAAATAACATTAAAATTTAAACTATAGTTATCAGTTTATCACATTTAAAGGTTCAAAAGAAAAACAAAAACCAAGAAAAATTCATTTAAAATATACATTATCTTAGAAAAATGGTATTCATACCATTTATGCTTCTCAGAGTAAAATAGATTTATTTTCAATATATATATATAGATATATTTCTAGACATTAAATCCAAATGTTGACAAAGCGGATGTTCTTCATGTACCAGGAGCATTAATTGGTGTAGGTAGCTTGACTTTAATTTCTATAACGCTTAAGCGGTATATAATCGAGTTCTCATCGAGGACAGTCTAGCAGAACTTGAAGAATTCAGGCATTTTTTTAAATCTTCAATTATGTTGTACATATTTCCATTTTTTCTTTAATTTTGCCCACAAATGCTAGTTTCATTATTTTATTTTATAAGAACATTACGATTTATTAAATAAAACACATTCAAGTGTCCTTAAAATGTCTGATACAAACTGCTCGGGGCGGTTTTGAACATGTTCAAAAGTGCCCCACCATACTTGTTCAAAACTGCCCCCACTGTGTTAACGACATAAATAGTTGAATAAATATTTAACATTAATATATTCATTCAAAAATTCACCGTCAATTAGTTTAAAGTTCATTAACCAGTAACAAAAACTGTATTGCGTTTTGAAAGCACGTACCAATTTTTTTTTAAACTCTTACAACTATAAAACTGAAATAATGCAAAACCACTATAAAAATCACCTTCCACCTATAAATCTGAAAGTCAGCCGAGATAACGATGGAAAGTCGTTGACATTTATGGATATCGTGTTGACGGGTTCAAATATCGAAATACTTCTAAAAAAGATTGATATACTAAAATTTTATATGCAGTGTTCAAATGTGCCCCGTGTTCAAAACTGCCCCATTCTCCCCTATAATTTTCTTTTTTTAAATTGCCAACTTCTGAAATTTTTTAAAATCCTTTAAAAACACACTGTATGAATAAATTTTTTAATTTTTTTCTTAAAGTTGGACATGGACTTCGAGTATATTATTAAAAATCACAACTCTCTCCTTGAACGATGGGAAAACCTATACTGTTAAAGAAAAATCGATCAAGGACGTTCTGGATAAAATGGAGTGTAATAACACACCAGAAAGTAAGTTGAATATAATTTTGTTATATACAATTAATTTTTGTCTTTTGAAAACGCATATGGTTTATTTCCGTTCTCAATATTTGGTATTTGTATTAAAAATGACAGGTACTAAAAGACAATGGGTAAAATTGTATGGGTTACATCCCATTGGTGTAACATTTAAATATCTACACATGGTACTATTTTTTATGTAGGCAGAAATCTGTATTTTATGCAGGGAAAAACTTTATTGTAATGGTTGCATTTATTTTTACAGGTTTTTTTTAGATAGTTAGAGTTGTATTTATTCCAAAAAATCAACCACAATAGTTTTTTCCCTGCACTACTTATGCCTATACCATACAAACAATCACCCCTATTACGATTGTCGTTTTAATTTTTTTTTTCCAAAACACTATCGTAATAGAGGTGAATAATTGCATTTATCAATACCTTTCAGATCGTTGCCGTACAATGAAATTTTCTAAGTCCATTTTGACTTGTAATCATATAATAAAACGGCAAACACTTATTTTGTAGTACAAAATACGCGGCCCACAAAAACCGAAGGGGCATAAATTATATACCGAACGATAGGAAATTTTATCTAGATGTGCAGAATGTATACTTTTTTTTATTTTTTTTTTACCGAAATAGATAAAAATAATAAATTAAAATTGAGAAAAAAAAACAAAAACAAATGTGCTGAACCACGCCCTCTCCCTTCTGTAAGTGGAAACTTCTAAAAGCAAAGACGAGAACCTTCGAAGACATTCTCGAATTTCGAATAAAATTAAGTGTTGCATATTCTTAGTAGTAAATAAAGTGATTTATATAGTGTGCTTATTTGAGCATAAATAAAAGTTACAATTGGCACTCGAATTTTGAGTGCGGGGTCGGCTAGTTGTAATAAAACATCTATCTTACATTTTTAACAATTACATTAATCCATTTTTGGATTTTTATTATTAGATAATTTCTAATGCAATAATGAAAAAAAGGACTTAGGGAATTTTCATTGAACGACAACGATATGATATAGGTCTTTAAGTGTCACACCAATGGGACGAAACCATCCATTACATTCGAGGTCTCCTTTATCTTATCTTTCACGAAAGTTTATATTATATATCTTCTAGTTTAATTTAAGTAATTGATAATTATATCACAATATTTAATATCCATGTTTTCATTTATATTTTTAGACTGTCGGGATGCTGCTCTCTTGTGGGCACTTCATGGGTACCTAGTACCCACATTAAAGTCTGTGCGAAAGGAAAAGGAATGAAGACAACATTGAAACCAACCATCAAAGACTCCCAGGAGTCGTTTGTTTTTGTTGCAGCATCTATCCAGAACGTTGAGGACCACATCCAGCACCTTCAACAAAAAGGAGATAACGTCCAGCCGTTTATAATTGTGGTTGGTAAGGATGTTATTAATTTTAAGGAAATATTTTTATATTTCGACGGGGTAAAGTTTACTTTTATTAGTTTCATACGGGCGGTCGATATTTGTTTTAAAACATTCTTCCTTTTTAACTTAGAATTTCCTAATCCGAGTTCCAACTTTTGGAACTTTATTCAGTCATTGTATTTTGATGAAAAAAAAAATGTTGTACAAAAGCACACATCCTTCTAAACGCAATTAATGAATAATTTTTATTTAAATTTTTTTTCTAAATTTTGATAACTTTAATTCAAAGGGTCTAGGTGTCTATTTTCTATTATTCACTCTTCTTAAAAATTTCTGTAGTGATTATAATAATTTTTTTATAACGCATGCACTTCTTTATCCTTTCCACTCCTATCATTATCATTAGTTTGAGATTATACATTATTTACACTTTTCAAATAATTTTTCACTATGAATTTGCACTTTTTCTTTATTATAAAAGAGTAATTATCTATATTTGTAGGTCCCTTTGAATTAAAGTTACGATATCATTAGTTTTCCACTAACATAAAAGGGATGTATGTTTTTTATTTGGTGCCACTGTTGTTTTAAACGTGGAATTTATTAAAGAGTTTTCCTTTTTTTAACTTAAGATCTACTTTTCCAACTTTATATATACCTATAGTTCAAAAACAAAAAATATTTTGTATTTCTTAAAATAAGTATACATATATGTTTGATACATAAATCTATATGTTAATGAAAGAAATTTCAATTGCAAAAAATTAATAAAATTTATAATGTTTACCTAACTTAAATGTTTAATTTTTGAACTTAAAACTGTTACAAATTTCAGAAAAGGTTGCGGATAGAAAAAATAAAATGTAAGTATTTTTAACATATACATATTGCCATATAGAAATTTTATAAATATATTGAAAGTTTAATTTATTTATATATATATATATATATATATATAATATATATATATATATATATATATATATATATAAAATATATCAATAGTTTAGTTATTTAAATAAATAAATAAATTTTTTAATATTTTACTAAAATTTTTAGCAATATGCTTTTTGTGACAATAAATTGAGTTAATTGCGCCAATTAACTCGTTTATTGGGGCAATAAACGAGTTCATTGCGCCAATAAACAGAGTTCATTGCGCCAATAAACAGAGTTCATTGCGCCAATAAACTCGTTTATTGAGCCAATAAACTAGTTTATTGGGCCAATAAACGGAGTTAATTGTGCCAATAAATAAGTTTATTGAGCCAATAAACGGTTAATTGCGCCAATAAACAGAGTTCATTGAGTCAATAAATAAGTTTATTGTGCCAATAAACGGTTAATTGCGCCAATAAACAGAGTTCATTGAGTCAATAAATAAGTTTATTGGCACAATAAACGTTTTATTGTGCCAATAAACTGAGTTTATTGAGCCAATAAACGAGTTAGTTGAGCCAATAAACAGAGTTTATAATTTTTCTTTAAATTTCAACTATTTCAATTAACCGTTTATTGTGCCAATAAATCGTTTATTGTCCCAATAAATCGTTTATTGTCCCAATAAATCGTTTATTGATCCAGAAAAATATTTCAACTAACTGTTTATAATATCAATAAACAGTTTATAAAATCAAACAACAAATTCAACTAACGTTTATTGAAATCAACTAACAGTTTATTGAAATTTTATGGAAAAAATAATTCAATAAACAGGAGTTCATTGTCCCAACAAACTTGTTAGTTGGACGAGTTTCAATAAAAAAGTTTATTGGGACAATGAACTTTTTTATTGATATTATGTACCTTTTTGGTTCAGTGTATCAAGAAGTAAATGTATATTTTTTTCCGGAAAGTATTTCACAAATTGTATTATTATTATTTCACATATTTCTATTTTAAATTAAATTATTATTAATTGGTACTTTTCTAGGAACAATGAGTCTTAAAATAAAATCAAGTCAATCAAAATCTCATCACAGATAAACACTTTTATAGAAACACAATTTTGTTCAAAATAAGAACGATAACTTAAATCCGATTAAGTTGAAATCTTAAAATGTTCAAAACAACCTGGGTGGTTTTCTGTACTAAGAATATTTTTTTTATCGACTAATTGCTATAAAAGCTAAAGCGATTTACTTCAAAAATCATTCGTAAGAAAGTCTTCAACCAAAACACGTATAAAGTTACTCTGCTATTTCAACATTTCAAATCATGAAACTATTCACAATCTTCATCGCTGTTATCCTCGCTTTGGCAGCTGCTGTCAATGGAGCTTCAGTAAGGAATCCCTGCCTCTGTACCAGAATGATGAGTCCAGTTTGTGGATCTGACGGCGTAACCTATAACAATGAATGTTTATTCAATTGTGCTGTTTACGAAGGCAATTATGAGCCGGAAGAAATGTTCTTGGTGAAACAGGAAGCTTGTTAATTTTCCAAAAATTTAATCTCAGTTTTTATAAAATTAGAAAAAAGTTCTCATGTTTATGTATAAGTTAAGTTGTTATAAGTTAGTAAAAGATTAAATGATTTTTTATAGAAATTTTTGTGTTTACTTTTTTTTTTATTTTCAATGGGAAATAATCTAATAACAGAGAAAAAAGCTGATATATATACCAATTAGTCGATAAGGACATTCAACCAGCCAAGTAAGCTCAAATTGAAAGACTTTTATGTGTTTGACCGGGATTTATAATGTATTTTCAATCAAACAACTTAAAAAGTGCTCTAAGGAACACTTTACATTAGGAAACGAGATTCTAAAAAATATCTTACCAAACGCAAGGCTTCTTATATAAACGCTTACCTGAAAAAGAAAAGAAAATACAAATTTTATTAAATTTAAAACAGTAAATTTATTTTTGGAATATAATTTATTTGGTTTACAAAATTCAAACGATTTTTGGCTGTCAGCAAAAATTTACATATGCATTTTTAACCCAAAACACCATTTACTTATTGAGTGCCTCGGAATGAGATAAGAACATTTTTAAGGGGTGATTCTTGGGTATATTCTACGAAAAAAATTGTTTTACAGTAACTGTCTATCTGCAAAGTTGATACCCTTTAGCGATGATTTAAGAAAATGCTTACTTTCCCTTTACTCATGTTAATGTTAGTAAATCTGTTAATACTTCTGATAGAAACTTCATTAATGTCTTGATTTTTTATAAGAAATGCTATTTTTTGTAACTGCATTAAAAATATGTTAATATCTTTTTTTATTGCTCAGATATTAATTTTTAAAGGGAATTATTTTTTTCTTACCCATGATAATTTTGTACTTTGGGGCCGATTTTCTTCGATAAATGTATAAAACACATAGTGTATATAAATATCTTTTATTCCTTAGGTTTTAGGTATACATATCTACATTAACTTTAATTTATTAAATATTATTTTTTTTTTATAATTGAGATCAATTTTTTTTAAACTCTAACAAGCTTCTCGTTTCACCAAGAACAATTCCTCTCCAGACTCATGTGTTCCTTCAGAAACAGCGCAATTCATTTATTCATTCGAATAAAAACTATCGAATAAAACTATCGAATAAGCTATCAAATAAAAACTATCGTATAAAAAAACTATTCAAATGAAAAAACTATCGTTTAAATAAACTATTCAAAGGAAAAAACTATCGTTTAAGGAAACTATTTGGATGAAAAAATTATCGTATTAAAAAAACTATTCAAACGAAAAAACTATCGAATGTAAAACTATTCGACTGAAAATACTAACTAAACTATCGAATGAAAAAACTATTCGAATAAAAATAGTAACTAAACTATCGAATGAAAAAACTATTCGAATAAAAATAGTAACTAAACTATCGAATGAAAAAACTATTCGAATAAAAATAGTAACTAAACTATCGAATGAAAAAACTATTAGAATAAAAATAGTAACTAAACCATCGAATGAAAAAACTATTCGAATGAAAATAGTAACTAAACTATCGAATGAAAGAACTATTCGAATAAAAATAGTAACTAAACTATCGAATGAAAAAACTATTCGAAAAAAAATAGTAACTAAACTATCGAATGAAAAAACTATTCGAATAAAAATAGTAACTAAACTATCGAATGAAAAAACTATTCGAATGAAAATAGTAACTAAATGAATGAATGAATGATTTAAAACTATCGAATGAATGAATATTTTACAACTATCTTCTTGTATGAGTAATGACCAGTCTCCACTCGACGACTATTTACTATGTACTTTTAAAATTAGTAGCTTCATTTAGAAGTATTTTAAAATAAAAAAAAGCCGTTTTTGTTGGCTAGCAATAAGAGGAAATCGTATCAAAATCCCAATAAAAAAACCTTAACTCGAAATTTGAAAAATAAACATGATCCTAATCACCGCATAGTACCGAATAATTGTTTACTTTTTCCGTATCGAAACTTTGTTGGACTATTTTAAATCTTACTCGAATTTTCTTTCTAATTGAGCAATTGGTAACAGGTTGTTCTTATAAAACTATCGGCCTTCAATTATGTAAATCAGGTAATTGAGATGATCTGATACATTTTTCCAGACAAATAAAATTGTTTAAAATAAGAACAAATAAACCTAATCAGATTATTAGTAGGTATCTAAAAATCTTCAAAACTTTTTAAGTGGTTTTATTTCATATAGTTGGTTTGCTATAAAAGCGGGAGCTATTCCCTTCAGAAATCATTCGTAAGAAAGTGCTTAAACAAAAGACATATTAATATCAAAAAGTTATACTCCTACTACACTTCAAAACCATGAAACTATTCGCAATTTTCGTCGCTGTTATCCTCGCCTTTTTCGCTGCTGCCAATGGAGCTTCAGTAAGGAATCCCTGCTTCTGCGTTCGAATGCTGAGTCCAGTTCTTGGCGAAACATGAAGCTTGTTAAAGTTTAAAAAAAATTTAATCTCAATTTAGCAAAAAAAAATTTAAGTTTTAAGGGGGGAAATCCCTCTGGACGACACCGTTTTCAATATTTTTTTATGAAAAACTGAAAGCACTTATTGAAATTTGGAAAAAGACAAGATATTACTGACATTATTAAGTATTGAAAAAAAATTTTTGAAATGAAAAAATAACAAAATGGCGGCTCTGGAGCCTTTCAAAGTTGACGCCTCTAGTTTACGCCGTGCAATGCACAGGTCCAGGAAATCATCTTAAATCAAAAAGGAATTTTTTTTCCGTTACATGATATTAGTACGCATTGCATGAACCTAAATTTATTTTTTTTAAATGAAAAATAAAAATTAGAAATCAAAAAAACGAAAAAAACCATGTTTTTTTTACAAAGAAGTAGTTAAAAAAAATATTTACTGTACAAATTTTATTCAACTTTTAGGTTCATGTTGTGGCCAATAAGTTAAGGAGTAATTTGCTTCAAATTTCAAGTCGATAGCTTCATTAGTTTTTGAGTTACATTGCACGGCGCTGAAAAAAACTAGTTTCGAAAAAAATGCGTTTAAAGTTTTCGTTTTCGTACTATGGTAGGTTCGGAGCGCATTGGTTTCGGGACTATCTAGGCACTTTTGAGGCTTCATTTAAGGCTAAGACCACTGACAATTGTTTCTTCGGTTGATAAATAAATTTATTACTCAAAAAAAAAAAAATAATGCAAAAATAAAAATTCCAGAGGGATTCCCCCCTTAAGATAAGTTACAATAAGTTAGTAATTAATTAAAAGATTTTTGATAAACATTTTGTTATTTCATTTTGTTTACATATCCCTTTTAGCAAATTTAGCGCCAAAAAGCTGGCACCTTTTTTGTTTGCTGAAAATTTCTTGACTTCCCTTTCATTCTCTTCGTTCTCTTAAAACGGTTTAATTTTCTTTTTGTTTCGTGCTCTTAAGGTATACCGTTCTTAATTGGTGGATATTTCATTTTGGTATTTAGTGTTTCGCCATAACCTACCCTACAGACATTTTTAGAACCCCATTTGAGTATTTTTTTTTTGGATTATTCGTTATTTTATAGATTAGAAACCCAACCTTTTCTCGTTCTCTCTATAAGTCGGTAATAAATTGTAGGCGATATCTTTCATTTTTAAACTTTTATTTATCGGGTTTTCAAGAGAAATATCAGAAATAGAAGCATGAAACACTTTTTAAAGTAGGTACTTTTGGCACTTTAATTGCGGTAACTAGAAAAATTCAATAGATACCAGCAATTTCCTGAGTATATATGAAGAAACGTCAACATATTAAACAATAAATTCCAGATAGAAGTTTTAGTGTTGTAGATAGTGGGAGATTTAAAGATTTGGATTGTATTTTCAACACGCAATACCACTATCAGGACAGGACCCATCGGTCACCAGAACAATTTGGAATTTCGAAGGAATTTTCCAGTCATCAAAGCATATCTGCACACCTCCAAGAAAATGAACAAATCAAAATCAAAATTAATGGTGCCTGCCATACAATAAAATGAAAAATAAAATTACTTTTCTCAAAAACGGTTCTAACGATTTTGATTAAAAAAATTTGGCGTGTTTTCTTCATTTCTGAAACGTAAGTAATTCAACTGATTTAAACAAAATTTTCAAAATTTTGAAAAAAAAAACACTTTTTGGATTTTTTTGAAAACGAGTAGATGATTGTTTTCTTGAAACTTTGTTTTTAAGTATTTCACTATAATTTCTTAAAAATGCCATAATAATTTTTTTTAGAAAATTCGTATCTAAAAATTATTTCAAAAATAAAATAATTAAAATTTTTTTTTTTAATTTCATATTTATTAAAGGAATCAAATGCTTACAATGGTGTTTAAGTAATTATAACAACAAAATATTTTATTTTATTTCCTTTTTTTTATTAATTTCCTTGTTTCACATTTTCCCAAAAATCTGCCACAAGCATCGCGTTTTACCAATGGTAATATTCTTCTTTATTGGCAACTCTTCTGTCACGAACCTCACAACTAAAGAAACATTCATTGCCGTAGGTGACTCCATCTGATCCACAAATTGGAGCGTTTTCCTTGGTGCAAATGCACAATCCATTAGCAGTAGGGACAAGAGCAAGGATAACAGCGACAAAAATTGAGAACAGCTTCATTTTTTCAAAATTAATGGAAGATTTGTGTTTTGTTGGTTGAAGACGTTTTAATAACTGATTTTTCAAAGAAAAGTTCTTCTTTTATAGCAAGTCAACATCTAAAAATTTTACTAATTTCTGGTATATTTAACTACCTATATAAAGATTGAATATACCGTAAGTAGGGTTATACCTGGCTTAATTTTTCCTCCGTGTAAGTTAGGTATACTGGGATAATATTCTTTTTGGAAAAATAACATTGGTATTAGACTCTCAATACTAGCACCAAAATATTAGCCATTTTTGGCTTTCTTAGAGTGTGTATTCATTTTTGGAGGTTTTTGCTAAACTAAACAAAATGTATCGTTTTTGCTGAATCTCAAAAAATGTTAAATAATTTTTTGCACACATTTTCAGCATGCAAAGAGTATGATGTCTAGAAGTCAACGTGCAAAGAAGACCCTACAAACTGGAGGAACACGAGCACAATAAAAAGATTCATCAACTTAGAGCGAAGAAGTTCTGTCGGAGAAGTCCTTAATTCAATACAAGTGTGGCTTTACAACATGGGAATCGTCAACCACATGGAAAGCCAAGATAAACAAAACGTAACTTTGTATACTTGGCTGGAGACGGATGGCCCAAGAGGAGCAAACGAAGTAGCATCTATTGTTGTGAACTACTTAAAAAAGCTTGAAGGAAGCCTGAAGACTCAATCTGGACCAAAGCCAAAAAACTGCGTCTATTTTCTGACTCTTGTGCTTCTCAAAATAAAAACACGATTTTGATGATTGCATTATGCTCTTTTTTGGAAAAAAAGCAAAATGTTCAAAAATATAACCAACTATTTTCCAATAAGACGTCACAGCTACATGCCAACAGATCGTGTGTTTGGACGAGTGGAAAAGGGAATATAGCAGAAAGAAGTCATCATTTCTCCTGAAGACTATTGCAACGTTCTTCAAAATCATGGAATCGTAAGAAAAATCGGAAAAAAAAGTGGACCGTGTGCAACTACAAGCAGGATTAAAAAAAAACATATAAAGTCAAAGTTGTCTTTTAAAATAAGTTCAGCGAGAGTGACATACTACGAAAAGACGGGAAATAAAGTAGCATTATCTGTCAGTGACACCTTCAGCGGATCTCCTGTAACGGTTGCACCTCTAAAAAGCCAGCGTTTTCCAGCGTGTCCAAAAATTGCCAATTTTAAAAAAGTTGCCCCAGAAAACAAAGTTTTGGAAAAAAAGACGGCTGAAGTACAGAAGCTAATGAATTTTTTTACTATTCCGGATAATGCCAAGGACTTTTATGAAACTGTTCTCTCCGCAAACGCTAAAGAGTCCACAGACGATATGGAAAGACACTATGGCAATTAAAGTTAATGTGTTTTAGAAAAATAAACGATTTTGCAAAACTCAACAAAAACCTGTACCTATTTGTTGCGTTTAAAAAAAAACGCGGAAATAGCAATTAAGCCTGTCGATTAGCTATTCAAGAAAGAACAACTCCTGATTTCTACTTTTTGAAAACTCGGCTTTGTATTCAAATAGGAAAGAAAAAACCTTTCCCTGAAAAATTTTAAAAAAGCATTTGTTGAGTTTTGAAAAAAGCTCCTCACTTGGCCCTTGAAATAAACTAACTAGTCTTTCTTTTTTATAAATTTTATTATTCTTTATTTGATCAAATGTATGCAAAAAATTAGATAATCTTTATTTATTTTGTAAACCTTCTTTTGAACATAAATTTTTATATATACATTTTTTTCTGAATTATGATTAAAACATACAAAACTGAAAAGATTATTGAAATCACCAGTTAACAAGCTTCATGTTTCACGATTATCAATTCTCCAGGGGCATAATTTCCTTCCCAAACAGCACAATTAAAAACACATTCATTGGCATAGGTTATTCCATCAGATCCACAAACTGGACTCAGCATTCGATCACATAAGCAAGGATTTCTTACTGAAGCTCCATTGGTAGCAGCGACCAAAGCGAGGATAACAGCGACAAAAAGGACCAACAGCTTCATGTTTTCAAAATAAATGGTTATGTGTTTTGTTATAATTAAGAACGATTTGATATGTAATTTATTAAGAAAAAGTTCTTTGCTTTTATAGTAAATCGGCAATACAAAATAATCTTAATATCAAGTACCTATCAAAATTATTTGAAGATTTCGAGATTATAATAGCAATACATTTCGGTTTTAATTTTATATGTACCTAAACATTTTTTTATTAGTTTGAAAAAATTAGTCACTTTTCCAAGAATTTTGATACTACTATTCATAACTTCCTTTGATAATAAATATAATCATTTTCACATAAAAATTCGTATTTATCTTTGGGTCACTTGATCTTATTTATAAGCAATCAATCAATCATAATTGTTTTAAGTCCAAATAGGACCGCCCTCAAGTTTGACAAGCAATACAGAGAAATCGAATCAAAATCGAATTAAAACACTTCACACAGTTTTTGGCTTTATTGGTTGATTGAAATTATTGGACCTTTTGCTGAATATTAGTCTTTTCATGTCTAATATGAATTGTTCCCATTGCCCAAGGCAATTGTGGCCGTCTACGTGTCAATTTTCAAATCCCACAAAATTTAATGTGCCAGTCTCGCTAATATCGCCATTAAGGATAACTTGGTGTCAGAGATATTTTTAGGTTTTTAATTCTTTTATTTAGAGCAGTGTTTTTCAAACTTTTTGAGTTCGCGACCCTCTTGAGAGGACAAATATTTTGGTGACCCCCTCATACTATAATGTGTCAGTATTTTTAAATAGCTGTATACAGACTGTTGTATTCCTTCAAAATTCGACCTAATTACATACAATTTTACTTTTTCACGTAGAAATTTGTTCCCATGTGTTCTAACTTCTAGCCAGTGTTTGTACGACACGATCTTAGAAGGCTGTCACGACTATGTGACCCCCCATTAAAATGGAAGTCAGGGTTCAAAAGTTATAGCCTGATTTCTCGCGGTGGCAGCATTTTTATCTCTTGAATAATATGACTTTTTAGACCAGTTTTAAATTATTTTGGCAAACATCATGAAGTTATACATCTATAAAAAGGTTAAGATTTACTCTATCTACTGCTATTTTATTTATTAAAATTGAAAGCAGGGTTCAAAAGCTATAGCTACAAAAAAAAAAAAACAAAAGTTTTACCAAAAAAATTTCGTTTATTTCAGAAACGACATAAGTCCAGCGATTTTAAAGGCTTAAAAAAGCTTTCTAAATGCATCTTAGGCTAGCTTATAACTCGGCATACTCTAAATTTGAAGTGTTGTGGAATTTTAAGTAAAAAACAGTTTTTTGTTGCTCCTGAAGAGTTAATGCTCATAGACTTATGTCGTTTCGAAATAAACGATTCATTTAGGATTGTAGGCTATGAAATGGGTTCACTCCACAATAATCTTCAGAGGTCAGTTTGCTATCAAAGGGAAAAGTATTGACACAAGTTTAAAATTAAGAACTGAATTATTGGTTTTTTTTTTTACAAGATTCAAAATCTGAAAATTCGAACAAATTTTCTGACCCTTCTAAAGTTATCGTGTTTTTGCTGAAGAGAAGAAAATATTATAACTGGAAAAGACAATATCAGAGAATTTCTCAGAAAACATCGGCCCGAGCTTCTACAATCAAACAAATTTGATTTTTTTTACTGCGTCAAAAAGATTTGGCCGCGACCCCCTTAGGAACTCTTGAAAAACACACTTTGAAAAACACTGATTTAGAGAAATCACTTATGTTGTCAAGAAACGGAGCACCAAAGACTGACTGGAATAAATCTGGGAAGCAGTGAGGAAATGTTGTAGTGCCTTTTTTTTTGTGTAACCTTGAAACTGCGACAATGGACTTAATGGCTGCGTTCTCATCTATTGGCCAGTGCACCATAATTAAAGATATTACTCTGCTTATAGAAGGCTTGAATTTAGCTAATACAAAGATCCTTAGATCTGTTATTTCAAGAAAAATTTAACTTTCAAATAAAGTTTAAAAAACGATTGAATGGTTAACTTTTTGCCATAGTAACGACAACAGGATCGCTGAATATTTTGCTACAAAATAAGACGCAGACAGTAGTCCTTTTTCTTGAAAACATCTTTTAAGGCTGCCTTCTTCTTAATAATTTACCCAAGTCGTGGAGACAGGTAAGTGTGGTCTTTTTCACAAAGTGTGTAAAAGGGGTTTTCGGGCAATCAGCTTAACACCTTTTTCAAAGGCTGCTTTATATATATGTACATATATGTTAAAGGAGACCAGAATTCAAAAATAAATTCAGGCACCCATGAAGGTGGTGCTCTTTCCTCCATTTTATGGCTCCTTGTCATGAAAAATATCCTCGTAGAGCTTGAGATAAGTCGAGCTAATGTTATTCTAGTCTCAGCAGAGTTTTAACTCGTTATAAGCGAAATCACTCACATGATTTTAAGAAAAGTTAGCAACCCGGAACTGATGATTTTTACAACTTAAATTAAAATCCCTATCTTCCATCTACCTCAGTTTAAGTGTTAAATCTTAAAACTGTCTCCCAGAAAAATATAAAGGTGTCATTTTGAACATAAAATTGAGCTGAAAGGCAAAAGTTTGACGAACCGGGCCAAGAAGGCAAGCAGTGCTTTCTATGCTTGTAACAAAACCTTTAGGAAAAAATGGAGTCTGAATTTCTTACTGTGAAGCTTTTTTTCTTATTCGTCTTTTTGTATTTCGCGTTATTATAATTTGTTAGACAGAAAGAAATACGTGACATTTCTGCTGTCCTAGCAAAAATTTAGCAAAAATAAGCATTTTTAAACATTTGATTTTGGAAATAACCATCATTTTTTATTTTCGAAAACCCAAAAAAAAAAAAAACTCCTAGTAACGGACTTTGAAAGACAGAAAAAATTGTGATATCACAAAAAATGTGCTATACCATAAACTAAAATGAATAAAGAAACCAAATATTCGTATTTTATTTGTTTCGATTTGGTTGGGCAGTTTTATTTTTACCACTTTATCAATCAAAGCAATCGCCAATAGAAAATTTTATTTATTGTTATCACCAACATTTTAAATTACCTACCCAACACAAGTATTTGAACAAAATTTTTATTGGCCGATTAGTTTTAAAAATATTTTGATTGGTGGTTATATTAATGAAATTAAAATTTATAAGAAAACTCCCACTAAACCAAAACAACTTATATAGACAGTAGCGTACATTGAGTTGCCGGGGCAAGACTAAATTTTGGGGCCCTTCGATATTTGAGTCCAATTTGATATAAGAAATAAGAACAAATAAAAAAGGACTAAGCTATACGCCTTACTCTTTTTGTTTGGGGTCATTTTGGATGTATCATTTTTTGGTCGCTGAGATTATTCAAGTAATATTTTTTGGGGCCCTAAATTTTTCTTTCAAAAAAGCAATTTATTTTTTTGGGGCCCCTGAGGTAATTTTTTTTTGTCAGATGATATATTATGTTTGCTGGCTTTTTATGCATTACATTGAAGAATGTAATTTGTCTCTCTTATATCCGAAATGTCGAATATCTTATCTTGTTGCTTCGTTATTTTTTAGAAATAAGTTACGTTCTCTACACTGTTTCCAATCACGGACCATTCTGTGTCCGGGGCCCCCACGGGGCACCGCCCAACATTCCCAATATGGTATGTACGCCCCTGCTTAAAGTTTACTATAAAAAAAAAAAATTATGGAAAATTATACCTAATTGAATTTGATAGAGGAATTTTACCAGTGATGTAAAAAATATATAATATCTGTTTTTCAAACCAATGAAACACCGTTTTAAATGATTTTGATTACGAAACGAAGTATGCCATCTGATTTCTTTTATGAAAAGGAATTTTTAGAAACAAATATTTTGAAATCGTTTTTTTTTTAAGTAGGTAATTTTTTATAAGTACATATATAAAATTTTTCAAAAAATAAGTTGGTATGCCATTTTGAGGTAATTATTAAAATTAGAAAAGAAATTTTGAAATATTTCACCAACCCGTTTTCAAAAACTTGATTTTTCAAAAAAATAAAAAAATTGAAATATTTTTTAAAAATTAAATTTGAATATTACAATTACTTAAACTTTCGAATTCTTTTCGAGGGAATCACCAAAACTGATAACTAATAAGTTTAAATAAAATCGCTTCATTAGTTTAGTATCTCTGTAGCTCTCGGTATATACAGACGAATAGACAGAATTGTGCGACACACTTCTTTGGCTTCTCCATCATATCGTAATAACATGCCTGATTGTGATCTCGATGTAGTCAATTTTTTGAAAATATGTAGGTAGGTCATAGAGGATTTTTTTTTTGGAAATTGATTTTTGAAAAATTTTGTTTTTAAAAACTATTTTTTTTTTAAACAACGACTCTTATTTTCAGTTTTCAGTTTTTATTTTCTAATATTTTTCTTATGAAATTCCTTAGAAAAATCAAATTTACAATTAAGTATTTCTTAAATGTTTCCTTCAAATTCATCAAAATTAGGGGGTGCTAGAGAGCGATTTTTAAAGAGCAGTGATAGCAGATAGCAGCATATAAAAGAGCTGCTATTTATAGCTTCTTCTGTTTCGTCAACAGCATAGTAAATTTTTCTCTACATCTTTGTATAAAACACTGAATTCTCATAAAAGAAACAGTGAAATTTCAAAGCACCGAGAACATTTTTTTGAAGAAGAGCATTGAAGTTACAAAGAACGGAGAGAGAGCTTATAAAAGCAGTGAAATCTTAAAGAGCATATAGAACATTTCTATTGATCTATCTGTTCGCTTTATATCCACTTACGTATAAGAAAAAAAAAGAACACAGTAAATTCGATTGGGTTGGATTTGGCTGATGAGCTGAGGACTGAGCAGTGAGCAGCTATATTGAAGAGTAATTGCAACTTCTCTCTGCTATCGCAATAGCAGCTTCAGCTCTAATCAAAATAAAAAGGTTTGTTTTTTATCAGGAACAGTTTTTCTCCAAGGGCATTCATGTAGGTTACTCCATCTTTTTGATTTTTTTTTTTGAAGTTATACTTCTTTTGCGGCGTTGGGGTAAAAATTTAAGTTTTGACAAGAACTGTCAAAGGGATTAGCAAGTAGCGCCCCCTATCGAAACATTTCTGTTTGTTTTTAGCCCAGCGCCGGTAAGGAAGTATAGCATCAAAAAGAAGGCACGTCAGTTTTGTAAAAAAAAAAAAAAAATATGGCTGCGGTTTGCTATATTAAAAAAAAATAATTGAAATCGTTTGTGAAATATTTTTTTTTTTAATTTTTAGTGACTGTTTATTGTTTTTCTCTTTATGTTTTTCTTGATTAAAAAGAATTAAGCGTTTTTTCATGCAAAACTAAAAATGCGAACAAAACCGAGAAATGCGGTTGTTTTGATTTAAACTCCATGAAATCCAGCTTTGAGAAATACCCTAAGATCATGTGTCAGAAGATTACATTGTTTTTTGTTTTTACCGATGCGCTCTTGGCTTTTTTTAGGAGAAGTTCAGATAAGGGACCACCCACTGCAATTATGTGGGTCTGGGCGGTAAACTTTTAGAGCTAGATCTCAGGGAAACCAAGAAAATATCACTTCGCTGAAAATAGTTTTGCATGAAAAAACACTTTATAATTCGAAATAATTAAGAAAAACAATAAAAATATAATAAGAAATAAAAAATCACTGAAGATTAAAACTACTATAAATCTTATTTCACAGTTCACAGACGATAAAAAATATTTTTCCCGAATGTAGCAAACCGCAGCCACATTTCTTTGTTTTCACTAAACTGACGTTTGTCATAGACGTCAGCACTGATCAGCTGACTTACGAACAGAGCTTTTTATGAAGCTACACTTCCTTACCGACATGTTGAGGCATGTTCACACTAGGACGAAAAAAGTTTTGATGAAAGTGAATTTCTAGCCAAGGGATTAGAGGGTTCACATTGACTAAAGTAAGGCTCAGTTAGCTATCAGTAATATTCCCCAGTAAAATTCTTGCTGTTTTGAATACTACATTTGCTCAAAAAGTGGAAAAGTACAAGAGTGAAAATTATCAAAAGGATTTTATGTAAAGTTTTTACGGAAGAATAACTTAAAAAAAACTTAAAACAAAATGTATGCAAAAATAATTCTCTCAATTTTTTTTTGCCAATCGGAGTCAAAGTCAGTTTTTTGACGGAACTATATAAAAGAAATTGATGGCTACCAAACGAAAACCCCATGAGTGAGAAGTATAACTTCAATCGCGTGTACATTTGTACACACACTTTTTTTTTTTTATTAATTTGTTTGCAAGTTTAGAAAAATTAGTCACTTTTCCAAGAAATTTTGAAACCAATATCGATAAAATGATAACGACCGTACTTTCTGCTTACTATTGTACTATAAAATAAATTAACTTCCTCATATGAGTAATAATAATAATCATTTTGAATTGAAAACTACCCACCTATTAAGTCACTTAATCTGATTAATATCATATCAGTTATAATTTTTTTAAGACCCCTTAGTTTTCGGGGAAATCAAATCAAAATCAAATTAAAGCACTTTATTCTAAAATGAAATTAAAAAAAAAAAAATAACAAACATAATAATTATCACATTACCGGGGATTAATTTTTTGTTTTCTCCCGCTGATAAGCTTGAGGGTGAGAATCGTAACCTATCTAACCCGATATATCACATCTCAAGGACTCGGAAGGTACCTATTCCGCCTGGACGCGATTGCTTTTCTTTTGTTAGACTTTTTCTTTGACAAACTAACTTCTTCGTCTGTGAGGTTGGAAAATATATATCCTGAAAAACTGCTCATTTGAAAGATGAAAGGATTAAGAAAAGTGTATCTAAGCAAATTGATTTTTCATCTGAAGCTCCACAAGGAAGCCATATTGGACCACTTATATTAATGCTTTTTGTGAATGACACTTCTAAGGATATCTCGTGTTGTGAACTTTTTATATTTACGAATCTAAATTGCTACTTATTTTTATAACAACACATTGACAGAGTTTTTGAATGGTGCAACTTAACGGCCTTAGAGATTATTCAATCAAATCAATCAGAAACCATACTTCGTTTTGTTTTGGTCGAAATCATTTAAAAAGGTGTATAAGTAATAACAACGAAACAAATTTTAAATTTTTTACATATTTTTTATATTAAAGTCCATACATTTTTTCATCAAAAGCTTTAATAAATTCACAAGCATCTTTTTTCATTAGGAACAATTCTTAACCAGAAGCAAGATTATTGAGATCAAGTTAACAATCTCCTCGTTTCACCAGAAGCAATTCCTCTACATCATTGTACTAGATCATCTAATCATGAGTAGTCTTTGACTTCCAAAGCAACGGGATTAATTATAAAGAAGAATAACTTCACCCCTCTTTTTTTCAAACTTCCAAACAAATTGGTATTAAATCAAAATAAAAATTAATATTAACTGTAATCTTGAAATTTTCAAATAAACTTGTGTTGACTGTTGACTGATAGGAACATATTATACAGATTGTTTTTTGAAGGCGATTTGCTATAAAAGCAAAGAACTTTTTCTTGAAAAATCACTTACAATTAGATATCAAAACGTCTTCTATTAATTTTGAAAATATGAAATTGTTCGCTATTATTGTCGCTGTTATCCTTGCTCTTGTTGCTGCTGCTAATGGAGCTGCTGTAAGGGATCCTTGAAGTTTTTTTTTTTCCAAAATTGTGTTATTTTGAAAAAAAAACTTGTAAAGTAGGTACTTTACTTTATGTAACACTTCTGCAAAAAAAATGTTGTTGAATCAGTTGAATCGCTTATGAGTAGGTAACTCTGAAGTGAAAAAAATAAACTTGTGTCAATATGCTGCACTCATTTTTTTGTTTTCGATAGTGTCTTGTTAAAAAATGAGTTCAAAGTTAACTGTTACATCTACCTCATTTTTATTTGAATTCGAAATATTTTGGTAAGTGTTATTCTATATGCGATATCGAAGTGTTATGATAGAAATCTAAAAAAAAATTTAAATGGAGAATTCTTCTTCAGTTATTTATTAACGATATTAATAAAGTTTTAAAAATGTTAGATGGTTTTTTCTATTATAATTCGGGCTTAAAACTAGTATCTAAAAACTTGATATTTTTGGTAAGTTATTATTTGAACTTTAATGATTTTGTTTTAGTATACCCCGTTATTCTGCGATGAATTGAAACTTATGAGTAAGTTTATATATTCTTTAACACAATGCAACAAAAATTGGGTGCTCTTAGGTGCTCTTTAGAGAATCTAAGGTCAATTAGTTTTTCACTTTCTGATAGAAAATACTCCTTAAATTATGCAACGTTTTTTTATTTGGTAAAAAAAATAAAAATAACAAAAACTAGGTTTATATTGAATTTTCTTGTAGGAATACTCATTTTAAACAGAAATGATAACAAAAACCACGAAAAATAATTATGGCCAGGTTTTTTATGACAATACTCCTATGTGCGACGGTTGTCATGACGAGACCCACTTTTTTTAACTTCTCCATAATCGTAATGTTAGTTTTGATTCCGAATTTTTTTTTGACACGAAACCAATACTTGCCCAATAGTCTATAAAGCAAGTAAAAACGATGCCGGAGGGAACATTCCATCAAGAGGAACAATAAAAAAAAAACAAAAACTATCAAAAAGTGTCCCTTCTCAAAAGAAAAACAAAATGATCTCAAAATGAAATTGTTCTAATTCAATTTTATGATGAGCTGTACATATTGAGTTGCTGTGTGATAGAAATAAAATAGAAAACGATTAGCATCAAATTTATCAAACAGAATAAAAGAAATGCTACAGGTATATTGCTTTTGCATGCAGTCCAAATGCAAAGAAGGTAATCAAACAAAACTACAACAAATTTAAAAAAAAATCACTAATTTTATTGCTTATAAATAAACTTAAATATTTTTGTATCTTTTAAATCACATTTTTCTAAAATTAACAAACTTCGTTTTTCACTAGGAACATTTCAACATCCGGATCATGTCTACCTTCAAAGACAAAGCAGTTGAATTCACATTCGTTTCCGCAGGTGATTCCATCTGATCCACAAACTGGACTGAAATTCTTGTGGCAAAAACAAGGATTCCTTACAGAAGATCCATTAACAGCAGCGACCAAAATCAGGATTACAGCGAATAATATGGCGAACAGTTTCATGACTTTAATTTATGTTTTTTACTTGCGATATAGGTACTATAGGGCAAGTTTAGGATTAGTAAAAAAAATCGAACTCGAGATAACAATTTTACATGACATTACAATGATGGAGAATGCCAAAAAATGGATTTTTAAAAAATATTTCAAAATTTTTTTTTGAACAATCAATTTTTTGAAAACGTGTTTATGAAAAATTTTGAAATTTCGTTTTTATCCGTAAATAAATTATTACTTCAAAATGACATACCAACTTTTTTTTTTAAAAATGTTAGAAAATTTTTATATATAAAAAATAATTTTTTAAAAAAACGGCTCTAACGATTTTCGAATTTTTTTTTTTCTTAAAATTCCCTTTTATACAAGAAGTAAACTGGCATACTTGGTTTTTTGTGAAAGATCATTTAAAACGATATTTAATTAATTACAAAAAATAGATTTAATTTTTTTTAATTTTTTGAAAATATCAAATTTTAAATTTTCTTAATTTTCTTGAATAAAAAGCTTTAACATTAGAGTAACTTAAAGCATAAGAGCAAGTACGTGCGACCCCAGTCGTGCATTTTATTTTGTAGGTATTTGTTAATGACTTTTAAGAGAGTAATTTGTCAGGAGAGAAGTTATTGCTTTTATAGTAATCGGCGGTACGAAGTAATCTTTCATATTTCAGTATCAGTCTTTGGGTACAGAAGAAACACTAAAAAAAAAATTTGAAGAGTTCCAAATGACCAAACATTTCTTCGCTGCTATGCAATGATAATAACTATCATTATCATAATTATTATCATCATAATTTATTAATTGTTCAGATTATGTATTTGTTCATTAATTCTTGAGTGTTTTTGATTGACGTGATTTGATTTTAATGACATTTTATTGCTAGCCCAGTGGCGTATTGAGGGGGGGGGCTCAGGGGGCTGAAGCCCCCCCCCCCCCAAGTCTTCAAGATCATGATTTTATTTAGCTTATTTCATCATAATGTACATGATTAACTAAAACTTGTTCGTAAATCTTAGAGATTTAGAGGCAGCACAGATGCTCGAGCCCCCTCCAAATTCTGAAATGGCTGTTTGGGTTTGTTTGAGTAAGAGCCTTAGCTGACGATGAGGATTCTGATAATTTTTTTTTTCGGATTTCAGTTCAATTCCGAATTCCTTAGATAATTTTTTTAGTATTTTGACGTCCAATTACATCACCGTTAAATTTTTGCAAAACTTCTTATGCAATCTCAAAACGCAGTATTTGATCAAATATTTACTTTTTGTTTAATAATATTTTTCTCAAAGATATTGGAAATAGAAATTTTTGATATCTCAAAATCTAAGAGGTCAACAGGTTTCTTTAAGAAAATTGCAGTATTGCGCTTCCGATTTGGATTAAAGAGCACCATATTACGAAAAAGCATATATATTTCGGATCAAAAAGAATTTCATTTAAAATTAGTTTTTGTGACTTTCACGTTCTGCATTTCACGTTTTGCGAATTCATTTGCCCAAAAGTGAAATAGGTGTTCCGCATTTTTTCATTCATTTAGATTTTCAATTCAATTTAGAATTGAATCGTTTATTTTCAAAACATGATAAGTATATTTTGAATTTTTTCTGTTGAACCCACAAAAACGATGATTTTATTTATTCTTATGATTTCAATTTTAATAAATAAATAATTTGTTGTGTAAGGATAATATTTGCATTTAAGGTTAAAATCAAACTTGTTAAATACAAAATGAATTATGTCAGAAACTTTTTGGGATGAAATGGACTTATAATGTTTTGAAAATAAACGATTCAATTCAATTCACTATGTTTCTGTTCGTAAGTTTGGGGGCCTTTTCCAATGAATTGCAGTAATTTCACTTTAGAAACAAAATAAAAATGGAAGTTCCTTCAGTTTTGACAGTTAGAAGCAATTTCGAAGTTTTCGAAACCGATCGAAATGAAGAATATTGATATTTCACTTCACGTGAAATTGAAAAGTGATTTGAATTCACTTTCGTTCGAATTGCGGAACATGGTCGTATATAACGAAAATATTGATAATTATAGCCCGAAAACTCTTGACGTGATATAAATTAATCTGTAAACAGTTTTGGATTCAGCACATGACAAAGTTCGAACGAAATAAAGAATTTTTTTTAAGGATGACTCAACTCCTTGCTGTTTGTGTAAAATGTTTGCGACACAAGAACTTTGAAAAAACACTAGGTACTCTGAATGTGAAAGGAGGAGACAGTAGAACGAATCTGTCGAGAGCACTATAAAACTATAATGCAACTAGGTGTACCGTACCACTTTCAGTACCGCAGCACAGCGTTTAGCTCTCGATCAAAGATTAATAAAAAGAAATGAAAATTTTTTCGCACATTTACCCTCTAAAAAATTTTTGAAAAATTTTCCAGCCCCCTCCAAAAATTTTTCTGGATACGCCACTGTGCTAGCCATTTTGACTGGCCAAGGATACACTGAAAGAAACTGGAAGTTAGTTTATTTATCATGTATTCTCTTTTCCTGATAGCCTCTATTTTTTGATAAAAATTTTGTTCTTAGAAAAATATTTAAGATATTGGGGCTAGGAAAAACCAAATCGATGGTGTTTTTTTTTTCAAGTAGCTACCTAAACCCCTTATGACAAACAAACAATTATTATCAAATCAAAAATTAATTGGATGAACTTTGTAATCGCTTTTCCAAAACTATCTCAAGTGTTTATATACAAATATACCCATTTAAGATTAATATCATAAAAAAAAGAAAGATAACTTTTGCTATAAAAGCAGAAACTTTTTACTTAACAAATCACTCGTCACAAAGTCTCTTCTTTAACCAAATAACAAATTTTTATTTGAAAACATGAAACTGTTCGCTATTTTTGTTGCTGTTATCCTTGCACTATTCGCTACTACTGTTAGTGGAGCTGCTGTAAGGAATCCCTGCATTTGCACATTTATCTTTAAACCAGTTTGTGGATCGGATGGAGTCACCTATGGCAATGAATGTAATTTCAAGTGTGCTGTTTTGGAAGCTAGACAATTTCCTGAAAGTGTTGAGCTATCATTGGTGAAAAATGAAGCTTGTTAACTTTGAATAGTTTAATAATAATTGAACATCATCATTATTAAGTAATACGAGTCAAGAAAAAAATGTTTTCGTTTAAGATCTACTAAATAAAAATAATTGTTTTTGGTTGTACATAATGTTGTATTTTTTTCTTCCCGAGTAAAAATATAGAAATTGAATTTTTAAAGAAAAAAATTAAAAAATCTTGTCCGCCGCACCACAGCTGCACCACCGCCGTTCGGCGGAAAATTTCGGCGCACCACCACCGCACTCCGGACTGCACCACGTTCGCACCATTTCATTTTGTATGAAAAATTTGTGCACCATTATAGGTACAGGTAGGTACTTAATTTTGGATTATTGAAAAATAAAAAAAAAAAACTACCGACGAGAAGGAGATTCGAATCCGATTATACAGAGCACTTTCAATTAGAAGTCCACTCGACCACGAAGTCATGTTTGTACGAACTGGCAATTTGTTGCTTAATGCATTTGAAGATGACTTGCACATTTGTATAAGTACGAGAATAGAATTTTTGATCATGGTGCAGACATGGTGTGGCGGTGGTGCACTGAATTTTGCATTCAAAATGAATTGGTGCGGACGTGGTGCAGCGAATTTATTTGATATGTTTGTATTTTTTCAAAATGAAATGGTTCGAACGTGGTGCAGTAGTGGTTCAGTGCAATAGAAATTTCTGATAATGGTGCGGACGTGGTGCATAGGTGGTGCGGCGGCTTAGAAATTTTCAATCATACTGCGGACGTGGTGCAGCGGTGGTGCGGCGGTCAAAAAGTGCTACAGACGTGGTGCAGTGTTGGTTCACTCGGGCATATATGTATATGTATATCTGCAAATTTAAAAAAAAAAATTGGTGTCACATGAAAACAAAGTTAAGAAAAATCAGGAATCCGTTTCCAAAAATGTATTTTTCCCCAAAAATTTTTTTTTTTGTTTTAAATCCAAAAACAATTTTTTTTTGATAACAAACTTCAAAAATTTACGTTGAAAGCGGTTAAGTTGTTCACGAAAAAGTAGGACATCAAGTAAACGGTTGAACCCACGCGTTGGTTCAAAAACTATTTTTTTTTATTCAGAATGTACGACATCATATCGTTAATTTTGGTCCCAAAAAACTTCCCATCTTTAGAATCTCCAAAAATTCTTATGTTGAAGTTTGAAGTAAATCGCTCAAGATCGAAATTGTTTGTTATCTCGAATTATGTTACGAGCGCTCTTAAATTATGAGACTTAAAGTAGGTATACCGATGTTAGTTTACAATTTTCATTTTCGAAAAATTAGCAATACTTTTCAGTCGTCGTGTAATAGAAAACTTTATATAAACAAACTTAGCCGGTTTATATTTAAGGTCAAACTAGTTTATCCCAACTGTTTTGCCTAGAAAAAACTAGTTTATCCGAAAACACATAACCCACTCCAGTTTTGGGTTGGATAAACTAGTTTGAACTAAGAAGCAGTATTGCCGCCGTTAATATCTATATCAGTTTAGTTTTTACTTTATGAAAAAAACACATTTTTTCATTATTTTTTAATGTCTCAAACTGTTTTTCTATACACAGAAAAACTCTTTTGTCATATTGGAAAAAAATATTCTCTAAATGCAATTTGTATAAAAAATTCGATATTTATTCAAGTGACTTCTTACTTCAGAGCACCTACAATTCTATTTATTAAATTGTTTATTCAAAACCAGCTGACCAAACCCAACCTTGAAATGCAGTCATTGTATAGTTCTTTTCAAGCTTGCTATATAAATGCAAATGGCTTTTCCATTTAAACTACTATTACTTGTCAAACTGTCATTAATCATTATTTTCTTGAAAATATGAATCTCTTCGGTATTGTTGTCGCTGTTGTCCTTGTTTTGGCAGCTATTGTGAATGGAGCTTCTGCCAAGAGTCCTTGTTTGTGCACCAGGATATTTAAACCAGTTTGTGGATCTGATGGAGTAACCTATAGCAATGAATGTGATTTCAATTGTGCTGTTTACGAGTCTAGATATGCTCGAGGAGTTGAAATGAAGGTGGTGAAGAATGGAAAGTGTTAAAAGATGATATTAAATTAAAAAAAAAACACCTTCAAAATTTTTGTGTTTTTCTTTAAATATATTTTTTTTCACCAAAAATCCAATACAAAAAAAAAAAAAAACAAAAGTTAAAAAACCGTCTTATTGCAAATTCTCCATGTATTATATTGTAATTATTTACTCAGGTGACTTGTAACTTTAGAGCAAATATACAAATACTTATAAATTGTTTATTCAAAACCAGCTGAGCAAATCTAAACAAGCTGAGCAACCTTGAAAAATGCATTCATTATGTTCTTCAAAAGCCTACTATAAAAGCAAATGCCAAATTATTATAACTCGTCTAACTCTGTCATTATTTTCTTGAAAAGATGAAAGTCTTAGCTATTTTTGTCGCAGCTGCCCTCGTTTTGACGGCTATTGTGAATGGTGCGTCTACTAACAGTCCTTGTTTTTGCAACAGCATATTTAATCCAGTTTGTGGATCTAACGGAGTTACTTATCGTAATCAATGTGAATTCGTTTGTGATGTTTACAAGACTAATCCTGCTCGAGGAGTTGTATTCGTGAAGTTCGGAATATGTTAGTCCTTGCAAAAAGATGATATTAAATAAAAATTTTCGATAATTTGGTTAAGAAAATGTGTTTTTCTTTAAATATTTTTTTCCATCTAAAAACCAATAAAAAAGACAAAATTTTAACCAAAAAAAAAACAATTATTTTTTATTCAAATTTGATATGAAAACATTTTTCTTTTTTGACTCGTATTTTTTTCAAAATGATGATATTTTTGAAAGTTCTTCAAAGTTCTTAACAAGCTTCATGTTTGACCAAGAATACTTCCTCTCCATCAGCAAAATTACTTTCTGCAACAAAGCAATTGAATACACATTCATTGCTGTAGGTTTCGCCATCTGATCCACAAACTGGATCCATCATTCTGGTGCAAACACAGGGATCAATTACAATGGCTCCATTCACGGCGGCAGCCAAAGCAAGGATAACAGCAACAAAGATGGCGAACAGTTTCATGTTTTCAAATAATTTGTTATTTGGTTAAAAAAAGATAGACTTTGTGACGAGTGATTTGTCAAGTGAAATGTTTCAGCTTTTATAGTAAAATTTTGGACTAAGTTATCTTTATTTTGTTTTTGGTATCAGTTTGAGATGGTTTTCAAAAATATCATAAACAAACACTCAAGTTAGTTAAACCTGAGGTTAAGATAATAAGATTTCAAAATTGCAAAAGTTCGTCTAATTAATTTTAATTTAGTATCTAATCATTTTTGATTAAAATAGATTTGCGATTAGTCAAAAATTTCAATAGACCTTAAGAAACTATATCTATATATACCTACTCTTGAAGCATGTCCGTACCTTTTTTTGTTTTTTTCTGATGACTTTCATATGGAACCGATAACTTCGATTACACTAGTTTACAAAAAAATAAAAATTTTTTGGACACAAAGTGCCGTTAAACTTTTCGTAAAGATTTGAGCACAGGAAACTCGAAAATCTAATCTAAAAAAATGTTTACGGATAGGTTTTCGAGGTACGATTTTTCACAGTTTTTTGTCGTTGTTTTTCCAAGCATACTTAGTATTCGGGCTATATCTTGAGTAATAAACGAATAATTTAAACAGAAAAGCCTGTGCCTAAAAGCTGAGTAAACAAGCATGAAACACTTTCAACAACTTTTCTTGGTCATTCCAGATGCTTAAGTGCATTGTATTAAAGCATTTTTAAAAAATCAATTTTTTAAAAGAAATTTATGCAAAACAATACTTTATTACTAGAAGAAAAAAAATCAAAATCCAAGAGAAAATGGTTCAAAAATACCAAAAACAAGAGATTTTGAAAGTCCATATTTTATCCATATTATCCGTATTCAATTTTTGTGACAATTGTGTTGAAAGATTAAGTATCTTCTTTTCTCCTTTACATGTCTAATAAAAATAATAAATATAAAAACATAAAAATAATAAAAATAAAAACATCAAAAAATTCGTTTTGTTCTCTTTTTTCTTTTTTTTTAAGTTTTTTTTTACAATATTTTAATTTTAAATTTTTTAAAAGAATACATACATATCGATAGGGAATTTAATTATCTACAAAAAATTACTTAATAAAAATTTTCAAATTCTGTCTGCTTTTCAAGTTATAGACAAAAACTAAAAAAGTAACAGAAAAAGTCGATAATATATATCGTTACAAAAATGGTCATATCTTTATAATTTATCCATAGATTTTTTAAGAAAATTATCTTTTTATCTTTACCAGAAAGCAACTACACATGAAAAATTTAAAACTATGAGGATTCGATAGATTTTGATTATTTCTTCTTGTAATAAAGTATTTTTTTTGCAGAAATTTCCTTCAAAAAATCAATTTTTTTTAAAATGTTTTAATACATTGAACTTAAACATCTGGACCAAGACCAAGAAAAGTTGTTCAAGTGTTTCTTGCTTATTTAGGTAGGTACTCAGCTTTCAGGTGCCGGCTTTTCTGTTCGGATTAGTCGTTTTTTACTCAAGATATAGCCCGAATACTAAGTGTGTTGAGAAAAACAACGACAATAAACTTTGAATATTTTTCATATCTCGAAATCATATCCATCGAAATTTTTTTAAAGTGATTTCCGAGTCCCTGGTATCAAAGTAGGATATAAGAAAAAAATTTTGGGTGTAAACCAGTGTTATCGATATTTCTGAAACTCAACTAAACTTAATTTTTTTATTTTTCAAAAAATAAATTTAACGAAGTCTTTTTATGCCTGAAATCAAAATTATAGAAGCTTATCATATTTGTATTCATTTTCTGCTTAAATAAACAGAGTTTAATACTTGACACAAAGTTCAAAAGTTCTTCTATAAAACAAATCATTCCAAACAAAACCGTGTAATCCAGGACTGAAATATAAATTTCTGACAAAACCAAACAAAACATTTGGAATACTAATGAGAGACGCATTCATTCAACTTTGATAATTTTCAATTATGAAACTTAAATGAGTTCTTTGGAATTTTATAGACCGAGTTAGGATTAGGATAAAGGACTCTTATGCATACAAATAAACAGCACCAAATAATCCTATAGGATATACAAATTCCCCAGTTGAGATTATTGTATTGCAAGTTTGGTTTTTGTTTGCGTGAAAATTCGAATTCCCACACTCAATGTTGTTCTTCGATTAATTGGAAAATTTTTTGAACAACAAAATCTTTTCAAGGTAATTTGGTCCTGGAAGTTTATTACATTTTATTTTTAAAAGCGCATTTTTTATTAAATACAAAACATCGTTGACGACAGACATTTTTTGTGTAAAAGTACCTACCACAAAAGGATTCGAGTGGTGGTAGAAATTTTATCTTTTTTTTTTTCAAACCACGAAAGGAGCTTTTAACACAAATTTTTCAACAAAGTGCTGCTAATGTGAGTTACTCTGGGTTGCATGAAGAGCATCAGTCATCATCCTTCTGGAAGGATATATTTTTTTTTCACCAAAACTGTCATGTACTGGGATGTATATTGTATACTCTGATGTGATTGTGTGAATCTTTAGTATTAAAATACTTTTGGGGATTAAATCTAATTTAGCAAGTACCTTGAGAGCTCTTTTAAAAGCAAGATAAATTAATTTTTTTGTGTGTTGTGTTGAGGGAGATGACTGCAAAACTCTAGTTTATTTTTTAAAGGATTTTACGTGGATGCAAGGATTTTTTTTTTATGCAGCAAAATAACTAATTTAAAAGGTGACAATACTTTAATTCAAAATTATGGTACCTTAATCCTGAATCGCTCTTAAGGAAATTTCATTATAGAAAGTTGAAAGTTCCATCGTGATTAAATTTTGTGGAAATGATGATAGAAAAATGAAAATGGAATTTTTGAGAAATTTTATATATTTCAAACTAATTTGATTGCTGTTTACTAATGTTTCTTGGGAAGACAAGTTTTTTTTTGTATTTACCTTCAATTCAGAAAAAGTTTGAATCGATTTCTGAAAACTAATAAAGTGAAATTGGATGTTGCTGTTGTTCTCAATCAACTTTTTCCATCTAGTTCTGTTTTGAACATTTCCCACATAAACGGAATTTTTGATAAAAGAACAGAGCCAATGGCTTCAAATATTTCCCTGGAATAAATGTCAAGCAAACAACAAGCAGAAATTTGATATGAATATGTATTACCTTGATATCGAGTTTTTCCATTAAACTTCCATTAAAAAAAAACTGTTTTAAATTACATATTTTTTTAAACATTCATGTTTCAAACTGTAGGTACTTTTCATTCTATTTGTTCAGAAAAAAACAATGATGCATAATTTTAGGCGTTAATTTTTGTTTAAATTCAAAATGAGTTTCAAATGAATTTAAATTTTTAGGTATAATTTTTGTTAAACATTCAAACGATTTACTTTTTTGGAACTTGTTAGTTTTAAGAGGTTATAGTAAAGTTGAAGTCTCATGATTTTTTGAATGAAAATGGAGATAATATTTAAAAGAATTTTGATATATAATTTATGTACCTAAATCACAAATTATAAAACGTTGAAGACTTGAATATCTGATTTCTTAGAAAGTTTGTGATTTTATTTTAATATGTATGAAATACATAAATTTGTGAAAAACTTAAGATTACACAGTTAAAATAATTCAATAGGCTTTTTTTGCACTTTGGTAGCTTCCTAGTAACTCTAGATATAATAAAAACTATAACCATTCTGCAAATCCCTTCGGACGCACATTTTTTTCAGGTGTTTATAATTTTTCATATTGCATCGAAAATCGAATTTCAATATTTTTTTTTTAAAGAAAAAGTGCAACAGCTTTGAAAATTTTTAAATACTCGTGTATCAATTTACTGTAGAAAATTATAAAAGAACAGAAATTTTGTATAAAATTCATTCATTCGTGGTTGTGGCAGCCAAAAGCGAAAGATTATGAAATTTATAATACACTGTACCAGTGGCGTACGTTTAGTCGCCGGGGCCCGGGGGCAAGACTAAATTTTGGGGCTACTTTGATATTTGGGGGCCCCTTAGATACAAAAAAAAGTACGTATACGCCATACATATTTTTTTGTATGGCTTATTTACCTAGGTTTATTTGAATGTTTTAATATGTTCTTAATCCACTTTGCTATACTTACTTAAAATGTCTATCATAAAAGTAGTAAACACTTGTACTAGGGGCCCCAAATATAAATATTTAGAGACCCCTAAAATACAATTTTTTTTAGCTTAGAATTGATAGTTCTTAGGCCCTCTGTTCTGAAGTACACATTGTTCTGATGTACACATTTGATTTTCCATCATCAAACATAGTTTATTTCTTTTGGGCCCCCTGAAATATTATTTTTGAGGCCTTAAAATTAAGTGCTTAGAGGCCCCTAAAATATAATATAATTTTTTTGGAGCCAAGAATTAATAGGTATTGGGGCCTCTGTTCTGAAGTAATATTCGGAATGCCACCAATAACGTAATGTTTTTATTTTGGGCCCTGATGTATTTATGTTGAGGCCCCTGAATTGATATTTAATTTTCCATTTGATTGTTTTGAACCACTGAAGTATGTAATAGCTTTTGCGCATCCTCAAATAATATTTGTCATGTCATCAAAAAATTTGATGAATATTTTTGGGATCCTTAGTAATAGATTTTGGGGCCCCCAAATTAATATTTGATTGCCTCTCAAGTAACTGGGTTCCTGAAAAATTATTTTTTGGGACAATTCATATAATATTTTTGGAGCCCCGAAGTCATATTTTTTGGGACTCCTAAAGTAATATTTAGTAATCCATCAACAAATGTAGTTTAATTTAAAAATTTTTTTTTTTTTTTAATTTAATTTTTTTTTTGACACCCTAAAATAAAGGCTTTTGGGGCCCCTGGCCTGAATTTGTTTGCTTTTTTAGGGCCCCTAACGTATTGACTTGAAGTAATATTTGGTATGCCATTAACAAAGCTTTTTTTGCTTTTTTGGGTTGCAACTAATATTTTTTGGGGCCCTAAGATAAAATTAAAGTTTTTCTTTTAAAAAAGCAGTTTATTTTTTTGGGGCCCCTGGGGTAACCTTTTTTTAAATCAATATTATGTATATTGTGTGGCTACCAATGCATTATACATTACACTGAATGACATAATTTGTCTTCCTTGTATCCAAAATGATTCAAATACATTTTAATTAACTTCATAACTCAATTTATGCTAACAGTTTCCTTGTCTGCATTTCTCGAGTGGGTTGCCTAGGGTCGGGAGTGTACGCCCCTGCACTGTACAAAAAAAAGCTAATATTTTCTTAGAAATTTTTCTATTTGGCTTTAGTACAGTCATAAGTTTAGATATTTAGATATTTCAGGCTTATCCATTCATAACGGGACACCCTGTATGTACAATGGTATTCGAAAAATGTTGGTTTAACATTTTTCTATCCTTTTCAGACAAAGTTCTTGAGATTCATGAGAGTTCTTTTGCAATAGGTAGCAAATTATGGTTCAAATATTGCATAAAACTCAACGTTATTACTAGGGATAGAATTTTCATGCACTTAAAAACGAAAAATATGCGCTTAAAATATTCTCTTAAAATTCGAAAATATGCACTTTAAATATCAATATTTCTTTAAAATTATAAAAACATTTTACGTAACTTTTATGAAAATCTATATACGAAACCATTTCCGAGTTCAAAGATGTACATTTTTGGAAATATTGGGGTTTTCTTAAAAAAAAATAAATAAAATTGCCCAAAAGGAGACTGGGCACTTTTGTATGGGACGTGGCCCATTGGTGTAACACATTGAGACATCCATCTAATGAAAGGTCTCGATGAGTGTATTATTTTTTTATCTGGGCAAAAGTCTGTATCTCGTGCAGGGAAAGTGCAGTGATGCATTTTATGTTCCAAAATGTATGTAATAAAATTCAGAAAAGTATACATTTTCAGTAGATACTGGATTAACTTGCTCAAAAACACTATAATAACAGTGTTCTGTTGGACTAATACATCAACGGCTTTCATTTTCAAAAAAAAAATGCTTTATCGGTTTTTATGGATTTATAAAATGCAATGACAAATAAAATGCACGACTGGGTCGCACAAACTTGCTCTTAGAGTTAAAGTTGCTTAAATTTTTAAGACTTTTTATATAGAAATTTGAAAAATAAAAATAAAATTCGCTTATTAAAAAAATAAAATAAAATCTGAAATCAAGTTGCCCTCCGAAACAAGTATGCAGTTTTGATTGATATGTTACGATGCATTTTTAGAAAAAAATATTCAAAATCGTTAGAGCCGTTTAAAAAAACTAGTTTTGTATAAATAATTTTTTGGAAAAAATGTTTTAAAACAAAATTCGTATGCCATTTTGTAAAAATCACTAATCAACATCTAAAAACAAAATTTCAAAAAAATTCAATGTCCCGTTTTCGAAAATTTGATTTTTCAAACAAAAATTTTCAATTTTTTTTTTAAAATCCAAAACATTTTTTTTTTGGAAATTAGTTTTTTGATGATGTATGTCTCAATGTGTTACATAATAATGGGCCAAAATGCCCAGTCTCCTTTACTCTTAAATAATCCAATTTATCATTTGATCGTGTTTTTTATGTGTTTGGACAATGTTGGTTTGTCAGTTTTGCAAAGCATTTGCTTACGTTTTTTACTTTTTTCCAATAGTACAAATTTCAAGCGTGTAATTATGTACCTTATTTTTACCAATTAGAATTTTGCTGATTCGTATACAAAATTCGTTGATATGCTTCCAAGGTGTTCCTAAAAAACATGCATTTGCATGGAAATCCGATCCCTAGTTATTCATTTTGATCGTGTTAGTAGTTAAAAATGAAAGGCCCTTTTTTGTGAGAGGATAAAAGGATAAAGGCAAACCAAAAATTTGTAGCTTAGCATGGCTTCTGAGTTATTGAGTTTTCCGCTAAAATATGTCTGCATTAAAGAACAAAATCTGTAATGATTAGCTGGCGTCTAAATTTGTAGCATTTTAAATCCTAGAGGACGATAATTAGAAAATAATTTTTTTTGATGCCCGCATCGTAGCAAATTTAATGCTAATTTGTTGCTAATTTTTTTGCCACAAAGCGCCCAAAACGAACCGGGATTACCAGCAAAAAGAAAGGTTCAGTGAGACCAAAAAAGCCAACCCCTGTGGACGATCTATTTTTGGAGATGTACAGTGGTCGGTATTGGTTCAAAATTTTGTCGGATCTTAACACGATCGTCAAGCTGCAGGAAAAGTAAAAGAAAACTAATTTCGTCGAGATCAGTAAGGAAAAGACTCTTGAAAACTGGACTTAGAAAACTCAAACCGATGCTGAATATCCAAATTTTTCCGAAAATTGTGCGGGAAAAAAGTTTAAGCTGCACGTGAAATGGGAAAATTCTAGCACGAATAAAAACGGAGGAAAGACTGACCTCTGCTGAATGCTTCCCGAAAAATTAATTATTTCTGCAACTCGTAAACGATGTAATCGATAATATTTTTGTAATAGTACCTAAAATTGAAAAAGAAGTACAATTTTCGGTTTGCTGATTTTTTTTGGAAATTTGTTTTTATTGTTGATTAATATTTTCTTAAATTTTTTTTTGAAAAATGTTAGAAACTTATTATACACAGCAAACTTTTTTTAAAGAGGTCTAAGGTCCATTTTCTTCACTCGGAGTTGAACAAAACTTGAGAATTTTTATATTAAAAATTCTCAAGTTATGTTCAACTCCGAGTGAAGAAAATGGACCTAAAGGTTTTTAATTATTTTTTTCAAAAAATGTCTTTTTTTTTAAAGAAATCAATCATTTGTTACGAAAATCATTTAAAAATGTGTTTAAGTAAATATCGAAATTAAAAAAAAAAAAATACATCATCATTATCAACGCAAACCTGGTACCGACAAAATATTAACTTTTTCTTATTTTTTATTCGCGAATAAAGGACAATGCCCAAAAATATATGATGAAAAATCCCTTCTTCTTAAAAATGAAACAGGCCTTAGTAAAATTATTATTTTAAACACGAATAAAAAATTCTTTTCAAACAACACAGAATTTTAAGTGCCAAAATCTAACCAAAAAGTCAATTTAATCAAAGAGTCAATATAGGTAAAGTAGGTATATCCTTTGTAAAATTTTATTCAATCCTTTTAACCCTGATCCTGTTGATGATGTTTTTAACCAAAACTTTTGACCATACACAATTTCCCTTCATTAAATCAATTCCCAATTTAAAGTTGTGCCTTTTGGCAATACATATTGAGTATCGGAAAATTGCAAGAAGTCCTTTCCTTTCCACACAAGGATGTGGCTTTTTCAACTAAACACGTTGCCAAAAAAGGGACTCACAACCTATACCTAAAAATTCCTGGAAATATAATTTCTGCCAATAGAAATTCTTTGTGCTAGCATACCTTTACAAGAAGTATAAGAATCACGTCTGCACGTGCATTGAAAGTTATATTGGTAAGGTAACTAGAGTAAAGAATTTTTACATAATTTTTGATCCTTACAAAAGACACACTACCATCCACCACCTGATATCCTACCCTTGCTACTTCATTCTGGCCCACAAAACTTTTGGAATTTTTATTATATTAGAAGCAAGTATGTGCAAAATGTCCAATCTTGCAGAGGGTAAAATTTTCGTCCTTGTCCTTTTTTATTAAGTATTCATATTTTTCTGTTAGAATGGCAATTTACCTTGAAAAATCCTTTTTGTACCTTAGAAGAACCTATACACAACTTTTCGTTTCATTGTTGGTTATGGGATATGATGGTGGAATGGCTAGAGAATGGTGGTAGTGGTTACTGCCACTGGGTCATTGGTGACGACAGGTCTGGTTGCTGATAGCAAAAAAAAAAAAAAAAAAAATTGTTTGGCATTTTTATAAAATTTTATGATTTCATAGAAAGGTATCCTTTTCTTGTAAAAGGACAAAAAGGTCAATGAGAAAAAAGAACGAGTGTTGAGGGGTCAAAAATTTTAAATTAAATTTGATTAGAAAGTAGAAGGAGTTTTATGTTTTAAGGAAGAGATTTTTTTTCTTCTAAATATCCTTTGTTGCCTTCGATGTAATAGTAAAGGAATGTTGTTGAGAGGTGTACCTATACTATTTTCGTGTGTGGTTGTGATTATTATGTTTTAATACTTGAGAAAAGGCAAATTGAATTTTTATTTCAATGGATATTGGGTTTTGTTTGGGCTTTCAGATTTTGTGTGTATTTAACTAATTGGGTTTGACAAGACCGCATTTTTGCCTTAACTTTGTCAAACCCATTGGATTTGAAAAAGAAAATGTGAACGAAATACTTAAATTTATTTTGGTCGAATAAATAAGACATCAGGTGTAAATTTTCTCACCACAAAATCGAATATCTACTTAAGAAGGTCCTTTGTCGTGTTATTTTAGGGTTTTTCCATAAAATTAAATTGAGTAGGTACTCGTTCTTGTTTGACATCATTAAATTAACTTTGAAAAAGTATTCATTGAAGGTTTTTTTTTTTTTTGGGTAAAGTTCTTTGAGATGAATATAAAACAGGAATACTTCGAAAACTCTTATATGGGTTTGTGGATATGTTAAGCACTCTTGTCAAAGTGCACCTTCGCCATACTATTCTAAACTTTTTTTAAACCTTTAAGAAAAAGAACTTTGAACTATTAAGTGGTTTGATAACACCATTTCTTGTGAAATACGAAAAGTATCCCGACTTTTTTGATGGTGATGTCGATGAAAAATAAGTAGGTTAGTGGTTTATTTTCAAAAATAAATTTTTTTGATTCAAGTAAATTTCTTCAAAATAGGAAACTACTTGCAATTTGCATAATTTAATTTTGACACAAGAACTTTCGTGTTTGGTTCAAATTGTTACAAATTTACTTGGTTTGTCTGTCGGTACCTCGAGCTAGAGCCTAAACTACTAGAGCGATTCTCTTCAAACTTGGTATTGATTTTTTTTTGAAAACGGCTCTAACGATTTTGATTAAAATTTTTGTGTGTGAAATAAAAAAAAATATTTTTTTTACCATTACAAACGGTACCTGCAATAGAACGTTTTTTTTTTTTGGTTTCATAATATCTCATACAAGACTAACCCTATTTTAACGAACATTTTTATGAAAAAGCGTTTAAGTAGATATATTAAAATTTTAGAAAATTTTCAAAAAACATATTTTTGGATTTTTAAAAATATTTCATTTTTTTTTTTTTTTTGAAAACAGGTAGGTAGGTAGGTGAAAAATTTTGAAATTTCGTTTTTATGTGTAAATCAATTATTTCTTCAAATTGGCATACCAACTTTTTTGTGAAAAATTTAACAAATTTTTTATATAACTAGGTATAAAAAATTATTTAAAAAAAAGGACTCTAACGATTTTCGAATTTTTTTGTTATTCTATCCTGAGTGTTTTTTCAGTTGCACAGTCTTTAAAGAAGAAGTGAAAAAAATTAGAAACAATCTTCAATAGGTAATTACACAGCCACACAAAAAAAAATAAAAATTCTGACCTGGGGTTGCGATTAGCTTTTTCATATAGTTTTTGGGTCTCTAAAACCGAATCCAAAGTCTGTTTTGCCGTATCACGCCAGGTTTTTGAGATATCCTCAAAAAAAAATTAAGAAAAGAACTTTTTTTTAGAGTTTTGACATTTTTTGAGGATATTTCAAAAACCTGACGTGATAGGGCAAAATAGACTTCGGATTCAGTTTCAGCGACCCAAAATCTATATGCAAAGCCTAGTCGGAACCCCAGATAAGAACTTTTGTTTTTTTGGTTCTGACATTTTTTTGAGGATATCTTAGAAACCTGACGTAATAGGGCAAAATTGACTGGAATCTGGATTCAACTGGAAATTAAAGATTCTTTCCTCTTATTCTCTTATTTCCTTCAAATCCAATTTGACCTAAACCGAGATAACCGTGATAGGTATACACTCTATGATCTAACTTAGTTCGCCCAGTGGCGTAGCGAGGGGGGTGCGAGGGGGGCGGACAGCCTCGGGTGTCACCCATTTGGGGTTGACACCTGAAAGCTACCAAGGAAAAATGGGCCTTTATGCAATTCGCAGAGTTGCGAATCAACTATCATGTATTTTCGAGTTGCATCTAAACTAAATCATTTTAAGTAGGTACATAATAAGAAAATTAAAACACCATTAATAGTACAAGCGATTGAAAAAAACTAATCTAAAATTGAAGAGCCATCAACATTTGAATGCAGGGTTATTTAAAGAAGCTTGATTATGTGCCGGCCGTTTTGGAAAATACGTTTTGATCAATATCTCGAAAACTACTCATCCTACAGAAAATTTGGTAGGATGTTTTTGAGAGTAAATTAAATTATCTTTCTTTTTTAAATTCACAATTTTCCTATGGAATGAATACTTTTTTAATAAGAGAGCCAAATAATACGTTCTTTTAATTTTTACTTTCAAAGGCAGTTAAATTGGGTAAGAAATAAGGGAAACATATACAATTTCCAAACAAGATTTTTTTCGCTTTGGTTTATTATTTTTTATCTCAATGTGTACATTTTTTCATTTTTTTTAGTCAATTCGTATAAAAATTATAACACTGCACAACAAGGTTTTGGATGAATAAACTATACAATACTTTTCCAAGCGTTTTTGGTGTGCTGAACTCGAATCCGGTTTCAGAAATGTTCTATCAGCTCTAGTTTTTGAAATATTGCCATTAGAAAATGCAAAAACACGTTTTTTGGCTGATAGTTCTGGTCAACAAAATTTGACTATTTTTATTATGAATAAACCAAAGTATACTTTTCCAATAGTTTTTGGTATGCTTAACTATATGAATATGAAGTCAGAAATATTATATCAATCTTAATTCTTGAAATATTGCCGTAAGAATTTGCGAAAAAAGCGTGTTTTGGCTGTTTTTGAGGTTATGCTATGATGTAAGGTATACCTTATTTCAAAACAATTTTTAACGGTTTTCCTTTTTTGAAAATCTGTTTAAATCTTTTCGATATCTGTTTTATTATCCGAGATATCTTAAGTTTAAGTACGTGTGTTTTGGCTTATTTTATCAATAACGTTATTTAAAACTGCAGTAACTTCAAATTCAAATATCTCGGATTATAAAAAAGATATCGCAAAGATTTAAGCAGATTTTTAAAGAAAAAAAGCAATTCTTTATACAAACCTTCAAAAAGAGTGTTGAAAAAAATTCCCTCACAATGCAGCATAACTTCAGAATCAGGTGTTTTTGCATATTCTAACTGTAATATTTTTAAAATGGGAGCTGATAGAATATTTCTGAATTCGGATTCGAGCTCAGCACATCAAAAACTTTTGGAAAAGTATTGTTTGGTTTATTCATCATACAAAAACTTTAATTTTGTTGTGCAGTGTAATCATTAGTAAATGAGGAAAAAAATGTAAGCAACTTCGATTAAAACCTCAATAAATTTGACAAAATATGTATTTTTTCGTATGTGAGTGCAATCTAGTCACCTTCTCTGCGTTCACTCCCGAAGCGGTTAATTTTTAAGAAAAATGTTAAAGGCATATATTGTAGATAAAATTTACGACGAACAATTTTTGTAATAACCTCTGATGGCCTCCGGGCAAAAGGTCGCGAGATATTTGCGAAAAAACTTTTCGTGACCTTTTGACCCTTATAACTTTTTAACCTGGCACGATATCAATTAATTGATTTTTCACATCTTCATTACAACGCCGTCATAAAGGTGTATGCCAAAATTCAGCTCAATATATGAATTTTCCCACAGATAAAACCTAAAATTACTGGGCTATAACGCATAAATATTGAATTGAGCAGTAGAACTGTTAGTTTTAGTTTTTGGTTATGAAACACGTTTACTAAGCACAAAATTTAAATTTTTGAATCCTGTTTCTCTAAAAATTGAAGTCTCAAAAACTCCGTCAGCGAACATGTTCCCTAATAAAGAATTCAATTCTCCAGACCGAACTGGTTAGTACGTTCATATTTTAGTATAATCCTCATTTTCTTCAAAGTTAATCTTTCAATAGAATCAAAAATTATATTTTAGTCAAGTAAGAAATTGATATTTTTAAAAGCACAAATATTAATTCATTAAAAAAATTTATATAATTTTCAAACTAGCTAACCTCAAATTTTGTTAAAAGTCAAACAACAATAAACTCTCAGAATAATTTATATGTTTTTCAAGGTTTTCCAAATAAATAACTTAAGATCTGACAGCTTAATTAACCTTCCCAGACGTTTATATTGCTCATCCTTACATTGTTTATTACTTCAAAAGGATGTGTTTGTTTGTATGGATATGAATTCATCCATCCATATATTCTTTTTGGGGACTAATTATAAAAAAAAAATAAAAAGATGAATGAAATATTATTCAAACCACGTTTCTAGTTCTTATAAAAACCAACCTCTATAAAACTCAAACCCCTGATGAGTATCATCATCAAGTTTTTCACTGCTTTTGTTTGTTTTTTCCTTCATTATGTATATTTTCCTGTCCCGAAAATACCCCCATATTCCTATGCCCTCCATCTATAACGGGCGAAAAAAAAAGATAGGTACTCAAATTTATCATCTTATGAGACTTATCTTGGCATAATTAATCTGCATAAGGATTTAATTGAATTTTCCTTAGCACAGCAAATCTTAAAATTTTCGCTTCTACCTTTCCATAACAACAACTATCGTCTCTCTCAAAATATAAGAAAAATGGAGGAGGATAGAAGCTTGTCAAGAGGTTTCTATAAGGCGGTTATGTGTGTGAAAATGAAAGATTTCCTCTTGGCAGTTTTTTCTCAAGGAGTCATTTCATCATCATAGTGAAAGTGGTCTAATGCCACGTTGCTACTTTCTTCTTCTTTTTTTTTGTTTGAGTTTGATGCTTAAGCGAATCCTTCCTCTCGCTGAAGCTTAATTTATTCCTCAAAAAAATATGTATTTGGGTAAGTGCTGGGATTTTGCTTGCGGTAAGAAGGCACACGCTGATCTCCTTATAGTTTGTTCTTGAAGATGAAATTTTTGAAGTTTTCAAGCGGTAAGGAAACTTTCACGTTTGAGTTTATTTTATGTTTAACACTCTTGCCTCCGCTTGTCCTAGGAATCAGCCTGAATTTTTTAAGAAAAAATTGTTTTATAGACTCAAGGATCATTAGTGTTGCTACGGTGTGGAAAAATATTCATTTTTTTCGTTTCTGTTTTGTACTTTAAATGATTTTTAACTTCTAAGGACTTGGTCCTTTGCAGTGATTTTTTTTTTGTATTTTTTTGTAAAATAATGATGAAGTGAAAATAAAGGTCAAAGATTTGTGTAACTTTTTAGCAAATTTCTAAGGAAATTACTTTAAAGGCAAAGAAATGCGGCCTTGAGGTTGGATTTTATCAGTGTTTACATGATATTTGTAAAAATATTATTAACATAAATTACATAAAGGCTTCTCATACCTATGCAACGCATTTTATTTCTTAGGAAATCTTTCCTTTTTGGATTTTTGTAAATTAATAAAAATATGTAGGTATATCGTGTTACAAAAAAGGTCAAAAGATAATTTGTTACCCAAGAAATGCGCAGTTAAGGTTAATGTAAGCTCACAAAGTAAGTATCAATTAACTGAGTTTTCATTGAGGTCGTTTTTTTTTTGTAAGAAGGTTGTTTTCTTTTTGTATATTTTTGTATTTCTGTGGAAATATTTTTCATGAGACTGTAAATGATCATCGTAAACATTTAAATTAATTTATTCTCAGAAAAGTCGTTTATAAAGATGGAAAAAGGGCAAATAGTTTCTTTTCATAAAGTTGGTTAAAAAAAAAATCTTATCCGTAAACAAAATGTTATCCTTGAAGTTGATTTCAATTCGAAATTCTTTGATAGAAATGAAATAGCTAGGCTTTTTTTTGTCAATTTCATCCTCATGCCAAGAGCTGGAATGGGCCTTAACTGTTGTCATTTGCAAAAATTATAAGATGCCTAACTCAACCTCAACCTAGCTCGATGACCAATTAGTCCGGAAAAGCATCGTTTTGATGTTATAACTCATTTATGTATGCCGATGAGTGTTTGAAAGAAAAAAATTATTATACCTAATGAGACTATTGGAGGCCCTTTTCCTTTTTGAAAACAGCTTTCTGAGGTTGGTGGTCCAAAAGAAAAAGACAAATTCAGTGAACTTGCTGCTAAACCAAGTTTTCGCAAAGGCAAATTAGTTGTCAACCTGATCAAAAACAATAGAACGAACTTGAGAATTTCAAACAATTTTGAATTCCCTTCGCATGACAGGGTGCGGGTGCCTCATAATTTTAGAGTATTTATTATTTGTATGTCTCTTTGGGCGGTTAATTGTCTTCTTAATAATTGTGAAAGTAAAGATTTAAAAAATAACAAAATTGGTCACCATGGCGTATACGTACTTTTAGTTTATTCGCAAAATTAGATAACATTACTACTCGTCAACTTCTTTCACAATTTAGTGACTTTCTGACAATCACACAATTAATTAAAAACTTAAGTTATAATGATGAGGGTTTCAATTTAACAAAGTATCTACTCATGATAATTAAAAAAACTAATTTCCTAACTACAAAATGGTGAAGTTTTCAACTAGTTTTTAATTTCTATTTATCCCAAGTGGTTATTTATTTTACTGCAAACATAAAATTTAATTGGAGTAAATTTAAACAGTAATGACAAAAAAGAATTTTTGGCACATTATTTAGGGTCCGTTTCGGTTACGGTTATTAATCATAAAAATTTTATTTGAACTTCAGTAAATTGAGACTAATTCCCATAGTCATGAGATGAACATTATGCAAATGAAATCATATAGCAATTATTTTTTATAACTCAGCAGAAAAATAGCATATTTTAACCGAGAATTATGAATTATGAGATTAGATTTAAAATAGTTTTTTTTTACTCACCGGCTCACAGGGTGCTTCAAAAAAGAGGTGTTGAAAGTTTACTGACAAATATTAAGATGCTATTAAAGTTTTGCATTCAACGTGTTTTGAAATAGAGTAGTGCAACCTTCATTCCGAATCTACTATAATTCTAACACCTTACTTTGATGTGCTGTTAATAGCTCCATTTCTTAAATGTGTCATTTCAGAATAAGATTTATGGATTGATACACGTGGCTTTCTATATATAATTTTTTTCTAATTTACAGTGCTGTACAAACCAGTAAAACAGGTTTATTCTAGCCTTTATTTCTAATTCAGAACATCACAACTTAAAAATTACGACTCCATAAAAATGATGCAAAATATTATTATTTGCCATAAATTTGAGAGATAAATAACTAACAAGGATAATTATGGCTTTTATCGGTCTACTGACTTATTAACCAATAAAACAATATATTTTGGTATTTAATAAAAAGCCCTAAGAGATAATGCCCTAAGCCTTTGCAAACAGAGTTATTTACAACATGAAGTTGTATGAGAAAATAAAATGTGATAGTTCAAATTTTATAACCCCAATAACCCATTAAAAGGTTGATACATAGATGTTTTGGCTGATTGTTATAGTTTTTCGAACTTGATTTGTGTCACATATTTGAAGTAAACTTCATTGAAATTACATTTTATTATATTGACAGATGGATTGGTTGTTTTTCTAACAATATCTGAACTTCTTGTTAAAACGTTGTGGTGACTGGTAAAAGAACATACACGGTTAAAAATTCTGGAGTATTTTTTAATACTTTTTGGGTTACATAGGTCTACACCAAAAATGTATTGAAAATTAATACAAATTTTAAAATTTTTTAGTTAATCCAAAATGTATTAAAACTTAACATAGTTGTATTAAAAAATAATTCAGTTTATATTAGAATTTAATACCAAATGTACTAAATTTCAAGTATTGCATATTAAAATTTAATCTTTTTATATTAATATCTAATAAGAATTTTATTAAAAGATAATACAAAAATTCAATACCAAATATATTTAAAGTTAATAAGATATTCTTTTTCTAAAATTCATTACTGAAAATAAATATGTATTAATCATAAATAATATAATAATGGTGATATTTATTGTCTCTATTTTATCTGTATCACAAACATGTAAAATCTTATTGCCGATCAGAATTCATCTTGCAATGTATGCATTTTGCTTCGAAGAAATACAAAGCGCCTTCAAATTAGTACAAATTAACAATTTTTAATTTAAATTTTTTTTTAAAAAGGTACGTCAAACATCGAATTTTTTCTATTTTAAAATAGCTGCGGCTGTCGTTTGATTAAAATTTAATATTCTATTACAATTTAATACTTTTTATATTAGTTTTTTAATAAATTTGTATTATATGTATTTTAATAGAATTATATTAAAATGTAATACAATTATATTAACCCTCTGTAGGCGCACCTCTTTTTTTGCGAATTTGGTTTATACTTTTTCATGTCGCTAGAACTTTTTTCGGTTTCACTATTTTATAAAGAATCATATATGAAATTGATGTAGAATATTCTGAGGAATTCGAATATTGTATTCACAATTCAAAAAAATGTATTTTCACCCTTATAAAGACACTTTTTTGTGACCACTTTTAATTTTTGTCCTGCCAAATTCGCACCCGTGTGCCGACAGAGGGTTAAAATGTAATACAAAAATATTAAAATCTAATACAGCGGTGTTAAAATTCATACAAGATTAGAATTTAACTCACGGAGGTTATTTTCTAATAATTTTGGTATTACAAGTAGTACACCTAATGCTTTAATATTGAAATTTAATACAAAAAAGATTAATAATAATTTTAATATTTTGCAAGTATTAAAATGTAATATTTTTTGTATTAAAAATTGCTTTAATACAAGAGCTGTATTAAAAATTACTCCAGAATTTTTAACCGTGTAATATATTTTTGTGTGTGGTAGTTTTGTTTAAACCAAACGCAATATGTTCATAAATCACGGGCGCTTTCATAAATGCATGGTTGCGCAAGTCTGACGAATGCAAAGCGTTCATTAATGCAAATGACAAATGTCAGGTGTTCATAAATGTAAAACGCAAATATTTGCAGCGCAAACGTGCAAATGAAAAAATTCTCATGCGCAATGAATTTAAACTTAAAGAAAGAAGGAACATGACGTAAAAGATGATACAGCTTATCTTTATTTCTCAATTCTGTCAAAATATTAATTGGAAATTCAAAGTAAAAGTCAAAATAACAAAAATAGCCGCGAATTTCTTGGATATAATAAATTTGTAAATATTGACAGAAATGTTTAAAAAAAAGTTTTTTTTCTTAAAGGATGGAATTAAGAAAATATATTGCTAATTTTGGAGAAGAGGCTGAATTGCAACTTAAAAATTTTGTCAAAATTACGCAAATCAGAAAAAGTGTTCATAAATTCAAAGTAAATACATGCGCAAATAGTTTTTCTGACATTAGTCTGATCGCAAATGACCGCATGTAAACAAAGCAACCATGCAATTATGAAAGCACCCCACCTAGTTCCTTATTACACAACTGGCCATCTAACATTCCATAAGACATCATTTTGAATGAAGGGTAATTATCAAAGTTTTACTTTGCAGGTAACTCGTTCCGAAATTGCCTCACATCCTCCAAATGAATTTTCTATAAATTTCAACTTAAAAACTATTATCATTGCAAAACTTAAGACTTCCATCAACTTCTTCCTTTAAATCCTGCTCAATCGATCATGTCTGGCTTTAGTCCTTTGACACAATTTTCATAATCTAAATTGATATCCCTGCCGACACACAAAGTAAACTCGTATTTGCATCATCGTTTTTATTTCAACTGATGCTGGATGTTGATGCTGGATGCACCACATGTGCATCACACATAGGACAACTAAAGTCATAAATATTTCAACAACTTTATAGTATTGCTGGCAGGAATATTGTGAGTTTGTGTACTGTACACACATTCGTCCCTTAGTAGTAATATCCTTTCAATTACATTTTACTTGTTTCCTTTTTGCTTTGGTTCCCATCATCCTTTTCCGTTCGACCGCATAATAAAGCCATTAGCTTGGCTAGAGGATAGAGTTTTGTGCCATGACATGGCTTTATCTTTCCATATACACATTTGTGTCCACCACACACATCACATCCTTATGAGTAAAAAAACACAGACAGAAAGATTCCCTTAGAGCTAGCATACGGGTTACTATGTTTATAGCAATCAACTTCTTCTCTTTCCGGTCCTAGAGTCTAGAGTGTGGCATAAATTATTATTTTTATTCCTATGTTTACTTCCTTTTTGCCGCAAGTTAAAAATGAATAAAAAAAAACAACTAGTTCTAAGGACTTTAAGGACACACATGGACTCTCTCTCTGTTCTCTGGTTGATCCATTATGGCTTTGAGTTGTTTGTAGTATATTCTAAGGCTATATGTGATATGGTAAGTACTTTTGCCTACTTTGGTTCTAAATGAAGCTGGTGGTGATGTTATGATGACATGACATTTTCTGTGAGTCTCTCTCTGTTGAGTAACCAGATCAAATGCTGTTTTGAGAATAAGAAGGACAAACAGAATGTGTGTGGTTGGTAAAACAGTATTTTGTGTGTAAGAAATTGTGACAAGGATCATTGAAATTAATTACTAGTAGCTAACCTTTTGCATATCCAGGATGTTAACAGGAAATATAGGGTACCAGAGGTCAGATGAGATAAATGTTAGAACCACAGAGAGTAGTAAATGAAGAAGTACCTTAGATTTAAAATGAATATTTTAATATGTTCCATATGGGATTTAAAAAGCAAAGTTGATAGTAAATTTTTACATTTACTGTAACCCAAAGGACTTTGAGTGCATACCTCCCTATCTGTTGTAACTGAGTGCAAAACAGATTATCAGGTTCCTTTGTTATTTTAGAATGTGGAGCTAAATTTTGTACATTTCTATTGAAAAGCTCCTTCACTACTAATACTACTAATTATTTAAATATGACCAAACGTTCTTCAAAGTCCTGTATATACTACGTAATACTCCCAATCCCATCGCAACCACTAGATTTAATCCTAAAAATGTTCAACCTTACTAACCAGTCCTGCTCATTCTGATTGAAAACTTTTATTAAAAAATGATTGTTAACTCCTTTCACCTCTTTTAAGAAACACTTGGTAAGTAGAAAAACTGATTTATATTCTAATATAATAATTCTCTGGTAAGCATTATGTTAAATTTGTAACTATTTTTTCTGCTGAGTAATAAAAAATAATTATTATGATTTCATTTGCATATGTTTCATCTCATGATTATGAGAATTAGTCTAAATTACCTGGTGTTTAAATAAAATTATTATGATTAATAACCGTAACCGAAACGGACTCTAAATGATGTGCTATTTTACTGTGCGAACAAATAAAAGTTACCTAAGTTTACATAAAAACCCTCGAGAATAATTATTTTTTTTGTCATTTCTGTTTAAATTTACTTGAATTAAATTTTTATGTTTGCAGTAAAGTAACCACTTGGGATAGATAGAAATTAAAAAACTAGTTTAAAACTTTGCTATTTTGTGGTTATGAAATTAGTTTTTTTTTTCAATTATGATGATTAGTTATATACTAAATTGAAAGCCACATCATTACGACTTAAGTTTTTAATTTATTGTACTTGTTAGAAAATAACTTAAGTGAGTGTGAACAAAATTCAGTCTAGGTTTTCATTGACACATTGGGATGGGGGAAAGAAAAAGAGGATAGGGCGAAAAAAAAGAATTTTTTTATGAGTTGTTAATTCGAATATCAACAACTTTAACTTCGATAACCTTTAAAAAAATTAAGAAAAATGCTGATACTAATTTTTTAATTTTTTAGTTTTATCTTTAACAAAAATTGAAGGATTTTGATAAAATTTTGTGAAAATTAAAGGTGTTAAGTTTCAATTTAGATAATATTTTTTTCTGAGCGATATGATTTTTTTTTATAATTTTCTTTTGGAAAAAAAATTACTAAATTTTCAATTAAAAATGGTGAATACCTATTATAAATACAGCACTATTTGGGTTAAACATTTACTTTGAGATGATTTAGAAGAAACTTAGCTGTTACTACCTATAGAAAAAATACTATCAAAAACTAAGTTAATGATGGTTTTTTCTTAACTAACGAAATGATTGAAATAATGATTGATTGAAAACTCGAAAATTTAATTGTTGGAGTATTTCTATAGTAACAGCTAAGTTTTTCTACACCATCTTCAGGTAAAAGTTTCACAAAAAAGAATCTATTTTTATTTTTTTCAATACTCAAAGATGTTTTGAATGAAAAGAAAGGTATTTTTCTTGTTTTTTTTTTTTTTCAAATCGAAAAATTATTTTTTGTGTAGGTATTGCAAGCTTACTTGAAAAGTGTAGGTATATTTTTAAAAAATTCATCAAAAACCTACTATTTTTGTTTAAAATGAAAATAAAAAGAATAAAATTATTCTAATAAAAGTAGTAGATCTTTTAATTATCTTCAACTTTGTCATATAACTTTTTTTATAAGAGGGGTATTTTTGCTAGAAATCGTCAAAAAACTCATTTTTTCACCAAACCCCAATTACACTGGTCTGCAAAATTTAAATTTTTTTTTCTTCTTTAAATAATTGTTTGATATTATGAAAGATTAGACTTTCCTGAATCTAAATCTGGTTTCAGAAAAATTCTATCAGGTACCATTTTTGTAAAAATGATTTTTGAAAAATTTGGGTAGTTTCTAAAAAATCACCATTTAAGATTCATTTGAACTTGTATAAAATTAAAACTGTTTGTCGCATTGAGCTCAAATTTGGTGACTTACTCTTCCTTCATTATATGACCTATCGATTAACACCAAATATATTCTTTTACATTAATGTTTACTCATTTTTTAAAATACTGATTGACAAAAAAAGCAGACATTTCGAAATTCTTCACTTTTTAGTAAATCCTACATGAACAAAAGCACCTTAATTAAGGAAAATGTAAAATATCAATGCCCATTATATTTAAAAAGTCAAATATGTAAAGTAAACCATAATAAAATACATTAAACAAAATTTGTACGTGTTTTGTAATTTTATATACTTTTTTCTATTTAGAAATATCTTATTTGTAATAAACCATTCGATAAACTGCCTTGTAAAGCTTCAGATTTGTTTCTCCTAGAAACAAAAGTATACTTTTGTTACAGTTTTTGATGTGCTGAGTTAGAATCCGAAGTCAAAAAAATTCTATTACGTCAGGATTTTAAGATATTCGCATTAAAGTATCAAAAAACCAAGTTTTTTTTAGAAAATCTCAAAAAAACTACTATATCTCAAAAACTAGAGCTGACCGACATTTTGCGTTTGAATTCAAAATCAGGACACTAAAGTCCATTAGAAAAGTATACTTTTGTTCTGGGGAGAAAGATATATTAATTTTTAGAGATCAGTTTCTTTATGGCAAGATATGCCAAAACTACTAAACTTACTTAAATTAAGATACCTCGGAGAAGAAAAGAGATATTGAGAAGATTGAAACTGAATTTGAAAGAAGAAAATAAGTTCTTTCATAAACCGTAACAATTTCAATTTAAAAAGATTACATTATGCCAAAATATTTCTTCGAAAAAAGCAACAAAATGGGTTTTTGAGATTTTCTAACGGAAATATCTAAAAAAACGTGACGTGCTAGGTCAATTCTGACTTCGGATTCGGAATTAGCATACAAAAATCCTTTAGAAAAGTATAGTTTTATTTAAAGGAGGATTTCCTTGCAGACCGGTGTTATTGTCTCCTACACCACACTTTCTATTTAACCAAAATTTCTTCACCATTTATATTCTTCTATTTTTTTTTTTCAAAAATTATTTGCACTGGTCTTATCTATATATCTACCTAAGTGAATATTAGTGTTTCGCGCCTTAAAAATCTGTAATTTAACTAAACAATACTTTTAATGGCGATACATTTACTATATCATATTCAAAATTTTCAGAATTTACAAGCTGCAATGTTATAATTAAATTTTAAATACATTTTTATTTTTGTTATAATTAATTTTCGCAATTAAAACAGAGAAATGTCCATGTCTATGTCAGACACGATTAAAACTATAATGATAATAATTAATCATAGCATATTTATAGGCCTTTGATGAATTAAAAAAAAAAATAACTAATTACCTAAGCAGTGTTAGATTTGTAAGCGACTTTTCCATTTTAAAATTGTACGCGTTTTCTTAATTAAAATCTTCTAGTATTACTAATTAATTATTATAATTTTCAAAAGTATAATTACGATTAAATTATTACTAAAAAAACGATAACGCCACTTTTGATATTCACATTCATATATAACATTAAAAATATATTAGGTGTCATTAAACACAAACAATAATTTCGTTTATTCTATTAGTTCATAGTCAATATTCGAGAAAAAAATTATAAATAAATTTTATTGTTAATGCTTAAATTAAGCGTCTGTAGATGGTACAAGAGATTAAAAATACTAATATAGCAGGTTAATTGTTCCTTTTGTCAGTTTACAACAATTTAATTTTTGTTGAATAGAAAACGCAAGGAACATTTAACATGCTACATTACACAATTTTTTTCGTTTTAATCTCTTGTCACATTTGCACACGCTTAAACAAAAAAAAATAAATAATTATAGTTATATATAATTTTGTATTAAATTTAATTTCTGTATAAAAAACATTAAATAAATAAAATTAAATGGAAAAAATGGATATTTGTCAAAAATAGAAGCTAAAATAATTTTTCTAATACATGACGTTCCAAAACACGATATTTATGCACTGCACAAATTCTAATGAAGATATAATTATGGTAATGTCACCGTCCAGCATAATTAGTGTCATTAGCAGACAAAACGGACAAACTAACATACAGTTGTCGGGTGTCGCAGCCATACGTTTTTTTTTTTTCGGTGATATCTGCACCATCAATCTGCATACAAATTAATTGAAATGGATACTTTGGAGTCCTTTTGTATTTCTCTCCAAGTGCAGTGGAATATAATTGCTCTATGGCGTTGTAATGTTCCATAAAAGTGACAAAAGCCACCGCAAAAGCCACTCTCACTCTCTATCAACCCATCGTCGTCGTCGGCCGCTGCCATCGCTCTTTGTCATGGTGGTAATGATAGTGGCAGACTTACATGTGACAATCCAGGGGTGGATTTAAGTGGTTGAATGCAACTGATTTTTAAGGGCCCAAGTTGATAAAAAAAAAACTATAAAAGTGCTACTTAGAAGGAAATACAAATTTCGAGGTCTAGTTTCAGATCCCTGGTACCTTTTTGAAAATTGGGGCGAAAAAGGGCTTAAGAGATGGTGAATTTTTGGGGGACTATAAAAAAATTCGTCTTCTTTTCCACTAAAATTTAGTTAACAATTAAATTGATTTATAAAACACGACAGATAAACAATGACTGCACTGGGCCTTAAAATCTCTTAAAAGTAAATCCGCATCTGTTGAATGTTGATATCAAACATTATAATGACTCTTGTGAGATATGGAACTAGGCAGGCAATTAGTAAAGCTACGTAGGGCTTCATTTCTGTTCTGGTCTCGGTCGATTGTCGTCTCCGTGCCAAGAACCAACTATTAAGAGGGTTTGCTGCTCTACACTACACACATTATTTTGACCTAGTAAATTGCAGCGCCAGTATAAACCTCTTCTAATGGAATTTGTATGTTTAATCAATTTTTTATTCTTTGTTCATTTTGGTAAGTTGAATGAAATGATCATGCAATTTTAATGACAAGAACTTTTCAATATAAACAAAAAAAAAAAAAAAAAACTATAGAAGGAGGTGAATATAAAGCTTTTGGAATTATTTGTTAAGTGCATTTTTCTGATTTAATTACAGTAATTATTGTATTTTTTAGTTCCTGCAGAAATATATAGTAAACTAATTTTTATAGATTCACATTAGTTGATATGACAAACGTGAGCAAACACTATGAATTTTATATCAATTTAAAACTTAGAGCGTGTGTTTTTAATTTGCTAAACAGTAGACGTAGGTAAGTACATTTTACAACAACCATGTAGAAGGTTTTTAATCACTTTTGTAAAGTACTTTTGTACATGATCTGTTTTAGAATTGTTTCTTTTTTAATTGAAAAATAAGTAGAGTAATTACATGTTTGTATATTTTTCTAACTAATACAAATTACTTATTAAGTATTCTGTTATTATTTGTCACCGAAATAAAAGCAATTTTTTAGTAAAAAAAAAAAGTGGAATAAAAGATAAAGAGCATGATAGCAAAAAAATATTGCAGTACTTTTAAATTGTGAAAAACTTTCATGCACAACAGAAACAATTTTGTTTACACAATGTTTTTGAGTTTTAATAATTATAAATCATATTTTTAAAAGGAATTTGGTCCTGGCATTTGATTTAAATTTAGCAATAAAAACAATATCTATATTTTGATATCGAGTTATAGTAAACTCAGCTTCCTTCTAAAATTTTGTTTTTGAATAAGGAATTCGAAAACATACCTTTGTGTAAGTTTATAAAATTTGAATTCCATGAAACTTACCTGCAAGAAAGAGAAAACAGATTATTTAGTAAATATTTATTTATAAGAAAAAAAAAAAATTTAAGTTTATTATGATAGGTTTTTAGAAAATATTACACAAAATATATTTTCAAGTTACATATAAAGAAAAAACAAATTCAGATATAATTTTTCGGTTAAAATTTTATAACTAAACAAATTTAAAACTATCTAATAGTCTTACAGTCTAGATTAAAGTCTTCAAGATTAAAAAAATATTCACCTTAAAAACACTTCTTAATGTTTCTACAGCAAAAAAATTTAATTTTAACGGTTCTAACTATGTAAGCTTTTGCTGTAGGTACTTTTTTTAGATTGAAATTATCCTTTACTTTGGCTGACACTTTGTGGCGCTGAAAAAAAATCTCAAAGATTGTAGCTAATAACATGCTTATTTGCTTGAAGTTATTGGACAAAATCTGAAATGATGAAAAAGAATGGCAGGCATCCAAAATTGTAACTTTTTAAACTCCATAAACTACGTTTTTATAGCGTCAACTGTTTTGTATTTGTTTTTCAAAATTCCGCTTAAATACGACTGAATTTAACTTACGAAAATAACAATTTTTTTGATGTCCAAAATTTTAACTAATTAAATGTTAATTTGTTGGGCAAAATCAATTTTGTAGCTCTTATGAGTAATTTTATATTTTAATATTAACTTTAACCGGTTTGCTCAGGCAAGTGAAAACATTTTGAAAAAAAATTTACATTTTAAACAATTTTTTGTCATTAACTTGGATAACAAAATTTTAAATGCAAATTTATCTTTTGTAGCCCAAACAATTTTTAAAATATTCAAGATTTCGAGTTAAATATTTAACTCGAAAGTGAGCTTTCAAAATAAAAAAATAAAACATATTTTTGCACAAGTACATATGTACCTATTTCATTTCAAGTATCCTAGGTTGAGATGAAAGGATCAAACCTTCGTTTTTCTAAGCCAGATTAGATTAAATTTTATTCGAAATCCCGCTAAAATAAGATGAAACCCCATGTGAACCTTAAGTCAAAATTTTCAAATTTTAATTTTTGTTTCTAGGAATTGTAGCTTTTTTTTGAGCAAAAATTAGTTATTTAGATCCCATCGGTAATTTTTTTAGATTCAATTTTATAATATGATTTAAAACTTAAAAAAATAATGCAACATATTTTTTTTAATTTAATTTTATAATAAACTAGCTGACCCCACTCGCTTCGCTGAGTGCATTGATGAAAAAAATTGAACCTGTGTGAAAATAATTTAAAACCGAAAAAGTGAATTTATATTTATTGCAGTGAACATTTCTCAATTTATTGTAATGTTTTTTGGTTAGATCAATACCTCATATTTTCAACAATAGACTTTGCGTTTTATTACCTAATGGTTAAAGCGAATGTGTAAAATCAAAAAGCAAATCTGATGGAATCATTTAAATTCGATTAATCAAAACATCTTTGTCTTTGAATTTTCCACACAAAATGGTAGCTTCAATCAGATTTGCCATTAAATTATTTACGGGAAGTCCGGTACCATTACAAAGTTTAGGTTGATTGATATTCCGATGCAATAGAAATTGGCGCTCCTATTGCGGAGTTCGAATTAATTCAATAACTCCGTCGGGTAATTAAGTACATATTTTTCACTTGCAATTGTGTCAACTGATTTGTGTAGGCTAAAAATTTTTATCTGTATTGCCCATTATTGCTTATTTATTATTCGTGTTCTTTGTAATTTTCCTTTATGCTTGGAAACACAGTTTAAAGCAATTCTTTCCTCGTAGTTTAGTTTGGCTTCAGATTCAAGTGGCATTATTTTCCATTACCAATGTCTAATAACTACATAGAAAATTCTGCCACTGATATAGGGGAAGTGGAGGCAAGACCACCCCCTTTAGTGTTTAACTGTCTTAAAAGCCAATGAAAAACATCTTTTAATTAAAATACCTAAAGTTTTTATTCATTAAGTTTATTGTTTTTTGTAGAAACTCTTATTATTATTAAAATAAAAAATACTGAACAATTGATAATACGTTTTGAAAAAACATCTAACAAAAAACGGTCTTGCCCCTACATGGGGGTGTTTTGGCAATTTAAGAGCAGAGTGAGCTGTACTGTTTCTATTTAATAACGTAGCATTAATTCCAGAAAAAGCCAGAGCCAGTGCTTTTTTATTTTTTAGATGTTGCAATTAATAATATACGAAATGTTTTCCCCGTACCATCAGGAACCAGGTGCATATGAAAAACACAAACCCAAACTCTGAATGATCACACCTTGTTTAATTGTTTCGTACACATATACTTTTGTTGATCATTTAACTTCGGCACATTAGTTTAAGCAAACATTTTTAGTTCAATGCAATCGTCCCTCCACTTGATCAAGAAAATCTTGCTCTGCACGATTTGGAGCAAACATTCCAAATTGTGCCCCTATTTTATTCGTAAAAATAAAACCGAAGATCAGAATTTGATTATACACTTCATGATTGACTGAAGGACAAACTATCGGTTTTAAATTTGGACGTTGTAGTCTGATCTTGAGATTTTCAAGCTGCAACAACGTGTAAAGAAAGTTGTCCTGGTTAAGCCCCCGTCTGTTTCTCTTCCTGTCGAAATTTTCCTTTGCTGATCAGAAATTTATCAACTTTTATTATTTTATTAAAAAACTTTATAAGATCTCTAAAACCATTAAGCCTCAATTTATTTCCTCTCCATTACATTTAAAATCGCCACTAAAAATTAAAAATCTGTCAAATCGCATACAAATTTTATAGTTTACCGCTTAAAGTTTTCCATTTTACTTTAAAAATCACAAAAAATTAAGAATTAAAAGTTCCTATTATTCAATTAGCACACACTTTTTAACTTAAAGTTTGTTTTGTTGACCAAATGAAAACACTTAAATAAAGTTAAGTATTTTCCTGATTAGGTTTATTCCTCCATCAGCTTACACATGTGGATTTAATGTCACACGACGCTTTCGATTTGCTATACCTATCCTGAGTAATGTTCTTAATAATAATTCAAAAGTCAGGCTTTAAACTATAATAAATTAATAATTATTTTGAAAGCCTGTCTTAATAAATTTGTTTACAAATTAAGCTAAGTAAAAATTTTTAAAAAGCGAGAGTGTTTCTTTACTCGTACAAATTGACAGCTGTGTAAAGATGGAAGAAAAGGTATTATTTTTTTTTGATACAAACCATCTACATATTAATACCTTTCAAACAAACAAAAAATTACCAAAATCGGACCAGCCAAATGCGAGTTTATCGGCCACACACACTTAACGAACTCATTTTTATATATAAGATTTATTAAAAACTTAAAAAATAGTACAACACATTTTTTTTTTTTTTTAAGGAAAAACATCTCTTCAAGTAGTTTTGACCTCTTAACCAAGTAGGGTAAGGTGGTATAAGAGTGCGCATTTTAGACAAAACACCAAATAAAACAATAACAAAAAGAATTTAACTATTTTTTTTTATATATAGTTTTTAGTTTATAATCAAAGCAACGAAAAAAACTTAAAACTGGTAACAAAAATGTATTAATTCAATAGTTATAAACAAAATACCACATTAGGTCATTTGCGCGCTCTTATACACACTATTGTGTAAGAGTGCGCGGCTTAGTTTGTAAGAGTGCGCAGCTGCGTACAGGTGTAAGTTCGCACAAAAGTCGCAAATAAAACTGCCTATCTTAAAATAAACAGAGTATTTTTCAACCCATCACTCCTTGCATGAGGAACAATCAATTTAGTCTTCGATTAATGGTTCCGAGAAAATTTTAATATTTCCTAGTTACTTTCGTTCGCTTGTTTTTTATAAAACTTGTATTTGGTTTCTTTTTGGTTGGAATTGCTTTTTCTAGCTGCTGTTTGCTGGTATATGGACAAATGCCAGTTATTTTGAAAACTTGGATAACATTTACTGCTTTTTTAACCCGCGCACTCTTATACATCATCATGGTGCGCACTCTTACACGTCCAGACATGTAATCGAAGAATATATATATATGTATTTTACAATGCACTTTATGACCAATCTTACGTGTTCCTTAAATGTTTCTTTTTGTCGACTTTTCAATGTCCCATACTTTGTTTATTGTTATTTTTTGTTGTTAAGCGGAAAATTTAATTTGTTTGGCAAGAAAAATTGGAAAAAAAAGTGCTAAAAAACTTAAACTTAACTAGCACCTCTGTTTACAAACACATTTACATGAAATTTTGACAGCAGATCAAACTCATTTAGATCTTTCTAAAATTAGTGCATTCAGTCTTATATTCCCTTTCAAACCGTAGAAAATCGCTTTGCGCACTCTTATCAACCGCGCACTCTTATACCATCCTACCCTATGGTTTCAAATTGTATAAGAAAGAATTTTTATTTTTGAAACTCTTAAGAGCCAATTACAAAATAATTTTTATACATACATTTTTTCAAAAAATTTTCAAACAGAAATTTGGTATGCCACAAGACAAAACAAAACAAAGTTTCAAAAATTAAAATATTTTTTTAAAAATCGAAATTTTTTTTTTTTTTTGGTTTTTTAAAAGGGTTTGTACAAAAATTTTAGTTGAGACATCAGGAGAACTGTTCTATGGCAGTTGCCGCATTGTTATGAGTTAGATTTTTACTGACTTAAAATCGAATTTTCACTGAAACTCACATTCATTTATCTAGGTACACTTTATTACATTTAAGTTTCCAATTTTTAATTATGATTGAGAGTGAACAAATTGAGGCTTCTTTTTTTATTTTTTGAATATTAATTTTTTGGTTCCAAAATTAGATTAAATAAATCAATAAAAATTAGAAAAGCTGTATTTAGATTTTTGCGGAAAAGTTTTTTGCTAATATCGTTGTTGTTGTTTTTTTTTTCTGTAATAACTATTAAGTTTTTAGACTATTTTCTATCGTTCACTACATAAATTTGACTTTTAATATATCTTTGGTTAAGTATTGCCTTGATCTCTTACGGCACCATAAGGTCAAACATTATTAACTAGACAAAATGATACTCTATAATATACGAGTATCTTATTTTTATTGGAACATGTTACATCTGACAACATAATGAACAAAAACAAAAAATCGTTATTCCCCTCATAAAATAGAAAGGACCCAAACGAAGGTTATATTATTTCGAAATGATATACGCACATATTTTTAAAAGCTAAGGATACACAACATTGCCATTCATTTGGTTTTTAATAAAACACAAAAACCAAAAACCAAGAGAATGGATATCATTACTTTAATCATAAAATAGACTCCCTCTCTAAAACCATTATAATGTTGATACATGCGAACAGCTTCAAGGTCTTGATAATGACCTTTCCATATATACAAAACATATAACAGAAAATCATAATGATTCTATAGCAATTTTTGGTCATTTTGATGAAGGCAAACCACAGAGCACTCTAATTTTATTTTTATCTAATGTCATCAAAAATGTTTAAATGAAAAAAAAAAAAAAAAACACCCTCTTCAATTTATTATAATGCGAGTAACGTACTGACACCCTCTTCATCTCAAGTCATAATTATGATGATGTTGATGATAATGTTGATGTCTATTATATTCCCAATTCTCCTAATAAGATTAATCCCCTACAATAAGATTAACATTTACATTATCTTTATTAGAATCATTTCATCTCAGACAACAACATTTCTATTATCAACTCGCATCTTCTCTCAAAAGAGATCAATTTAGACAACCAAATGGCTGAAAAAAAAAACTAAGAGAAAGGTGATAGTCTAGGAGAAAGTGTTGAAATTTCTGAAAATACGTTCAGTTTTACGAGCTCAAGAACTTGCGTAAAACTACTTCCTCACACTCGTAACGCAACAAAACCATTTGAACTATTATTTTTCACAACTTATTCCTGCTCAGCAGAATTTACATTTTGCTCAGATTTAAATGACTAAAAGCTATCAGTGCTCTCCACCCAGTCCTATTATTCTGACGGTGGACAAAATTTCCTTTCTTCCCAGTCTAAACAAAAAAAAACAAGAAAACTATTTTTCGTTTAAAAATAGAATACACAGTCTCTCTAAACCAAGAGCGTCGCGTTCGCGTTGTGCATCTCATCACGTGTATAAACTAAAAAAGACGCACATATTGCTCTTAAATTTTAATTGATTTGTAATTTTAATTAATTAAACAAAAAAAAAAACCAAATAATTTACAAAAGATTCTTATTGTGATTGGATTGTGTAATTTTAATAATTGTGTGTTATGTGTGTGAAAAAGCTTGTTTGATTACAATTAAATTTATGAGATCTCTATAAAAACATTAAAACTCACTGTGAGTGTTAAATTAAATTAAATTGATTTTTTTTTTGTAATTTCAAAAAAAACACAAAAACAAACAATTTGACAGAGAATTATAAAAAAAAAACAACCTCTCTATTGAGAGAGATAATCTCTTGAGAGCTAATCACTTGACAATTCAAAATACACTGCCATCTGAAAAACACACAATAAAAATGGCAGGTTAGGAAAAAACGACAGAATTATAACACAAAAATCATAATAACACAAAAAAAAAAATGAAAACTTCTGGATGGATGACGATGATTTTTCCCTCATCAAAATAAATCAGAATTGATTGCGGTAGCGGTAACCGGGCGATTACATTGAATTTTTTTTTTCTAATTTATTATTTGGATTTACAAAAATGAAAAAAAAAAAGTGATGTATTAATTTATTGGCGTAATTAGGGCTCAAGTGGTGTTGATGATTACCTATTAACTTTTTTTAATTATGTATTTAGATTTGTCCTTTGATAATGGGGGGGTGGGAATGAGAGATGGAATGATTGTTAACAGACTGTGATTTCAACAAAATATTCCCTTTCCGAAATCTAAAAGACAATGAAGAAAGGTTAATTGGTACAGTGGGGTTAAAAAAATTCCAATTGTACTTTTATTATAAAGTTTTTATTTAAAAGTATAAAGGCGGCTGAGGCTGCGGATGGCTTAAGACAACTAGAGAGAAGAGCTTTGAGGTCCACCTCCCCCTAGCCGTTAATAATTTTAGAATAGATCATGTTAAATAACGTTAACCCTCTACTGCATACGAAGCCAAATATGGTTTTGTCTATTTGTATGCACTTTTCTCTTCTCTGTCACAAAAAAATTATAAAGATTCAATACAATCCTCTTCTTTGTGTTACTGAGAACCCATAAGGATAGTTTTTTCGTGTGTCCGACACAAAATAAAGGTGTATTTTATGATCACAGGTGAGTCGATCAGTCGTGTGCATTGAAATCGAAAGTGTAGAATATATTCATACTTTAAGTGTTAATTCCTGCGTTTGGAAAGAAAAGTGGAATTAAAAATTTATTTTTGATCGATTGTCTTATTATGTAGGTACGCTATGAACCAATTTTTATTGAAACAAAATTATTGGCCTGGTCTTGGGAGAGCAAAAAGTACGGAAGCCATATTTGACTTCGTATGCATTAAGGGGTTTTAAATCTACACAATTTGTTAAATTTTTTTGTTGGAAAATTTTGTTCCTTTACATTTTTTTTTGCTTGGAAGCTTCAGAAATGGAGCCCCTTCACTTTTAGAGACATTTTTTTTACGCTAACCCCATTTCCAGGGGCGTAACCACAAAAAATTTAGGGGGAGGGAGGCTTACCTATAATATTTTTCAATCATTTTATTACTTTTTAGTTTTTTTAAGATCTGGGAGTGGGTGAAAATGTTGGAGCAAGACTTACTTTGACAGTGGAAAGAATGTGAACCAGAAAAAAATATATATAACGGAAAAAACAAATTGCTTTTCTTGGTTCCATGGCTTAAAATGAGCCAAATTTGAATTAATTCTTAACCTTTTGTAATGCAATGTATTTATTTTACTTTATTTTGTTTTTAAATGATGAATATTTATCTTTTGATTTTTTTATTTTTATTCTTTACATAATCTGAATAAATAAAATTAGTAAAATTTCTTACCCCTTAATGCATACGAAGCCAAATTTGGCATATAAACAAATTTTTTAAACAAATTAATTTAAACAAATTTTTTAAATGTAAACCGTTTTGAAACAACCCAAAGAACCCATGTAAAGCATTTTTTAATTTTTTCGTCCGCTAATATTAATTCATGCAGTAGAGGGTTAAACTTCACTTCAAAATTTTTCGAAGCTACAGAAAAGTTATTTAAAAATCAGACTTTTTTGCAATCATAAAAGTGGTTGTGCGATTTTGTAGTAAAAAGTTACGTTTATTAAAAAAGCAGTCTAGTTTAATGAATATGAATACATGAATAATATTTTTGGAAAATGTTCAAGGATCCTGAATCGTTCAATTCCTCAAAACGATTACAGTTGAGTTATTACTTTAATGATGTTTTTATTTTTCATTTCTAAGCACTTTTCAGGAGCCTTGAAATTTTTCCAGAAATACTCCAAGACAGAAAGAGATTTTGTGGAAAAGTGTGTTTTTTTTTCATACTTTTTATGATTGAATTTCCTAACTGGGACTTTATTTTGACACCATCACATTTAAGGTTGCGATATATGAGAAGTAAAAATAATTACTATTAAATAAATTTAAGCTCTTTATGTTCAGATTGTAAGATATTTAATTTTAGCATGCAAATGCAAAAAAAATAAGCTGAACTAAAATCAATTTACTATAGCTTAGTGTCCATTAAATATTTTTGTTTTTATATTTCTGAATATTTGACCATTCATTAATAGTCCGGTCAATTTAGACATCCGAGGTTACATTAATTCCCAGCAAGCTGAAAATTGGCAGGATTGTTGGAAATACCATCATAAATTAAATCTAAAAAGTCCTCATCGATCCGAGGTCTGGAAAAAAAATTACATGGGGTCAAAGGTCACAAAAACTATTTTCAGCAAAACGGTATGTCTTATCAAAAAATTTTCAATGCAAAAATTGTAGACCAGATTATTATCTTTAAAAAAGTGTCGTAACACTTTTTTTCCTAAGACCCACACCGTTTCTTAGGTATAACGATTCAAAAAGTTGAAGTTGAGTTGTAATCGTCATAATCAGGCCTATTCTAAAAAAAAACTCCCAACTGAAAAGTTCTAGAAATTTCCTTATTTTTTTAGCTTGCATTTCGTTCTTCAATGGTTCAGAATATGGGGAAAGCAAAAAAAATGGAAATTTTCACCATTTTTCCAATTGGGGCCCTTCTCCCCAAACCATTTCCCTGGGTATTTTTGTTTAGAATAGGTCTGAATTTATACAGGGTGTCCGATAGAGAATGGACACCCCTAAAACGGCTGATAGCTACACTTATGACTGTTCTAAAAACAGATAGAAAAAAGTTCTATCGCCACCAGTTCATAAAATATTGGCTTTTTTTCGTTCAGTGTATTTTAAATTTTATCATCTTATGTTTTCCTTCACTACAACCACGAATGAATGAATTTTATTTATTTCTTTTTTTTATAATTTTCTACAATAATTGGATGAGTAAATAAACACTTTAAAAATTTCATAGCTATTGCACATTTTCCTTAAAAAAAAATTTGAAATCTGTTTTTTGATACAAAATGTAAAAAAAGTATTTTATGAAAAACTTTAAACACTTGTGGCATAAAATAAATGTATAGAAACCTAGGTGGCCAACTTTCTTAAAAATATTCCCCTTAAATATATCAAATTATTATACATTTGATGATCTATAATTTTAACTGTTTAAAAAATTATGTAACTAATACCTGGAATGTTTAAATCTTAAGAAAACCGAAAAAAAAAAAATTAATTAAAACAACATAACCTCACAACTATTGCCCACTCAGAATAATAATGTATTATAAAGAAAAAGACAGTTAAATTTCCAAGAACTTTGGTCTGATAACCATTTCTCTAGGACAAATAGTTTTGGAGATATACAGCGATTCGCATTTTCCAAAATGGCGGATTTAGCCAGGGGTGTGGCGTCCCGAAAACCAGGACTTAAGCTTTTCTAATACCCCTCTTTCAGATTTGAAAAATTCAGCCGTCCTATATTTCGTTCCACAATGTGCCTGTTTTTTTACCAACTTTCCTGTACTAATATTTTTATTGTTTTGTCGATCAAAGATGAATAAAAATAATCATTTTTATCAAAAAACAAAACCGACTTCCATGGATCAAAACTGGCTTTTATGGTTTTTCTAATAGCTTCTATATCCAGCACTGAATGAAGTTGAAATGGGAACACATTGCCGCCACCAGCTTTCCAATACAAAAAGAATTATAAAAATTGGTTCACTCAGTCCAAAGTTATGAGTAAAAAAAAAAATCCAACCCCCTCCAAATTTTTTGCTGGATACGCCACTGTTTACGTGCTCTACAAATTAAGCGGTTTCCTCCTATTGGGCGGTTTCCTAGTGTAGTACTTTTTTTGTGTGCCCTCATCTGCTGCAGGCAAAGAAGTGCAGTGATCTGAATACAGTTATTTTTACAGAAAAATAACACTTACAATTCTTTTTCTAGCTCAAATTAATTCTTACTTCAAAAAAGTAAGACTTAAGATATAGAATCTCAAGAACATAGACTGTATCTTTCCTCCTGTTGGAAAAATATACCTACGTGGATTTTTTTTGAATTTTTTGTTTTAAAATTTATGTTTTCGGAACACTGGTTGTGTGTTGATTTGAAATCCTTTGAAATCTTTAAATACAGCTTGTGAATAGAGTACGTTACAGGAACGGCAACGGCAAATCTACGGCCTTAAAATTTAAAATAGGTACTCCAACTTTCATAATAGAATTAAAAATCTCTTTGATAGAAAAATGCAAACTGAATGTTTTTTTTTGTGAATGACTTTGAGTTGACTCCTACCGCATAAAATTATTTCTCTCGATTTTTTCCATTCCTTATTTTTCCTTTCTTAATCCTATATTTGCCTTAAAACCGTTACTCACAACAAAAACGACCTCTAATAATCCAGGTAAACACGGCTTAACATCAAAACTAATTTCAAATCACAATTAATCACTCAAATCCATGAGAATCAACAAGAACGAATAAATCTTCTAAAATCCTATTTCGTGTGCAAAATATTTAATTCTCACGTCCAAAAATTTTACCTTACCACTCGTGATGTTAAGATTAGAACTTTTTTTGTGATTTGGAAAAATACAAAAATCCATTTGGACAGAACAAAATTGCCTAACGTTTTTAAGCTCCACTGTTTTCTCGTACTTAAATAAGAAGAAAATCACGTACATTAGTTGTCATATAACTTTGAGAGAGAAAAATATTCATATGTAGAAATCACTGAACCATAATGTTCGGGGGATTCCTGTGTGAATGCTGAATGTCGTTGTCATTATTATTTATTTTCCACATCTGTAGATACATTTTTTTGAGAGAAAGATAAAAAAAAGTATATATAAAAGATTGCGCCTCCCACATTCATTTAACAAAACAGTTCAAAATTTACCTTTTGCTTCGTAACTGTCGGTCGTCGTCGCAAGTTGAACATTGTCGTTGTTAGGAATATTTTAAATCTTCCCCAGGCTTTCACGTGAAGTCTATTGAAGCATAGGTAAAGGCTATAGATATATTTTCCCCCATAACTTGTCGGGTCTCTAACGATTCAAATTAAAAAGGATGCTCCTGTACCCTCTGCTGGTGATAGCTTCAGCTACTTTCCACATTAGTTATGCCGAAGAGAGCTCTCTGTCATCGTCGCATGGACCCGATTGGTGGCAAAGTACCGTTCTTTATCAAATCTATCCCCGTTCGTTTATGGACAGCGATGGAGATGGTATCGGTGACCTACGGGGTGAGTATTCTAATATTTTTTTCCTCCATCAAAAGCCCCCGGACAACTCATCCCCATTAGGGAAATCGTTACAGGAATCATATCGAAGCTATCGCATCTTTCATCGTCGGGAATTAAGGCGACTTGGTTGAGTCCTATTTTCCAATCACCCATGATCGACTTTGGCTATGATATATCCAACTTTACCGACATTCATGAGGAATACGGAACGATGGAGGATTTTGAGGACCTAGTTGCGGAGGCTAAAAGATTAGGTAAACCCAAAAACGACGACGTCATGTCATCAATATTTGCAGTCCTTTGAAATTTGAGGATATATTTGTTTGCAGACATTAAGCTGATTTTGGATTTCGTACCAAATCACTCGTCGGATCAGTGCGAATGGTTTGTGAAATCGGCAAATCGAGAACCTGGCTATGAGGACTTTTATGTGTGGGCTGATGGAGTCGACGATGAGGATGGAGAAAGGCAACCACCAAATAACTGGGTAAATCAAATAGAGAGGTTTTGGGAGAGCGAGAGAGAGAGAGAATGTGTAAAGATAATCTCTCTCTTGCGTGTTTTAGAAATCCGTGTTTTATGGTTCTGCCTGGACATGGAACCCGGAACGCCAGCAATACTACCTGCATCAATTTACTGCAGCCCAGCCAGACCTGAACTACCGGAATCCGAATGTAATTAAGGCTATGGCGGACGTCCTATTGTTCTGGCTGGATAAGGGTGTTAGTGGCTTTCGTGTAGACGCAGTGAATCATTTATTCGAAGTCGAGGACTTACGGGACGAACCGGAGACTGGCACCGTAAAGGATTCGAATTCCTATGAATTCTTGCATCACTATTACACAAAGGATTTGGTAAGGATAGAACAATTTCAGTAGAAATAGGAATTTAAAGGTTTTTCGTGATTGTTTTTTTGTGTGTGTTTTGTTGTTTTGTACATAGCCAGAAGTTTACGAAATAATATACAGCTGGAGGGAACTTTTGGATAAATACAAAGAGGATAACGGTGGGCCAACACGAATAATGATGACAGAAGCCTATGCAAATGTTACCTGCCTCATGAATTTCTACGAGGACGAGTCCGGGTTGCGCAAAGGATCACACATTCCATTTAATTTTATGATGATTACGAACTTGTTCAAGACATCCGATGCCAGGGACTTTGTGTTCACATTTCAGAGGTGGATGACATATATGCCGTTGGGTGGTACGGCTAATTGGGTTATTGGTAATCATGATGTACCAAGAGTTGCCTCGAGGTTTGGCAAAGAAATGGTTGATGCTATGAATATACTTTTGATGACATTGCCTGGAGTTGCTGTCACCTACAATGTAAGTACATCCTTACACAAAGACACATAAATATTTCATTTTAAATTTTGTAAATGTGTTTTAAGGATATTTTTGAGGGGGAATGGAAAAATTAAGATGTGATATGATGAGTTTTTTTTTAGGGAGATAATTTGAAAGAAATGAGGGAATTTATTTTTGAGAAAATAACAAATAATAAGGAGAAGATTGGAAGGGATTTTGCTTTTTGTGTTAGCTGGGAATTTGTGAGGGGATTAATGGATTGAAAGTGGATTCTTTTCAGAAGAAAAAAATGTCTCTTGATTCATTTTTTGAAAGTGAATATTGATTCAATTAGAAAATTAAAAAAAGGCATTAAAGCACTTTTTGAAATTAAAAAAAAAAAAATAAGAATGTCATTAAACATTAAGAAAGTAAATTTTTTTCTGAAAATATCGAATCTTATAATAGAGAGCTTTGAAGTCTGTCAAGTCAATACGAAGAAAAAGAAAATTACCTTATTAGGTACACTGAAATTGTGTGTTTTGATAAAATAGAAGTTATCTCTAATAAAAGACTTTTCTGAAAGAATTTCACCATGTCCAAAGCATATAAAACGATCTTCTTCTTCTCCATTATCGACGATAGTCATGATCTCGGATGAGGTCACAACTCTCCCACTCTACTGCTTCACACTACGGCTCCGCATGTGGGGTTCGCCGCATATAGCATATAAAACGATATTTGGACATTTTCATTTGAATTGGAAAATGATATTGGGTTTATGCTAGTCCGATATTAATTCTGTGGAAATTTCATATAAACGAAACAAATATTCTAGATAATAAAATAATTCGGAGAAATTACGAGTTATATTGCTGGAAACTTGTTTGCTGGTTAAGGCTAATATTGGAATCTGAATTGATATTTGCACCTACCAAATCACAAAATTTCAATTATTCATGAATTCATGATTCTGTAGAATCTATGATACGAATCGAATTTAATTGAGTTTCTTTGTATATTTCAGCAACGAGTCGAATAGAAATTTTATATTGTCATTATGGAAACAAATTATGAAAAAAGTCGATTTGCTTTGCTTTGACTTTTATATGTAGTTGAAATTTTGACACTTGTGTTTAGCAGGATAAAATCTTAGCCAAAATGAACATTTTAACCGAAATTCATAGTTCACATTGGTTTCAAGGTTATGATTAACCTCTACCACATTTTGATTTAGAATATTTATATTTTATTTTATTTTTATATTTTTCAATAATTTGTCAAAAGTCCCACAAAAATGATTGATCGCTTTTGAACATTCTTAAAAACGATTTATATAAAATTTAATCTCCAAAACATTTACATAGATTGTTTCAATTTTAATAATAATAATAATAAAATTTTTGTGAAATAAAAAAAAGTTGTCTTTCAAGATCTGTTAAAAAAAAAGAAATAAATATATTTTATACATATATTTTTTTTTTCAAACTAAGTAATAATTGTTTCAAAACAGCAAACTTTTTTATATTTTTTTTTTTAATTTAATTTTAATAAAACTCAAAAAGGGCGTTAAAATCTCATTTTTAAAATTACAAACGTGTTTCTTACATAGCAAAGCATCTTAAGATGCTTTTTTTTGCAAATCGTTAGAGTCGTTTTTTTAATTTTTAATTTCAACAATTTTACAAAAACGAAAATTTGGTACTCTATATATAAAAAAAATAAATTTCAAACAAATAGTCTGCTCCTTTTCAAAAAATTGTTATTTCAAAAAAAAATGGTGTTTTTGAAAAATTTTAATACTACGGCTCTTAGAATCTTTCTGTAGAAAAATTTTCGTTGACATCACTGAAATTATTTAAAGGAGAATATTTGAAATCAAGAAAATGGTTCTATGATAGGTATAGAAGTCCAACGTTATTTCAAAGGGAAATAAAATGCATCTCTAAAAAGTAATTTTTTTGACGAGTATTTATTTATTTAACTTTCAAAAAAATGAAAAGCCAAAAAAAAAAAAAACAGATTGGGCTTTAAGTACCTTCTACATCACACCGTGTACGTCAAATATGGTAGCACAGCTAGTTATAGATATGGCCCAATGAACATCCTAAGTTTATGGGCAAATAAAAATTATGTAAATATAAAAAAATGGTGGTTTTAGCCCTAAGAATAATTTTGAAAAAGAATTTTATAAAAAGACCTTTAAGACTACAGCCTTTAAGCTAAAACCATCTCTGTGGCCTAATATTTAAAAGATATTTCTTTTCAAAAGTTATCAATTTCAACGAAATGTAATAATACCTACTGTTTTAAGTAAAGTAGTGAAATGGTAATGCAGGCTATTTTGGTCAATTGATTTTAAATGCAAATAAAAAAACTTTATTCCATCTTTTACCCAATGTTTCGTCGCTACTCACGACTTCTTCAGGGGTTTTTATGATATGTTGTTTTTTTTTGTTATTTGAAAAAGGAATAATAAAGTTTTTTTATTTGCATTTAAAATCAATTGACCAAAATAGCCTGCATTACCAAATATAAATCTACAAATACGCCAAAACCGCGAATCTGCATTTTTGGACATTTTGACTTTAATGTGTCATTTTACTTGTTATCGGTCCCTCTATTCACTGCGTCAATCCCAATTTTCCATCTGTTGCCTAAAAGCCTAAAATATCATATTTTTTGCAAGAGTTTCCATAAGATTGCATGTGTTTCCAAAACTTTGAAGCCGTTTTTCTCAAAACTGCAATTTTGCAGATTCGTGGTTTTGGCCCACGATAAAACATACATACACATACATATATATAAAAGATTTATGTTTTAAAATAAATTTCACATTAATTTGATTCTTTAAAGAAAGATCTTATTAAAATTAAATGAAGGTCACTTTAAATTTAACAGAGTTTAAACAGATTTCCTTTATTTTAATAAGAAATCTTTTTGTTTTAAGAAGATGTAATTTAAAGTGGGCATCATCTTATTTTAAAGTGCCTTATTTTTCTCCGTTTATATAATGACTTTCTGAATTCAACCTTTAATAGAGTAGATACTTGACAGATGCCAGTTTTATCACTTTAACGAGGCTTTGAATAAAGAGTTTTCTTTGTTATTTAACGACTTGAAAAATTCACTGATTATTTTGTGTTACAACATAAAAGATCATTTGACTATTTTCTTAAAACAGGGTGACGAAATTGGAATGGAAGACTTCCGAGATATTTTATGGGAAGATACAAAAGATCCACCTGCACTAGCAGTTGGTCCAGAAAAGTACAAGGAAGTTTCTCGAGATCCAGTAAGAACTCCTTTTCAATGGGATGGAACAAAAAATGCAGGTAGGCTGCATACAAAATTTACAAAAGCAACGTTTTTCAAAAGGTGTTTTTCTTCTCTAGGGTTTTCAACTGCTAGCAAAACATGGGTCCCAGTTAATCCTAACTTCAAAACTCTCAATCTAGCTCTACAAATGAAAGCTGAAAGAAGTCACTATAAACTCTACAAGAAACTAATTGAACTCAAAAAGTCACCAACATTAGCCAAGGGAACTTTTTACCCTATGGCACTTTGTCGGAAAACATTTGCTTTCAAGCGGTTTGAGAATTTAAATAAAATAATAATTTAAGAAAATAAACAAAACTAATCAAAAAAATATTTCCACCCTCTAGAGAACTTAAAGGACATCCAACTTTCATCACAGTGATAAATGTAAGTCCGTCAGAAGTTGTTGTCGACTTAAGACCTCTGGGTGACTTGCCAAAGGAGTTATCGATTGTTGCCGCAGGAACAGAATCCTCGTATACTGAAGGGTAAATTTATTTATTTTGCTAATCATCAGAATAAGTTATGACAAAGTTTTTCAAGGACAATATTCTAATTGAAAGAAAAAGCAATCAAGGAGTTGTCCTTACTCAAAATTTTCTTTGAACAAACTTTTGTATAAAATCTGTTTTTTTGTTTTTTATTTGTTTTTAGTAAATTGCTTGCATCTAATAATTTTACACTCCAAGGACATGAAGGCATTGTCCTTAGCATGGCTTAGCTTTAAAATATGCTGCTGTGAATTTTTGTTTTTTTTTTTGTTTGTTATTTGTTTTTGTTAAAAAATATAGCCAATTTATCTTTGTATTTGTGTTTTGAATGTCAATGTTTTGTTGTTTTGTTTTGTGTAAGTATTTTCCGTTCAATGTTTTTGTTTGTTTTTGTTTTCTTTGATGACCGCACCACACAGAAAAAAGGATTTCTCGAATTGAGTCAATAAATTTCCTCAAAAAATAATCCTGTACTTCCGCAGGGGTTTTTTCTTTCTTTTTTTTTTTTGTACATTGAATGTGTGTAGGAACATGTCGTGTATATAATACAGACACAAAACAACCATGACATGGATTTTGTGAAAAATTGTGTATTTTTTCCGGCTCATCATGGTTCATTGATTTTTTTGGATGATTGCCAGAATTAAAAATGAGTTAAATGATTAAGTATTCATGTTATTTTTATGGTTTATTTTTTTTTTGTGGATAAATAATATATTTTTTTTGCGTGTGTGCGTATGTGTGGTTTGTTAAATTTATCGGCTCAGTTCGATGGTAGAATAAATTTCAATAATTAAATTTTTATTAATTTAATCCCGTGCATTATAGTTGAAAGCACAAATGTTGGAAATTAATGTTATCGTTTATTAAGGGACAACGATGACAATTGTTATTTGCTGTTCTGGGGGATCAGGATAATTGGTGGAATTTAGTGTAGGTTAAAAGGAATTAATAATTCAACAACAAAAATGACATTGTTATTAAAAAACAGTATCGAATTAATGTGTTAAGGGATCAAGTTAATAACACTATACTAGTGAAAGCAGATTATAAGTACGAGTAACTGTTGTAGAATATAAATAATTATTGTTTTTTTTTTATGAAAATCATATAAAAATGAAAATAGAAGGAAATGTGTATTGAATATTTATTGAATGTAAAATTATACCCATTATTATACAAAGCGGTTACTTTTGCATAAAAGCATGATGTTGGTGATTGCTAGTGATATTTTAACAGTTTAATGATTATGTCTATTGACACTTGCATATCCAATTCAAATACTTGGTACCGATGAGCCACTTACTCGACCGTGAAACTGACTCCAAAATGTTGAAGCCCTAAAAGTTCAAGAGCCAGTGACAAAAATTTAAAGTTTTAAAGTGCACAGAAAAATAATATATTAATTGATAGCACTGTCTTAAAAAAAGGAAAGCAATGATAAAAGAAAAATTGGATGCAAGCAATCGTATAAAATAGTTGAAAATCAAAAAACATATAATTTAAGAGTTAGTTGATAAGTGAGAATGCTGAAATTTGGTACAACAATAGCAGATCAATCATAGAACTACCAGAGTCATTAAAAAAGATACATCCCTTCAAAGATAAAATTAAACCTGATTGGGTACAGAGTTTAAAATAATCATTTTTATCAAAAAACAAAACCGACTTCCATGGATCAAAACTGGATTTTATGGATTTTCTAATAGTTCCTATGACTATAATTGAACCACCAGCTTTCCAATACAAAAAGAATTGTCAAAATGTGTTCACCCAGTCCAAAGTTATGAGGTAACAAACACAAAAAAAAAATACAGACGAATTGAATACCTCCTCCTTTTTGGAAGTCAGTTAAAATACGAGAAGCATAAGTAGGGGAGAGGGGGGCCAAATGTAGCACTTTTTACTAAAACCGATGGTACTCCTACAAATTTAAAAATAAGTCAACTTAGGTATCCTTTTTTTAAATAAAAGAACCACATTTTATCTGCAAGATCCATCACAAATTTTTTTCAAAACCTAACGGTAATGTTGAAAAATAAAGCTTCCAAAAAAAATCATGTTGTTTCAACCTACCCCATATACGGGGCAAAGTGTAACACATACCGGGGTAGGTTGTACCAAGATCTAAAAATAAGAAAAAAATAACTTTATTTGTTTATATTTATTTATTTTAATTAGTAATAATAAAAACAAGCCTCAGTCATGAAATTTTGGAGCAGATTTGAAAAAAAGGGATTAAATCCAAGATTTCGGAGAAGATTTGACTAAAGTCTTAAATTAAAATTAATTGAATTCATAAATTGTTTTATAAGCTTTATAAATTCAAGTGTTGGTTTAAAATGTGTTTGCAATTCCAAAATAAATACAAATTCATTTACAAGCATTCATATCCAGGGTTGTTGGTTATACTAGGTAAAAAGTTCTTATGTAGGTAAGAAAAAAATGGGGTAAGTCGAAAAAAATCGTTACGTTGAACGTTAAAGTAAATCTTTATTCCCTGAAAGTTGAATAAATATGCTCCAAACCGAGAAAGGTTTGAACTCTGGTACTTATTCAAAAAATTAGTTTACATTAGTTGATAACAAACAGCATTTGTTGTAATGCAAAATAAATAAAAATAAAATAAAAGAAAAATCACAATTCACTTGTAAAAAGTAGAAAAAGTCGAATGAATACATAATAAGAGGAGTTTTTATCTGAGTCACACTTTATGCAATCATAAATACCTAAGTGAACAAATCTATAGGTAGGTTTTTGCATGTTACAACTTGCCCCGGAAAAATGTTACAACTATCCCCAGCATTAAATTTTTCACACAAAATCAATTTGAATAGAAAGCGAAACTGATATAGACATAACATTTAACAACATATAACAAAAAAAACACTTAGCACTCTATCTTTTTCGAGTTAAGAGGTAGACCAAAAATAAAATTAAAAAAAAAAGTTACAAACATGCTTTTTTTGGACACCACTAGTATAACTTCTCACCCTGTCATCTTATCTTCAACTGAAGAAAATGTGCCGGTAGATATGGAAAAATTGAGCATTTTTCTCCTTTACGCGTTTCTTAATATTGAAAGGAACATCGTTTTTTTTTAGCTGTTAATTCTTACCCCTGTTACTTTTAGCCCCACTCTCCCCTAGGAATGAAAGGTTTGCCAGAAATCTTGAAAGTTTATGAATTAAAAAAGAACATAACAAACAAGTCTGGTGATGAGATAAAAGACTTAAATTTTTTTACAATTGAGAACTTTGCAATAAAATTTAATTTTTTTGCTAATATACAAAGCTAAAAATTAGTACGTATTAAAATAGTTTATTAATGGTAACTTTGTTTAAACATTTATTATGGAAAGACAATGTTGAATTCCTCATTTGAAATCACAGGTGACAAGTTTGGTATAGTTCTCAAAACCTTATAAGTAATTTTTGAGAAATTCCATTTGTTTACATCACACTTTCAAAAAGAAGAATCGCTATATTTTTAAAGCTTGGGATTCTTCTACAGAATAATCATGACAGGTTGACTTAAATAAAATCATGAAGGTGATCTATTAATAAATAGCGATGTCATGTTGGAAAAGCGTTAGGGTTTTTAAATATATGTATAAGAGGTTTCATTACGAAGTCTAAGAAAGTCAAATAAAAATCTGAAAAACTAGGGACATTTTTTCTCAACATTTCCAACCTAATAGCGGCTATTAAACTGCATGTCACGGATAAAAAAACCTTAATATGTATATTCTAAATCAAATTTCTTAAACGCAATAAAGCTTACCAAAGGTATTTTTCAATCCTTCTCCTTTTTACCCATATTCTTACCCTCTCAAATTTCTTAGATATTTGTTAAATTCGAGTTTTCCATAAATTTGGGTCTATTAGGTACTAAGTGCACAGAGAAAATTAAAGCACCTTAATATAAGATAGTACGCAGTAAAATTTCTTCTTATAATAAATGAAATACCCTTAAATTTAAAGTGAACTTAATTTCATTTTGCTAAGAATTTTTATCATTAAAAAATAACTAAAATAAACAAAAAGGAAAATATTTAAAATTAAATCTTATTAATATTTGGTAGTTGAAACAACTCAAACTAATTTTAAAATTCTTATTAGACTTCAGCTTTAGTTGCAGTTAATCATACTGATTTTCAACAGTGAGATAACCTGGCTGTGACCCTAGAGTTGTGGGTTTTGTGTATTAAGTGGATTCTTTTAAATAAGCATGTTAAGAAGATTTCTCCGTTTAATTTAAGGTTTTTTTAAGGTTTAAGGTTTAAGGTTTAAGGTTTAAGGTTTACTTATTCTTGACAAAAAAAAAAACAACAGGCAGAAATTCGATTAATTTAATACAATTTAATACTTGTTTTAAGCTTGTATTTTTAGCTATAAGCGAGCGATAAAAAGACATACATTTATGTCGGCTGACTAATGTTATGTGCTATTTCCGAGACGAGTGCAATAACAATGAATTTTTTTTCAATGATTATGAAACAGAAAATTTTTGACAGTAGAGTACCAATCACATCAAAAATATATTTTATTAAAGTTAAATTGATTTACATATCTGCTTACAAAATTATTCTTCTTTTTTCTGAAACTGCTGTAATTTTGTTCCCCTTGTTTGGGCGGAAAGAGCAGTTTTCTAAAATGAATGTTTTGAAAATTTAATTTTCAAACTTAAAATCTTATAGTGAATAAAAAAGATCTAAAGATAATAAAGATATGAAGGGCTTAGAATAAAATCACGGTGTAACACTCAAAATATACGTGGGCGGAGACCTATCACGTTTCGTAGAGCTAGTCGCACTGATTACGAAACGGTATTTAAAAAGTCCCTAACACCCCCAAAATCTGGAATTATTGGCAAAACACGATTTTTTTGACCTTCACCCACTGAAAAAATCTAGCTTCGTCAAATTTTTACCCATTTTTTTACAGTTTCTGATAGGAGATGAATTGAAAAATTTTATTTTATTAGATTTTTCTTTTTTTCAAAATATTTTTTGTTTTTATTTGTTTTTATTTTTCAATTTTCTCAAAAACTAAAAGACAGAATCATATAGTTTTCACTGTTCGATAAGGAATCAATTTTTTTATTCAAATTCACAGTCTAGACAAAAATAGTATAAAATGAGTTTAAAAAAATTCTTTTTCGCCTATTTTTAACTTTGAAATCGATTATTTCAAAAACTTTTGGTTATAATATATTGATTTCAAAAATAAAATTAAATGTATAATTTTGCCTTTCGGAAATGGTATCATCTATTACTGTAAGTGTTGCCGTTGTTTTTTAATATTTTTTTTTATTTTGATAATTTTTTTTTTTTTGAAAACTGCCCCTTCCACCTAAACGGGGGGAGATAGACCCCCCTCGCAAAGAAAAAAAAATGTTTGTATTGAACTCCTCTACAAAAACCTGTTATCAAATGCTGGCGTCCAAGTTATCCTGCTACGTGCCAAAACAACATTTTTGTTCCATACCTTAAAGTTCGAATTTCTGTATCTGGGTTGAAATCGTAAAATTTTTTTTTCTAAGCCAATTTTAAACTGATTTTCATAAAAAATACCTCGTCTGATTTGGAAATAAATATTATTTAAGAATATATTTTTAAAACAGCATGTTGTTGTGAAAATATATACTTTCATTTGATGTCGAAGTTGGTTAAATGACGAAAAAAATAAATTTTTTAAACCTTGACAGCTTTTAAATTCTAGGTGGTTTAACCAAGTTACATGTTTTATACATTGTTGAAAAGGTATATTTATTACAAAAATCGAAAATGGGTAAAAATTTGACGAAGCTAGATTTTTTTCAATGGGTGAAGGTCAAAAAACGGTTTTTTGTCCCTAACTCCAGATTTGTGGGTGTTAGGGACTTTTTAAATACCGTTTCGTAATCAGTGCGACTAGCTCTACAAAACGTGATAGGTCTCTTATATCAAAATATAAGTGATTTTGGCTATGCCAATAGTCGTTTCATTCGAGTTTGTTTCACACAGTTTTTTTTTTTTATAATTTCTCTGATTACATTTAATATGTAAGTACCCACTTGCAATCGTTTGAAAGCGAAGTCCCCTTTATCAGAAAATTATCCAAACAAATTCATCCTTAAGCTATCATGAGTCTAATTTATCAAAATATTAACATTTTTATGGCTAAAACACCCAGACACCAGTCATACTCTGTTAAATCAACTCAGTTAAAAAATTCTAATTATACAATTTTTTTTTTAATTTTCTTTGTTTTAGAGATACTGTTTTGGTCGATAGAATCTTTATGGGTCCTCACGAATCCTTGATCCTTAAAATGCGGCCATCCATGTCAGAGTAAGTGTACCAGCACCAGTATATCCCCCAAAAATACGTACTCTAGGGTACTTTTCATTATAAAAATTAAAAATTTAAATGACTTAGAAAAACAAAAAAAAACAAAAAAACATGATAGACAGCATAATTACTTTCAACATTCAAAAAATTATTCGCATATATACATTTCATTTACAGAGAACGTCGGGAGCTCATCAAAACCATAATTAAGTCAAGTAGTATAATTTTAGTTGGTATGCTGATGTACAGACTATGGAACAACAAATGGACCAAATTGAGTTTTAATAAGTCGGTTTTTTGAAAAATATTAAACCAACACCAAACTGAGTATACACACAGGAAGGGAGCGATGCGATGGAAAAATAGATGGAAAAATGTACAGATACTCCCTTGAGGGGTTTTAAATGAAATTGTATACATACCAACATTTTGTAAATTTAAACAAAAAATTAATAAATAAATTTCGAAAAACAATCCATTCGGGATGGAATTGAACAGACTTTTTTCGGAATGTAATTTGAGAGGAAGGAATTTATAAGTAGGTACTTTTTAATGTACCTACTGGTATTTTTAGAGCAGGGTCCTTTGAGAAAAAAGTTGTTCTCCCAGTCTTTAAAATTCAAACATATCTATACATTAAAAATAAAATGCACGACTGGGTCGCACGTACTTGCTATTATTGTTAAAGTTGCTTAAATTTTTAAGACTAAAAAGTCTATAGAAATTTGGAAAAAAAAAATAAAATTTGTTTAAAAAAAAAATAAAATAAAATCTGAAATCAAATTGCCCTCCAAAAGAAGTATAGGTACAGTTTTGATTGATATATTAAGATGCATTTTTAGAAAAAAAATTTTAAAAATCGTTAGAGCCGTTTTAAAAAAAAAACTAAATTTTTATAAATAATTTTTTGGAAAAAAAGTTTCAAAATAAAATTGGTATCCCATTTTGTAGAAATCACTAATCAACATCTAAAAACAAAATTTCAACATCTAAAAACAAAATTTCAAAAAATTCCATGTCCCGTTTTCGAAAATTTGATTTTTCAAAAAAAAAATTTTTTAAAGCTCAAAAATTATTTTCTTGGAAATTTTACTTTTGGTTTATATTTAAATTATATAAATACTTCTTCACAAAAAGTTTAGTTGAAATCGAATAAGTAGTTTCGGAGATAATCGCATTGAAAAAAAATTGTTCTATTGCGGGTACCGTTAATAATGATTTTCAAAAAAAAATTTTTCGTTAGAAGATAGACCTTAGCTTAAAACTAACATTTGAATTTTTTAAACTAAATCGTTGGAGCCGTTTTCGAGATATTTTAATTTTCCTAAAATCGGTATATGACAAGTACCGTTATTTTTGGTCCAAAAAAATTAATTCCAAAAATCCCTCTGGAGAGTCGCCAAATATCGCTACATACGAAGTTTGACATTAATCGGTCCATCCGTTTAGGCTGTAGCTCCTTATACAGACAAACAGACGGACTTCCGGGACCCACTTTTTTGGCATTGTCTACCATCGTAATGTTATGGAAAAATGTTATTTTTTTTTTTTACGAATGCATAACTTGATATATGTATAGTACCTATATTGCAAGTAAAAATATATATCAAATAACCATAGAAAGTGCTTCTCTAACATAAAATTGAAATACAAAATTAAAAAAGTGATTATTAAGTTTTAAAAGCCCACTATGACTACTGCTGAGTAAAATTTTCTCTTTCAATATAAAACTTTAAAACGAATGGCATCATAGAGCGTTGGAAATTTTTAAAAGTTTTTTTTGTTTAATGGGTATAACCCTGGGCTCTATTTCATGTGTTTAAACGATGGCAGAGACTGCTGCTCCAAAAAAAGGCAATTAGGATCAAGAAAAGGCAATCGAACTGAAGACATAAATCAAACTTGACATTTCAATGTTAGAGAACCTGAACAAAATTGGGTCAAACTGGAAGTTAATAGTTTGAGGTGATTCCCTATAGAAAAGGATATTGATTTATTACTTTTTATACCTTAAACTGTACTTGCTATATAAAAGTCTAGTAAAAGACTATCATAAGAAAAGTAAGCGTAGAAATATGTTCTTGAACTTAAGGTTTTGGAAAAAAATTGACATATAACGACCCTTTATTTATATATAGATCTATAGAGAAAGAGTTGAATCATAGTGTTTTAAGGACGTTATTTAAATGATGTTTTGATGACATTTCTTGTTAATTTTCGTCTGTGATAAATTAATTCTCCGAATTTTTTTTTTGTATTTCTTATTCCTTAACTCAAAAGTGACCACTTTTGTCATGTCACAAACTATTGAAGATAGCTGTAGTAGATCAGAAGCAATTAAAGGTAATTTTTTTTTTCATTTTTAAAACTTTATAGAAAAAGTTAAAGTTACATAAAATGAAAAATTAAAAAATAAAGTTTACAATTTTTAAAAGAAAAAAGCATTTAATTTTTTGTATGCATATCACTCGATAAGTAATAAAAATTGGATCAAATATTTATTTTAAAACTGTTTATATCTTAGAATTGAAGACATAAGGATTCAAAGTCATATTGAACCTTTATCAGAAATATATAAGATTTACCACTAACTTTCATCATTCTCAAAAACTTTTTAAATTCAGATAAAACTATGATTTTTTTCAATATGATATTCGGAGTAAACTGTCCAAAAAGTTGAAAACTGCAGAAATTGATGAATAGCTGAAATGGTAACGGAGTTACGAATAACAGAGTTACGCGCGACAGAGTTACGGCCGTCAAAGTTACGCGAAACCGAAGTTACGAAAAACAAGAGTTATGAATTCTAAAGTTATGTTAAGCTATGACACGTGATTTTTGGGTTGGCAACAATTGCGAGGAACGATATGGAATTATGCAAACATAAATAAGAGAATATCGATTCTCATTAGTTATTTTAATAGATTTTAACGAAAATGGGTGTGGTTTAATCTTTTTATGCAAAAAACAACCCCATTCCTTGTTTATTTATTTGACACATAATAAGTTAAAAATCAAACAAAAACCCCACCTAATAAAATTCTAATATACCTATATATTTGCCATATGGGCAGGTCTTTTGTGTCATATTTATGTACCTGCCCAACTATCAGAATTTTATGTTTTTTTTTTTTTGGTTCGTTAGAAGATTGTCACCCCAATTGCTATTGTCAACTATAGTTTATGTATATTAAAATTTAATAATTGAGTTTAAAAAGACAACGAATTTCAGTATTTATCATCAATTAATACCTGACAATTGCAGTAAGGATGACCTATAAAATCAAAATTTTGCAAGATTAAATAACACCCATTTTCGCTTTACTCATTTAGTTCTGACCAATGAGAAAAATGTTAATATCTTGTTTGTATTTCCATAATTCCATATCGTTCCTCGCAATTGTTGCCAACCCAAAAATCACATGTCATAGCTTAACATCACTTTAGAATTCGTAACTCTAGTTTTTCGTAACTTCGGTTTCGCGTAACTTTGACGCTCGTAACTCTGTCGCTCGTAACTCTGGTATTCGTAACTTCGTCGGTTTCCTGAAAAACTAAATATTAAACAAAATTATCTAAATAATATAGACGAATATATTTTCTTAACTCTTTTAAAAAGTGTTTCTTTAAATAAATATCAACACTTGAAAAAGTAAAAATAAACTTGTGCAGCAATTGATCACATATTTTGTGTTCATATTAACCGCCAACACTTCTTTTTGCTGCATTTGACAATGTTAATAGAAACGTCATAGAACTATAGAAATTTTAGAGAATAAATAAAAAAAATTTGCGGTATCTACACTTTTGGGTCTTGGATTCCTCAAGAGCGCACACAAGGCCCAACAATAAAGTTGTTTATAAAATTCTACTATATGCAGGTGAATCGAACTCATGAGACTTATAAGTTTAAAATGAATCATCAAAGAATTTGGTTTTTGAAAAATGTATTTCGGTACTTAAAGCAGTTCAAAGAAAGAACGATGTAAATTTAATAATGAACATATTCATAGTTGGTTTAGAAGACACCAAAAAAAAGGTTCTAAGGTCCTTTGTTCCACCTGCTATTTTCCGTCCAACAATTTATTCAAAATTTAGTCACTTGTTTTGATAGCTTAAAACCCATATAGTTTATTTTTTTCGTGTTGACACAGTAAGTACCAACCTTATAACTTTCCTGATATTTTTCAGACAGTCTTTCATGTCAACTTTTTCCTGCTTGTTTTCACACATTTGAACCCTATGTAAATAGTACAAGTCTGCCGAAAGCAAGAACTCTTGAATTTGGACGTCTGATCTATCCATAACTCCAAAATCAGAGGTAGGTCAAATCGGAGATCATGTAAGCTCTGAATATTTTATTTTATTAGCAACAGTAGACGACTTCATAGAAATTCTAAAGTTCTTCAGCTTGCACCTGCTTCCAAACAGAAGTGGAAGAGGTGCCCTTCTTTTTTGTTTGCTGTAATCTATAATTTCTTGCTGCCATGTCCGTTCAACTGAAATAATCAACTATACAGGGTATCCCGGAATGAGATAAGGGCATTTTGGGAGATAATTCTTGGGTATATTCTAAGAAAAAAAAGTGTTTCACAGTAACTCTCTATCTGCAAAGTATATACCCTTTAACGATGATTTATTTATTTACTTTGGTATGCCTTTACTCATGTTAATGTTAATAACCCCGTTAATACTTATGATAGAAACTTCATTAATGTGTTGATTTTTAGAAAAATAGCTGCATTTAAAAAACGTTAAAATACCTTTCTTATTGTTCCGATATTAATTTTTAAAGGGTATTCGTTTTCTCGATTTTCTTCGATAAATGTATAATAAACATAATTATTTTATAAATTTATGTTTATGAAGAAAACAATAATGAACAAAAAGTCATTTACAAGTTTGCCAGAAAACTCATAGATTTTATGATATTTAGGAAAAAAAAATTGTTCTCAAAATATACCCAAGAATCATATCCCAAAATTCTCTTATCTCATTCCGGGACACCCTGTATAAACAAGTATATGTGTTAATTGAAGGGCAGTTTTTAAACTAATTGGTTAGAAACTCCGGTAATAATAAAGTAGTTAAGTACCTACTACAATACTGTTTTTTTTTGTTCATATGTTAAAAAAAAAAATTCCCCAACTGGAATCATATTGACGAAATCATTGTTTCTATATTTATTTTACACAAACCTAATTCTTAACAATTTCATCCCTATTTTCTACCCCTGATATCTTGCAAAAATAAAAATCAAGATTAAGACGACATAATTGAGTCAATACCCGAAAGATAAATAAACAAGACTTCACCCTTAACCTATTTCCAAAAATTCAGAATAAGAAATAAAATAAGAAAAAATCAAAATTAAAACAGAAACCCAAAAAATTTTAATTTAAAAATAACATCAAACGGCATTAAATTGGATAAATATACTTTTCGAATTATTGTCACGAATTTCTCAGTACTACCAAGCACAACAACTGTTTATTATTTTTGTGTGCTTGTTTGTGAATTAATGAAAAGGTCTAATTTATATCTAGGGAGAGGGTTTTACGTCTTTATAATTTTCCTTCGAGTAAAAAAAAAAAAACAAAAATCCTTATGCCCTCAGGACCAGTGGCGGATCCAGGATTTTTTTCTGGGGGGGGCACAAGGGTCGGATTGCAAAAAATTTTTTAGAAATAAAGTGAAGTCAAGTTTATTTAAGTGTGTATTAGGGGGTGGGTCAAAAAAATCAAAATTCTTTTTTTTTGATTTGGTACTCCGAAAAATCGATTTCTAGACACCTCTAGAATATATACACCAAATATGAGCTCTTAATATTAATGGGAAGGTCCTCCGTTTCGCAATTTTCCATTTTTACACCAAGCTTTTTTAAATCGACTTTTTAGCAAATTTCTTTACATATTCTTGTAATACCTTAAACGCTCTAAAAAAAAGCCTTGTACACATTTTTCGTTTATCTAATAACGAAATAATAGATATTTGAGGTCAAAAAATGGAGAAAATCTTTAAAATTTCTTTTTTTGTTCTTAATTTTGCAACAAACTAAAAAATTATAATAATCAAACGCACAAGACATATTCTTGTAGGAAATATATTAATCCACAAAAAAGGTGTTGGTAACTTTTTTCATTAATCTAGCCATTCTAAAGATATTCGTGGTCAAACTTAAAAAAAATTATAAAAACATTTTTTACTTTTCAAAATTTTCTAATTCACAGAAATTTTCAGAATTATTTTCAAATTAGCAAGATATATTCTTGTAGGGGCTTAAACGTTCTAAAAAAATTCCGTGGAATCAAATTGATTGGTTTAACCGTTAAGAAGATATTCGTATCCAAACCAATGCCCACTGAATTCAGTAGTTTTCTTATTACTCGTATGCATTGCGATTTGGATACGATTATCTTTTAAACGGTTAAAGCAATCAATTTGATTTCACGGAATTTTTTTAGAACGTTTAAGCCCCTACAAGAATATATCTTGCTAATTTGAAAATAATGAATTTTCAGTGAATTAGAAAATTTTGAAAAGTAAAAAATGTTTTTATAATTTTTTTTAAGTTTGACCACGAATATCTTTAGAATGGCTATAAAGATTCTGTTTTATTTAAAATCAGTTTTATTTGAAATCTTGATTTTTTTGTAATTTTTACTGATTCCCCGATTTTCCCCTATTTTTGATGTGGTAGTCTCCCGATGTCAAAAATATTTTATGGCAACACTGGATGCCGGCCGGTGTGCTTGGATTTTTTTTTTTCAGATATAATTGATGATTACTGATTACTTTGAAGAAATGTATTGATTTATAAGTTTTAGCTAAGGACTCAATTGTTTTCTCTTTTCTTTCTCTATATTATAATTTTACTCATTGCAAGATCGTTTATTTATCTGTGGGGTGGTGCTTTTCATGGGAAAGGGATACAACAAACAATTAAATTCGCATTTCCAGCCAGAAATAGACAAGAGTTTTACTCAAGTTCTTTCTGTTATTTTATTAATATATTTGAACAACTCTTATAATTTGATTTCCATTAAGTATGTACCAGTTCTGGGGGGGGCACGCACAGTGCGGTGACCAGTGGAAAAAAGTCAACAAATTTGACCTTCTAAAACCGGTTTTGAAGAATGCAAAATTATAGCCAGATGTCTAACTAGATGAACTGTAATTTTTTTTTTGTAAAATGCAACTACAGCAAGCTACACAACCTCTTAAAGGTAACATGTCAAAAGTAGGCCATTTAGTGATGATTTACGAATAGCTGCACCACGGAGTTAAATTGCTACAATTAAACCAGTTTTTAATTGGATACTCGTAAGAAGGGTAAGCTTAATATATTTTATTGGTTTTTTTTGCACTCCAAAGTCTTAGATCGTTTTAATAACCGGTAAAGTAACGGTTTATTTCTCACAAAAACAGCTTATTTTCAAAGTTCAGCATAATTTTTGATTCAAGTGCATTCATCAAAAAAGTTAATAGGTTATAAAGTGGGAAATACGACCTTTCCAAAAAGGTATCATTCATCCGCGTCCACCCGCGTCCCTGCTAGCTATGACTGATTGTTTTAAGCCTTTTTACACACAATTCGTATGAAAAACGCACTTTTTGAGTTATAAAAATAACAATCCTTAGTGTACTTATATGACAAAAAATTATAACCGAAATAAAAAATGTTTTTATACACTATTTACTTGCCATGAGACTAAAAAATAATATTAAAAGAAAAGATCATAAAAATTAGGCTGTTTTGAATTTTTTCCATACTTTACACTGAATCAACGCACTGTGGCACGTGCCCCCGTGCCCCCCCCCTGGATCCGCCGGTGCTCAGGACATCAATGTTACAATGAACCCGAAAAATAAAAATCATAACCAAAAGATAGAAGGAAAAGATAGACAATCATAAAAGCTTATAAATGGAAACGTTTGTAGACAACCACAAAGGGATTACAATCTCTTTCTTTTAGAAAAAATAAGAAAAAAAAAAAAAAAATGATAAAATAAATGTACTTTTGATTCGCATCAATAATTGAAAGATCTTTTGTTTCGTCCCTTTTTTTTCACACTCCATCATCACATACAGGACTCTTGACCTTTTGGCATACAGCAACCGGAGACCAGGGAAAACTTCTAAGACTTTAAGTCGATGCTGTTCTATGGTGGTTAACCCATCTCTGCCCTAAAAACAAAAACGAAGGAATGGAAAAAAATAAATTACTTTATCAAGAACCGCAAAAACAAATAAAACTTATTTCGAGAGAATAGAAAAGTTTTACGCATCAGCAACTATGCGGTTTTCCGTGATGTCGTCGTCAGTCGTCGTCAGTCGTCGTCAGTCGTCGTCATTGTCTTGGGTAGTCATCCTCATCATCGTTGTTGTCATCTTCATCAGGACAAACAGGACGAACCCCTAAAGCTCCGAACAATCTGCCGATAAATACCAAATAGCTCTCAGGGAACATAGTCAAACAATGGGTTAGAGCTGAAAGTCGAAAGCAAACTTTGGTCCTTGGAGAGAAGAGGAGTTACTAACAACCTACTCCAGGATTTCATACATACAGGAGCAAAAATATATATATCCTTTCGCCATCGCATAACGTCGAGAAATAAATTGAGATACATCGAAAGTGAATGATCGATTGGGAATTTTTCGAGGCCATAAGTGCTTCTGCACGATGGAATGGTATAAAAATCCTGGAGTGAGGGAGCGGATTCGAAGGATGCGAAATGGCGCATTCTTTTTGTTTCTCAATCAGACTTGTATATTTCGTTATCCTCTTTTACGAATTGCACACACATCGTAAACTGTTTTATTTTGTATTCTTTTTGTGGATTTTCCAGGACGAGATGTCTTTTTTTGAAAATAAATACGAGAGAATCTAATGTTTTATTTTTATTTCCAGGATAACGCTAAGATAATATTCTAATGACAATGTTGTGTCGTATAAGTGACTATGGGTATCTTTGTTTTTGATTTTATGAGAGCGAACAGAGCGAGGGTTTTGTGTTTTATTTCAGGAGGGCAATCAAAATAAATGGAGTTGGGGTTTTTTTTCTTGTTGAAATTGGGTATTCGTGTGGATTATTTTTGATTTACTTTAGAAAGGGAAAAAAGGGTTTCTTTTGTAAGTAGGTATTCTTACATACCCTAGCCTGACACTTTATACTCAAGTTTATCTTTGTTTATTTTATTTTTTTACGAAGTGGTAACAAATTTATTTAGGGACAATAGATAGATACTTAAAATTTTATACTGTCTTGTGAGTTTCTTTGGAGTGGATAAAATGTGGAAATTTACTCTAGGTGGGTGCTGAAGTGGAAAATATTACAAAATGAGTTAAGAAAACACATAGAACTAAGGTAAATTTACTTATGGGAAAAAGGACATGGAGGAAAAAGGTTGTTTTCTCAGATACTTAAATAAAAATAAAAATTTTTGAGACATTTATATTTATCTTGAGATTTTATTTGTGCGTAGCAGCTATAAATTTATATTGAACATCCTTAACCTTGGATAACTGCTTGAACAATTTAATTGCGGCCAAGGATACTGTTTTTTAAGTATTGGAAGTAACCCTTGTATAAAAATATACGCAGTAAAAATAGATATTATTTTCCAAATTTTAAGATGTATGGCCTTTTCTACAAGATAGCATCCTACCTCTTTACATAGTCCTGAAGAAAACAAAACAAGAAAAATAGTGCCAAAGGCCAATAAGAACCCGGTTGATCAATTTCTCGTCCTTCGAGTTATTAAATAATCTCGACTTCAAGGTTAAAGGCTCCTGCCGTGTTGGGGTAAACAAACCTTCAATGCTAAAAGGTAGTTATCCAATGATGACAAGTGTCGGATACGGACGGATTTCCTGAGCTAGAACCCTGCAAACGAAACAAGGACAGTATATTACGGATTTTCGCGTAGAGTGTTTGTTAACAAAATAGACCACGTGCAACGGAACAACAAGCAGACGCCTTTGAGCTTAGACAGTTGTAAGGCAGATAGAAACGCCATCCCAGAAGTGGCCGTCATGGGCGTAGCTAGAGATTTTATCTAGGGTGGGCCAGATGATATCGTCGACCTGAAACCATAACCATGAGTGTGCAATTTTTTTTACTAGGTCTATATAAGGCAAGTATTGGTTTCGAATCGAAAACAAATTTGAGGTGTTAATCAAAATCAACATTACGATGGTGGAGAATTCTGAAAAAGTGGATCTAGGAATTCTTTCCGTGCGTCTGTACGTCCATCTGTACCCATTTCAAGAGCCATAAACGCGTGGACGGATTTTCTTCAAATTTGGTACAGATGATTTTTATAGAATTCTGAAAGTTGTTTTTTTTTTGTTCTTTTTCTACCTTAATTAGAAAGTGTACCTCCCATTAAAATTTTTGAAGTTATACCAAATAACTGGAAAACGGCTCTAACGATTTTGATTAAACTTTGGAGACGTAAAACTGCATTTTTAGTTTTTCTCAAAAAAGTCAAATAACAAAAACAAAAATAATTTAACAAAACTTTGCCCTAAATGTCGACTCTTCCCCAACATCAACAAAATTTCCTTGAAATTTAGGCTAGGCGCACACATGCGATTTTGATCGCGCGATTATTCAGTCGCAAATTAGATGACAACAATTTCAATGACTGTAGACACAATTTTTAAATTTTTAATGGCGAGAAGCATGTGTGTTCACAGCCATTGAAATCCTTGTGATCCATTTTTGCGACTGAATAATCGCGCGACTAAAATCGCATGCATGCGCCTAGCCTTATATAAATGAAGCCCTTAAAATCTGTAAACTAACATAAAAGTGTTTTGAACTACCAGCAAGTACATGACACAGTCGTGCATTTTATTTACTTTGCTCCTTTAATTGGCAAATAATTCACAAATCTCTGTTGTTTTTAATAACTTAAAATTTGCCAAAAGTTAATTTTTATTTGCTCAATGGTATCGTATTTTGTTAATTTCTTTCAATATAAAAAGGAACCAACTCCAAATACGCAATATATTTTTGATAGTTACTGGTTTTTGTTTTTATATTGTGTAGTGTAATATGATATTCCGTTTTTTAAAAGCTTGCTATATCGAAATGCAATTGGATGGAGTTACATCACTTTTATTTTGAGCGACACAAATGTTGAATTCAGTCACAATTTATGACAGCGATTGCCGATTGGCTTTAAAAACTGACCTTATTTAAGGTGCTCTTGAAACTTAAGCCAAAAGTGTAGGTACATATACAAATTTGTAAATAAAAGTTGTTGTATGAGGGTGACTATAAGGCCGTATACTAAATATTAAGCAAAGGATACATTTTTGACATTTAAATGTATGGTGAATAAAAAATTATCTTTGGCTTAATTTAGCTGTGTGAATTTGGATACATTTTTAACGTAGATTATTTTTCTGCAAATCGAAAGAATTAAAGTTTTTAACCCTTTCGAACCCAAGCTATGAAAATCAATATGAAAAATGTTTTTTCAGTATCATCGTATCAAAATATCACAACTAAGAAGTATGAATTGCAAAAAGTTATTTTCCAAAATAATAAATAGCAAAACTAATGTGTTACTCTCATGTTACATGTAAGTAACATGCACTGCCTATGACCACCAAAAAAAGTCGCACAACTGAGAAAATAACTTTTTATGGAACAATAATGTATGCTAATTCTTCTAAGCCAAAAAACAAAATACTTTCTGGATTAACATTTCTTATATCTTTTTTTCAAAATTATGACCATACATAAAAAAAATTGAAAAAAAAAATGTGAATTTCAGTCCCTTTTTCGATAAAAAAAAATAAGCCATTGAAACCTAAAAAATTATTTACTGGAATATTTTTTACGAATTTTTAAAAATAAGTTACATGAGAGTAACGCTGGGTCCGAAAGGGTTAAAAAAAATGTATAAATATTAACAATTTTCAAACTTCCAACACGCGTTGTCATGTGAATTTTATTTTTGTGTTGCCATTAATGGGTAACTAACAATTTTTTTCATCATCAATAAAATGAAATATATTGAAAAATATAAATTTTTCCTAATACACACTCATAATGTTGTACTGCTTTCTTAAGTTTCTTTCTTTTTTTCAGTTTTTGATTAGTAATTCAAAAAAATACACACAAAATTCTGCAAAGAATGTATTCTCTGAAAATAAAAATTTAACCGGCCCCCAGAGCAGGATACATTTTTGACAACTGAAATTAAAAAGTGTGAAAAATGTATTCTCGGCTAAGTATTTAACCCGATTCACACTCGGTCTAAATATCGAAATAAAGTCTTGTGCAAAAATTTTAAATTGAAAAAGCTAATTATTGAATCCGACCTTTTAGTCTGCTCATATAAACGGGGTATTTATACATACCTATCGCTGGCTAAGAAAAATATATGTACATAAACACAAGGCTAGTTCAAAAAAATCGAATTTTTTTTTTTGAATTTATACTCCGATAGGTTGCGAGACATCTCTAGAATATACTCAGCAAATATGAGATCTTTGTACTAAACTAATGGGAAGGTCCTTCGCTTCCCAATTTTCCATTTTTACATTATCCTTCTACTAAAAAAAATCATGTTTTTATAAATCGGCTTTTTAGGTTTCTTAACATATTCTTGTAGGAAATTGAACGCTCTACAAGAAAGGCCTTGGCCACCATTTTCGTGTATCTAACCGTTTAAAAGATATTTGACGTCCAAAAATCTTAATTTTGTAAAAAATTAAATTTAATTAAAAAATTAATTTTAATTAAAAAATTAATTTTAATTAAAAAATTAATTTTAATTAAAAAATTAATTGAATTATTAAACATACATACATACAGCCCTATAATTCTCAGCAAGCGATATTATAAAAAAAAATGTTAGTGGGAGCTAATACCAGACTAAAAGTTCCGTAGAACTGTCGATTTTTCTAGGGTGGGCCATTGATTTCTTAGGGTGGGCCTGGCCCACCTAGGACCCCCCCTTCCTACGCGCATGGTGGCCGTGTTAAAGAAAGCTAAAAATCCACAACTATTACTAAGGTTACTGCGATTATTTGGGTGCGGATTCATCGTGGGATTTTAATTCGAGTTGAAAAGATAGTTGTTAAGAGTTTTTTGAAAAATTTTTTGCATGGTGCAGATTTTTAATTCTACAGGAGTCATACACAAGTGCAGTGACGCTGCATCAATCTATTGCAAAATGTAACCACTACTGCGGTGTCGCTGCGGTGGATATGGTGGAAAAACGATTCGCTGGTTCCTAAAACAATGCTTCGTAGAATTAAATCGCTTTCACAACACGTGATTCTCGCATCTCAACATTAACAAAGCTTGACAAGCTTGTTGGTGGGGGCCGAAATTCACAACAGATTGTAGCCCAGCGCTGCCTTAAGTCGCTGGGTCACTCTAACTTAGCAAGTATGAAATATAGGTATAAATAGCGAGCTATAAAGCTGAGAAACTTTGTGAATTAAGACTGTTTTGATACCATAAATCTATAGTGAAATAAATTTTTTGTCGAATGGTAAAGTGTGGTTCTGGCCAATAAAGGACCAAAATTTTGATCAGTGATTGATAAAGACTCCTTGTCTGAACGTAACCTATGTAGTTTTATAATACCAATGATCTGTTAAGTGGCAGAATTGAATGTTTGTCCTTGCTAAAGTATGGAATTTCCAAATGTAATAGATTTTAAAAGTTAAATTACTTATCAAAAATAAATGCTGCGTTTACAATTTTCATTTTAATTAATATCTTTGGCTCGCTCAAAATATAGGAAGAAATCTAAGAAATTTGAATTTTTAGAGATTTTTGAAATAAATGTTTTTTTTTTTTTACTGCGCCGTCTAAATACAAAAACAAATATATTAAATATATATCTTTATAAGAAAAAACTTTTAAGCTTACATATGTTGGAATTGAATACTTAGTGAAGAAGCTGCGAAATAATATGCAAAGGAAAAAATACATTTTTTCATACAAAATCGTTTTTTTCCTAACAACTTTAACCGATTTGAGCGAGCCAAAGACGAACGATATTATGAATTTTTTGTACATATTATTAAACCTTAGACCCTAATAAAACTTTTGACCACTATTACATTGCAAAATTAGAGTACTTTTTTTTGCCCATACAAAAGTGACACACCCTATTGTCCAGTACAGCAGTGGTCCACGTAATGAATTGTCGCCCCGACACGATGACCCACTGCCGCTATCTTAGGCTTGGACTGAGTTTAACCGAGGATTGGGTGACAAGAATTTTCTTATTGCACTTGTTGCCTTGAGATTTAGATATACTGAGTTTAATTCAGCAGCAGTTGTCTTTGTGCTGGGCACTATCTTAGGATTCATCTTCTCAGGACGTGAAGTGATTTCGTTCAGAAAAAAATTAAAAGAGTTTTTGTGAATAATCCTTCCCAATGTCTTAAATGACGTAAATTTGTATAATAGCTATATTGAGTTTGGTTTCGAGAATTTATTAAGTCTTCAATTTTAATATACATAAGAGAGGTCGCTTAGGTCGCCTAGGAATGGAGCTCTTATCTCTGCAACTTCAAGCTTGGATATCTTGAAACACCCATGACTTTTTTTTGTTGTTTTTATTATACTGAGCAAAGTTCTTAGTAATGAATCTTCTTTTTGGAATCAACTGAAGTATAAAAACATTAATTTTTATAAAATAAACACATCTGATTTATATATAAAAACAAGACAGCTGGTAATTATTCAAACCATTAACTTTCACCAATGTGTTTGTTTTTGTTGTTTTTCTTTTTTTTTTTTTAATGTAAATTGACATTTTTTCCAATCTGTTGTGTCCATGTCAAGCAATCAGCTACAAACAAACAACCAACCAAAATTCATTCATTAATTTTCCACTACCCATATTGAAATAAATTACCTATTAAACTCATTCAATATGTCCTCCAGTGGAATATAAAAAAAACAAAAAAGTTATTCGTATAACGTTTGACTCATTTTCATTGCGAAAAAATCAGAATCATTAATAATACATGACCCAATATATGTAGTTGTTACACACAAAAATACAAAAATAAATAATATTAAATTGACATTTAATTAAAAGTTCATCCATCAAAATGGCTTTAGTAGTTGCATTTCCATACTCCCTTCCAAAAAAGGTATTAAACGTTCATCAGAGGATATGAAAATGCAATACCATTGACGTTTTGATAAGACAGTTTCTTAATCGATTCAATATGTCAAATATCGTCAACCAACTACACATTTAACAAACATGTCAAAAGAGGGCTAATATCATGAATGACATACTACGCAAACGAACTTCACATCACATCATTTAAACGTAGGTAATCCTTGCAAGTTACCACCAGGGTAATAATATTTTGCTCAGATCCCTTCAAGATGGTCCTTAGTGGGAAAATAACAAAACTGCCTACAACCACCTTCAAGTCTTTTGCAAATAAAAATTTATCATGCCTCTTTACTTAGGTTGGAGGTGCGCGTTAATGTCGTATCTTAATATACGACTTATACTTACTCAAACGTTTAATGTTGCTTTATGATTCATTTGCGGGGCTTATCTCATCGTGCAATCAAGAATTTACTCATGATTAATAGACCGGACATTAGAAAAGACTTATGAAAGTTTTCCAATGATGAACAATAATTTTGCGAAGGACTTTATCATAGAGTTTGAGAAAAAGTTTTCTTTTAAAAAGTTTACTTAAAGCAACATTATTTTTTTGATCAATGTCCTAGCATTTGAAGATGTCTAAATGTGTTCATCTTCATGTGTCTACATGTTTCTAATAAGGAACATACTTTTCAATAATTGCAGTAAATAAAAAATTATTTCCATTTCCTGCTTTGTTAATAATAAAATAGAATGTCCTTCAGAATGCTAGTCACACATTAAATACAAAACCAGTCTAGACACTTAACCAAACTCATACTCTATCTAAACCAACTTCCGTTTGTCTTTTCCAATCTTCACCGTCATTCCTGCATATCATCATAACTTACATTATGAATAGGACAAATTTAATGGGGTCTCTTATCCGCGTGACATGTTTGTACAAATGTCCTTCTTATGAATGTGTGCGTGTATATTTGTAAGCTCCAACTCACCGTATTTTCTAACAATGCTCAGTCGATTTGTATTCATAGTTCATACCCAGAGTGGGCTGACATTTGAGCTGAAAAAATATTTCCCGTATGCTGAATAGCTAAATTTATTGAGGGGGAGAATGGATATCAGGTGCGGACATACAATTAAATTTTTTAAAAAGGGGGTTTCGAGTTATTGGCAAGCTCAAGGTCTCAGAAGAAAGTTTATGGTAAAAAAATGTGAAATTTCTAAAATAATATTATAAGCAAAGTAATTATTAGCTGAATACAAGAGAATTAAATGAAAACGTTTAAACATTTCTAGAATAAATGTTAAACTAAACCCCCTTAGGCTACGCGCTTGTAACAGACTAAAGAAGAGTCTCTACAATGGGAACTGAATATTTAGTATTTACATTGCGTACTAACTCGTCATACAATACGCGTCCTTGTAGACCTAGAGCAGCCATAATTTAAGTGTTTGTAAGCGGTACAAAGTTTTACTAAGTATTTCCGATTTACGTGTTCTATTCACCACCACCGTATCGGAACAAACAATTGCGGGCTTTTTGAAATTGTTTTTTTCCTTTTTTTAATTCCAAAGAGGTAAACGTTCAAATAGCGTGACTGTTGGATAGAAATGGGGGTTATCCTTTGTTGTTGTTTAAATGGTTTTTCATGTTGTTCAGAGAGACTAGAGAGACTATCCTCTAGCCCTTAGGGGAAATTATGTCATTGTCAAGTGGACACAAACAAAAAAATATTTCATTTTGTTATGATAATTTTCTTAAAGCCGATAAGTGTGTTGATTGCTGCATTTATATGTATGTGTGTGAATGTGACAGTTGTTGTTTATTTGAATTTGAAGGATAAAAAGGGAAAAATTATTGTTTGCCAATAATTACGTCAGAGAGAGAGAGATAAAAAAGTTGAAGTGACGAAGTTGTTATGGAATGTTTGGTATTTAATTTGCATTTATTGTTAATCAATTTTTCTAAATACATACATACTTACGTAAAACTGTGTCCCAAGGTTGAAAAGAATCCATGTTTAAAAGTATGTTGGCAGCAGACATATTTTTCAAAAAAGTTAGTCAAATGCATAAAGGATGTATAAGAAGTTTAGTTAACTTAATAATTAATCTTTTCGCATAAATCATTGTCAATTCTTAATATTACCTAGCAAAATTCTTAATTAAGGTGAAAAAGGAAGCTATGGAAGAAGTTACAAATGCACATTGGTTTTTTAATGCATTTAATAATTTCAAAGTGTAAGAGAATAACTTTCTTTTTTCATACTTTTTAGCGTGATGCAGGAGTAGTCGGTCTTTAGTTTTTGTACTATATATGTGAAGTTATGCATTCGTACAAAAAAAATGACGGTACTTGTCATATACCGATTTTAGTAAAATTGAAATTGCTCAAAAACGGCACCAACGATTTTGTTTAAAAAATTCAAATATAAGTTTTAACACAAGGTCTATCTTTCAATAAAAAAAAATTTATTTTGAAAATCATTATTAACGGTACCTGCCATAGGCGGATCCAGGGGGGGGGCACGGGGGCACGTGCCCCCCCCAGAACTTAAAGTTCATACTTAAAGGAAATCAAACTATAAGAGTTTTAAAAATATATGAATAATAACAGAAAGAACTTGAGTGAAACTCTTGTCTATTTCTGGCTGAAAATGCGAATTTTGTTGATTGTTGCATCCCTTTCCCATGAATAGCTCCACCTCACAAATAAATAAACAGCTATTTGTTGGGTACACACGAATTTTTTTTTCGATTTAAAAAAAAGTGAATTTTCAAAGTGATTTTGGTGAAAAATTTTGATATGGACATCGAATGACATAGAATGATATAAAAAAAATAATTGTATATGCAACTCTATTTTTTCATACAGAGGGGTCAAAAAATTTGCACTTTTTTCGTTGGTTTTTTTTTTTAACATTAGTGTTTTTAAAATAGCGGAACACGTCACAAAATTGCATAAACTATATATTATAGAACTGCTGGATATGTAGAACAAACTTGCATTTCAGAAGTTTGCCCAATTTTGCACCCCGAAAATAAAGACCCCTTGAAAAAAAACTCCTCAAAAGCGACCCTTACTTATAGATTTTTATAAATATTATTTTATTGAGAAAATTTCTCCAGGGATACCTCTAAAAATATGTAAAAAAAATAGTGTTCCAAATTTCAAAAGAATCGGTGCAGTAGTTTTGAAGTTATGAGGAGCACCGGCGTTGAAAACATTAGTTGTGGGGATAACGATTTAAAGTTTTGAACTCTGGACTAAAAGACTAAAACGTTCCTAAGGGAAGTATTAAAATATTCATAACTTGGTCAATTTGGCTCCAAGAGACCTACAATTTGAACACAACATTCTTGAGGTATAAAACAATTTAACCCCTTGTAGCCCCATGTGACATTTCTGTAACAAACCGAAAAAGATTGCATAAAAGCTCTACAAACTATTTTTTTTTTCTTTTGAAGCTTCTAATATTATAATCTTTAAGTATTGCTTTATCGAAATAGTACTTCAAATTTCTAATAAATAGTTTTTTCTAACCAATAGTTTTTAATTGACAGTTAATGTTGAAAGTTGGGCTTTTTTTGAAAATAAGCAAATTTGTGTAAAAACTACAAAATTCAGAAAAAAAAATAGTTTTTGTTAGTAAGCCCCACGGGGTTTTATTTTTTTGGATTTTAGGAAAGTGCCTGAAAATTAATATTAGATAGTTTTTTGCTTGAATTTTTGCATTTTTATATAAAAATAAATTATTTAAACTTTTTTTTTACTCCCAAAATATCGAAATAACTAAGTAAATAATGACTTTATTGAATTTAAAAAAAATACGTGTTTTATTAAAGATAAAGGCCAATCGATTGACTTATTAATTTTTAAATTTACGACCTTGGGTTACAAAAGGTTAATGCAAATAAAAAAAAAAACAAAACTGGGTTTCCCGGCAAAAAAGTATGATTCAGTTTTTTTTGTTATACTTAGGAACTTTAATATTTATTAGAATGAAGTCTTTAGTATTTGACTAAAAACTACTAGGTCATTAACTAATGGTATAATTATGTCCATAATATTGCAAACTTTTATACAAAATCAATTAAAAAACGTAAACATTTTTTTTTCAAAATTTCATCTTTAAAACTTAATTTCTCAAAAACTATTTGGTGAAACAACTTAAGTCAAAAAATTAAATAAAGAATTGTACGTGCATTTTCTGATTTTTTATATTTTTTTTCTTCCGGCTAATCCAGGAGTAAGAGGGTTAGCACTTAAGTGGCTTTTACTGTAACAAGAAAATGAAAATTTTTCCTTCCGAATAACTTTTTGGTCATTTGGTACCTATTTGATGTGGGAAATGTGCCTAAATATTTTTGGCCAGGTTTTAGACCACTGTGGGTCGTTAAAATTTTCTGCTTGTTAGTCAGTCGTATGGTACTTCACTTTATTTCTAACTGTTATTGCTGTTTTTTTTTGCCAACCCGTCCCTTGTGCCCCCCCCAGAAAAAAATCCTGGATCCGCCCCTGGTACCTGCCATAGAACGGTTTTTTTTTTCAATCCGATTTACTCCGAAACTACTACAACGAAACTTTTTGTAAAAAAGCACTTATATCATTTAAATATATAAGCCAAAAATAAAATTTTGAAAAAAATTATTTTTGGATTTTTAAAAAATTTTGAATTTTTTTTTATTGAAAAATCAAAATTTCGAAAAGGGGACATGGATTTTTTTTGAAATTTTGTTTTTAGATGTTGATAAGTGATTTCTACAAAATGGCATACCAATTTTATTTTAAAACTTTTTTTTCAAAAAATTATTTATAAAAAATTAGTTTTTTTAAAAACGGCTCTAACGATTTTGAAATTTTTTTTTCTAAAAATGCACCTTAATATATCAAATAAAACTGCATACTTGTTTTGGAGGGCAATTTGATTTCAGATTTTGTTTTATTTTTTTTAAAATACGAATTTTATTTTTTTTTGTTTTATTTTTATTTTTTGGTTTTTATAACTAAATTTCTATATAAAAAGTCTTAAAAATTTAAGCACCTTAAACTCTAAGAGCAAGTTCGTGCGACCCAGTCGTGCATTTTATTTCTTTACACATCATATTGTCAGTATTTTAACATGACAACTTAAAGTAAATTTTATATCATCTGAAAGCTTATTGTTTTAGCTTTCAATATTCATTTCAATCATGTGTGTAGGGCATCGAGAAAAAAGAAATTTTTGAATGCAATCAATTTTCATCAAAATCATCAAAAGTAGGTACAACTCTGTTGTCAAGCTTGGAAAATTTAAGAAAGCAGAAAACAAAATCAAAAGCATACAAAATTTCAACTCCTTTGGAATATTGTTCGTGGTTTCTTGGTCTTTCAATTACCACCGAAGCCTTTTCTTGTATAAGCCTTAGGCCTTGAGATAAAAAGTAACGCCATAAAATATTGAACAAATATTCCCGCCGAGTTAAAAATAAGAGAACCGTTTAAAAGTAACCTGTACAAATGATGCACATGATATGGTTTCATAAAATAAAATAAAAATAATATGATATATAATTTTAAAATATTTTTAATCCAAAACAAAAAATATTCGAAAAAAAGTAACTTCTCCTTTTTTATAAGTCTTTTACTTTAAGAACAACGATGGGAATTTTTTTTTGAAAATTTAAAGTTTTTAAATTTAAATTTAAATCAATAAACTTAATAAAACGAATGGTAGTTTTTCAATACAAATAAAGAAAGTAGCACTGTATTCAAAATTGATTATAGAATACTCATTGTATTCAAATTGAATTATTAAACAAAACAGACATTTATATCATTTCCAATAACAGATAAAAATGTAGAGCAACCTTAATTTTCGTGTTCTGAATAAAAGTATCCCCATCATCTCAAATTGTAAAAAAAAAACATATTTATTCCTCATCTGTAGATAAAATATTCAAAATAAACATTCTATATCATATTGAAAGACTCTTTCGTAGGATTTACTTAAATTATCCTTACCACTCATGTAATATAAAAAAAATATATCAAAATCACGTATAGGTACATTTCTATTCATTCAAAAAAAAAAGAGACATCATAAGTAGGTATTCGATGAAAAGCCTTATCCTTAACAAAGAACATTTTATATGAATTCCTTTAAATAAAATACACACACACTCCAAATGCTCCTTCAGACTGGGAAAAGAGGAATAAAATTCCATCAAATAATAGAATATCCTTTTCCAATCCAAAATAAACATAATAAATCTCTATCTTGATCCTGATCCTGATCCTTAAGCAATATATATAAAACCTTAAATATTGAAAAATAAATATTTATATCCCCCAGATAGAGAGACGTCCTTGCAACAGATACAAATACATATATTTTATTGAAAACAAATTATCTAAATGACAAATCATGGACAATGATAGTCATTTCACCTACATAGAGAGAGTAGGAACACATTCTTACATGGATGTATGCATATTTTGAGCTAAAGGCTAAAAAGCATGCATGAATTGAGTATGCTCTTGAATGCTGTAGATAAATATTTTCAAAACTCCATATTATCCTTTCTTTTTTGTCACTTGCTGCTTTGTCTTTTCACAATTTACGATTGTGAAGTGTAAATTCAAACAAAAGACTGTGCATGAAATAGCGCCTCAATAAAGCAGTAGCAGCAGCAGCCAGGATTATTAGGATTCTGTATGTGAAAATAAACATTCACACATGGAGTGCACTCTCTATATGCCATTCAGTTTTGCTCTGTAACACACATACACACACATGGATCCAACACTGCAGTGTTTCAATTGACATTCTTAAAACGCGCACAGTTCAATAATTCTTCGACAAAGGACATAAATATATGCAGCACACCCACACCACAGCTCTAGAGTATAGTTGGCAGGAGGATCCAGCAATCAGGAAGTTTCTCAAGTACCTACACTTTGTGCAGATACGTGTTCCCGTCGAGTGGAAATGTCTATCTGAATGGCACATAGATATTTTTTTCGAAAAAAAATTTAATACAGAAAAAAGAGGAGAACAAAAACTCCCAAGTGCACTTTAGAGATCCTGCCATCATGCACTAGCACCCAGGAGGCAGGACCAAAAGCAGAACTTGAACCAGAATCGTGTCATTCGAAAAGACAAGTGGGAGCTCTAAACTAGGGGAATGAAGAGGGACATGTGGGGAAAGTGAAGAGGAGTAAAAACTATATACATATAACACTCCATGAATTGTCCCAATTTTAGTGGTCGGATTATAACGAAGCATCATCCGGATCTCTGTTCATTTGCACAAAAGTCCTCCACACATACTTTGTGGCTTAAGCTAGTATCCGCTTGGGGGCGGGTGATGGCACTCTGCTGAACACTGGGATGAATTGTATGCTGCTGGTTGTTGGAAAATGTATTTGTCTATATGAAATCCTTCGCATTCAATGCGGATTTTTGTGTGTTTGGTTAGGGATTGGCATTTAGGTTGAGGTTGAGAGAGCCAAGCAGCTACTTTACCATATACAGGATGACTAACTGCTTTAATTAAAAGTCCTTGATGGCATAGGGTTTATCTGAAACCTCTGTACACACATCGATCTGATATGTTTTTATACGGCATTCAAGTCTTTCTCTATTATTTGTCTATACCAGGAGATGATCGATAAACTTGGTTTTGTGATTGCGTTGTTCATTATAAAGTGGAGAGATATGGTGGTACCGGCATTTGTGGCAAAATGTGTTTGCTCTTTTTTTTTATACATATTATTTCAGGTATCTTCCAGGTACTCTTGTCTAGATAGTAGTTGTTGAGCACAATTAGATAGAATCGAGGAGAATTGCTCTTGAAAAACAAATTGGATGCTGATAGTTAGTGAAATATACCTTTCCATTTATATGGTACAATGAATTAGATGAGTATGCTTATTTTCAGATTTAGAAAACAAGTATTGTGAATGGTTTTTAAGTGGATTTTCTAGGAAAGAAGGATAATTCAAGAGCAAAGATAATGTTTTGTGAAAACAACAAATTAACCGAATTAGCTGGAAAATTAAAAACATAAATATAAAGTCGGTAATAATGAACTTATGCAATTAGACCTTTTGTTTTAATTTCTTTTGGATTATTTTGAAAATAATATTAATTTGAACTTTGTATAGATAAATTGTAGTCAATTTAAGAATAAACACAGCAAATGGCTATAATTTATTGATAAATAATATCAAGTTTTGTATTAAACTTGAACATGACAACATAAATAAATGTTACACATACACCGTAGTGACCTAATTCAGTAATAGTTTTTTAATCATTGGCTTTTTTAACTAAGATATCAAGTTACGTCATCTGAAACATTCTTTCGTAAGTAGGTTTAATTGTCTAAGGATGTAATTATAAACAATGAGCATGAGCAGGTGATTCAAAGAAATCCAGGAACAAAAGGATCAGTAAAATTAATTCAGACATTTTTGAACGGTAATCGACACAGAATATTACCTTTTAACGTAGGTTTAAAATACCTATTAGTTTTTTAACTTGCTAAATAGGGCATAGTTTCATGTCAAAATTTCGATGTCTGAACCAAAGCGAACAGTTTATAAAAATTTATAGTTTATCAAATCACCTGTGATTTTAAAATCAGCCAAAAACTGCCCCATCAACTTATGAGGGGCGATATGCTTGCAAAGGAGTAAATACTTGTACCAAATAATGACTGCTATTTACTTTTTTCGGTATGAACAAAATATGGATAACTGACTTGAGATAACTTTCACCAAAATAAACCCCTGATTTTTGAATTATTTAAGTTGCCTTTAAACTAAAAAGTACCTTGCAAGGCCGTTTCACGGGTTCTCAGGGTCTTAACCCAAGTAACAATTTTTCTTGCATAAGGTCCATTTTGTTCGATTCGACAAGCTATAGTTTGTATACGTTTAGTTTAAGGCTTACTTACGCAAGTCAACCCTTTTGGAAAAAAAGGAGGTCTCCTACAGGCTATCTACAAGTGTTTAGAAGAAGCCTTGTAAATATAATAACGAAGAAAAAAATAACAAAAATAATAAAAAATTATTAAAATTATTTTTATTTTAAGTGGAGTGACTGAATATAATTCAATATAAGTTCAAGTGACCTCAACACCAAAAATTTATAAAGCGTTTCGGTAAACATCGACCAAAATAAGGCGTCTTAGTAAGGGTACGACAGATCTAACTTATGAGCCCACTGTCGTACCTGGGCGAAACGCTTTAAAAATTTTTTGGAGTTGAGGTCACTTGAACTTATATGGACTTGTAAATATAAGTTAAAGAAGACCTTTATAAGACCTGTTTAAACCTTTCTAAAGAAGTCTTGTATTTTCAAGTGACAGAAGGCTTTTTAAAGACCTGTTCCAAGAGGTTCTTGCAAGTATGCAATGTTTTCATCCCGTAAGTATGCAAAGTTTTTATCCTGCAGATATGTAATGTTTGTAACGCATTAGAAAAAAAACATTGCATTTTAATGTGAGGTTTCAATTAGCTCCCTTTTTTCCACTCATCTTTAATATTCGAGCATGGTTTGGTATGCAGAGGTACGTGGGATCGATTCCTGGCCGGGCCATGTGAAGAAAATAAAAAAATGTGTTCTTTTTAAATTTAAATTAAAATAATATTCTCATCATTTCAGAACAACAGAAAAAGCAGTGGAATTTCCAAAAAAGGAAAAAATTAAATAAAATAAATAAAATAATATGTAGAAAATGCAAAACAGAAAAAATCAAAAGAAAATAAATAAAAATGAAATAAAATTCAATTAATTCTTTTTTTTTATGCATAAATTCAACATTTTCTACCACACCTCCAACAACTTCTATAATGCCTTATTATAACATCCTATGCAAGTAATCCGGTTTGTGCATTAGATAAACCCTCTGCAGGAAGACCTCAGTAAGGCCATTTTAAGCTGTTTGTCACAAGCTATTAGCTTGTGGGTTACCTGTGAAGGAAAGTCCTATGCAATTTTGGTAAAATACTCAAAAATGATTTGCATAAGACCTGTCCTTCTTGTTATGAAAGCCAAAAAATAGCTTGAATTGACACTTATGAAAGCTAAATTGTTACTTGGGAAGTCTCTATTAGGTTCCTCTAACCCTCAACTTCGTTTTTCCGCTTAGAGTATGTAAAATAGTCAGGCAGGTGCCAATGTCTAAATAGGTGTAAGTCAAAACATTGCGAAGTATTGCCAATCCAAAAACCACGTGTCCGCCATGTTGATATTCATATCTCTGTTTTTTCATAACTTCGATTGTTCATATGCATTTATAATAAAAAGTATTAAACTCTTAATTCTTATGACAAAAATATTAAAAAACAGATGAGTGAGCAGTTTTCTGTAATACTTTTCATAGATGAATTGTTATTCACATGTACTTGTACATAAATATATACCTAAATGAATATTCAATAATACTCTCATTCGTATTAAAGAAATGTGAAATATTTTTTTTTTTTTAACTTTCCCATTTTTAAGGGTCGAAAGTAATACACAGCAGAGCCTCTGTCGAAACCGATTAAAATTAATTTTTCCATTTATTTATTCATTTTTTTAAACAATAACAACAACAACATATTAAAATCAACATCCTTTTCCTTGTGTCATCGTCTGGTGTGAACAAAGAGGCAAAAGGCCGGATATGTGAATATGTGAATATATGTGACATGGCACTTAATCCTTATAAATATATTTATAAAGTGCTTTGCTTATAGTATAGATATCCTCAGCGAATTTTAAATCAATGATGTATAAAGCTCATTGTCATGACTGGAGTTGCCGCACACAAATTATAAACGCTTCAATTGAGATAGGCTCTGAAATTTTTGAAAAAAATAAAGGATTTAAAGCTTTTTTTACTTCGATTTTGAACGCATAAACTTGAAACACATTTAACTTCTTTAGTTTGCATTATCAGATTTATTTAAGCCCAATCTATCAGTATAACTTTCAATTTTAATTCAAACACTATGGCAACTCTGGTTAGAAATAAACCTATTCTTCTGCTAGAGAGAATATTCAAACAAAAAAAAAATTCAAAAGTTATTGAACAGGGTCCTCCTACAGCTGAATCGAAATGTATGTGAATGTGTGAGTATGTGAATATAAGTGTGTTGAAGTGATATTTAACTTTAAGCCAGTTAAGAGCTTCATGATATTCATAAAATTGAATAAAGATTGTCTTATTTACCAAACAAGACTTAGCTATTAGAGTATCTATGAAATATGTTGACAGATAAAACTTGTTAAATTGTGATATTATGCAAATGTAAAGCAAATAAGACTTCAATTAAAACTCAAGTCTGTGATGTTTGAGTTTAATGGCAGAAACATTATCAATAAATTTTCCCTTATTGCCTTTGTTGGTTAGAAGTATTGTGGTTGAATTAGATTCAAGTCTGTTCGTTCATTGAGAAATTTTGAAACATTTTTTTTTTTTTATTTTCCCTTAAATCATTTCAAAACTTTGAGTTTTAACCTCCTTAACTGAAACAGAGTGATGTATAGTAGAAAATGTTTGTATGCTATGAGGTTTATCCTTGGAAGGGCTCTTATTATGTTTCGGTATCTGTGTAACATCTCTTCAAAGAGTTGAGTATTTTATGCCTAATTACATTGTATGGAGGCATTGTTTTGATAGATTTATATATGATAAGTTCTTCAACCGAGAATGTATGTAGAAAATTGTTATACGATGAAACTTCCTCCTTTATGGCAGTTTAATCTGCAGGCACTCAAATTTTATTAGATTCAAAGTTGCTGAGTTAATGAATACGTTTAACTGATTTACTCTTCAAACAATGAAAATGAGTGAGTAATGATGTGATTTAATGAACCGAAAGTATACACATACAAAGGTAGTAAAAAATTGAAAGGAAAAGGTAAAAAAGCTTCATTAAAGATAAAAGTTATTGGGGTTGATGAAGCTTGTTACTCGTATTTAAGCTATAAATCTCAATGAAGGTTTAAAAACAATGGTGGGCTAGTGCCCTTTTTATGATTTGAGATGTCTGAGGGAAAAGTTTGCGAATGTTTTTTTTTTTGTATTTTAATTTCTGTTAGGATTTTTATTGGTATTGTATTAAATTATAAGTGAAAAATAAATTTTACTTTTCTCTGATTAAAAAAATTAAATAAGTAGAAAAAGTCACGAACATATTTATATAGAATTTAAATTTCTTACCAAAACAAATCAGCTTTAATAATAAAGTTATGTGAATGCTTACCTGCAAAGAAAAAAGTAAAAAAAAAATTATTTAAATATATCATTCAAATCGAAACATTAAATATTTGTTAAAATTTTATTGATAAAAAGAATTAAAATCAATTTCGTTTTAAATATTTTTTATTTTTAATTCTTTATGCAAAGGATTTTTCTCTATCATCAAATATTTACACAAAAATGCATAATCCAAAACGTGTGTGGATTTACTAGAAATAAATGAAAGCAAAAAAAATTTAAACCAATTTCACGATTGCATATCAAACAATATAGATAGTTTCAACGAAATAATAAAAAAAAAAAGAAAAACACTTTAACCAATTAAACATTCCGAATAGATTTTATAAATATTTGTCAGTTGTACTCTGGAAAAAGTGTGAATTTTTATTGTTGTGTATACTTTTTAGTCTATTTTTTGAGAATCAAATCCATATTCTTAATTGGTTAGGATAACGATATCCTAGATTTTTGATTATCATGAACAAACAAAGTTTGAAAAAAAAAAACAGGAGAATATTTTTAGTTTTTTCAACAAAAAAAAAGTTACACATACACCACAGTGACCACGTTAAATTATTACCAATTTTTTGTTTTGTAAAATGTAGGTACTGGTACCGATTTTTTTGCACAGGATAGGCAGTTTTGTTACAAAATATGTATATTATTATTAAAAAAAAAAAGAATACGAAATCCTGGCTTGATTCAAAGACGATTTTCGTTGCCACATAGCTTCTTTTTATTCTTAGTGAGTGTATCGAACAATATTTTGAACCCTTAAAATTTTTTTTTTTTTTTCTATTCAAGTATTTATATAACCAACGTCTTTAAAATTCAAAGTTCTTTAAATTGTATCTTCAATCAAAACATAATAATGTTACTTTTGATTACTATCTTATTTCCATTTTTTTTCTGAAAATCTTGAGCTATAATCCCAAGTAAAAAAAGTTAATGTCATCAACCTTGTACTTTAGGTATATGACATCTGAACTAAATCCATTTTGACATCCCCCATTGTCACATCAAATTGCCAAACGATAAAAAGATGTATCTTCACATTCGTGCTTCGTTTAAATAATATAAAAAAAAATCTAAAATGAAGTTGATTTTTCTTTATTTCAATGAACCTTCTTGCTCTACAAAGAAAATGTCAGAAAAAAAAAAAATGTTTCAATATTTTAATACATTTTTATCTTCTTCTTTTGCTCCTAAACAACTTTGAGAGGAAGAACTTTCAAAAACCATCGTCACTTAATAACGAAAATGAAAGTTTTAATTAATTTTGACAGAAAATGTCAAAAGAAACTTTGTAACATGCATGGACATAATAAGTTGGTGTTGGTTTTAACACAATCTTATACTTTAGATGCAAAACCCCAAACCACATAAAAGATACTCTTAGTAGAGTGGTAGTGGGAATTTTAACACTCCTTTCTTTCTGGTTTCGAGTGGCTTTAACCTAAAAAAGTACTTCTACAGGGTCACACTTTGGAAATTCAGGGCCCATTACACTATTGGAATTTATGATTAAATTTACACCACCTTTCTTTTGCGGTCCTGAGAAATTCTTGAAATCTGTAAAAAAACGGATTATGTCATCGAAACTAAAATTTTCCTTCAACTACTTGAAGAAGCCAGTAAGTCTCAAAATAAACTATTCACTTTAATCCCGGTCAGACCTCAAATCTGGCCCTGTCATTATTTTCACCGCAGGTATGTGGGTCGCATGCAGATAAGGTGTAATAAAAAAGAAAAAAAACTAACACGAAAAGTTCAGTATCCTTTGCATGAAGCACACAAAAGGATAATGATAGTTATAGGGAATTCCACTTCATCCTTTTTGGTTTTAATGAGGTTTTTTTTGTGTGTTGCTATAGCGGGTAAAGTACAGAAGCTAAAGGACCTGGACTAGTTTCCTTATACACGAAGATTGCGTGTCTTGATTTTTTGTTTGTTTTTTGTTTCTCAACTAACAATTGCGTTGCGTATAAAATGTATCTTCCATTTTACGAGTATATGTATGCTGATATGCGGTGTCCTGTTTTTTTTTTTTTTTTGTATCCTGATTTCCGCTTTTGTATTTGAAAAAAAAGAAGAAAAAGTTAAAAAAAAAAAACAAATCAGATAATGCAGATATCCTTAAGCACCAAGTTCCGCATTCAACAATAACGATGGTTTGGTTGTGTATAGGCAAAATATACTTCCTCAAACTTCTTTGTTCATAGTCCTTGACGAGATAATACGGTGTTTTACTTTCCTGCAATAAGACTATACCTATACAAATAATATCAGTAGGTAAGCAAATTTAAGTAAGCAGCCAGCAACGATGATGATGATGATGGTAACTTTCGATTAGTCCTTCCTTAAGGATGTTTAGTCGTTGTTTGTGTTACAGAATCAACGATGTTAAACTCAAGAAAGCAAAAAATCATAGGAAAAAAAAATAAAATTACAAAACAAATGAAGGAAAAAAGGATGTTTTTTTTTTTGTTTGGTCTGGAAGAGAATATGTACCAAGAAGGTATACACTTTTAGTTGTCATCTTCTTAGTCTTGTTGTCATGTTGGTCGTGTATTCTGAGTTCTGACATACATCCTCGTTTATCGACTTAAGTAAAATTTGCAATGCATGTCACGCTTCTATAGGTTTTGTTCTTCTCTTTCTTCGGTCTTTGAGCACGTATTTGCTACGTGAAATGATTCAATTGCACGAAGAAACGAAAGAGAGTGTACTATTTTCAAGGTTTTTCACTTCTGATTTAAGAGATGTTGTGTGTACTGTGTTCCTTCTACTACATTGTTGTTTGTTGTGCACATAAAGCTAAAGAGTTTGAACAAAAACAAGAAAATATTATATATTTTGGTACAAAATCAAGAGGAGTGTAGGTAGTCTTTATTGTACATGAATATGTCAAGAAGAAAAAACAATATAAAAAGAGAAGAAAATTCTAGATAATTGTTCAATAAATCTGAAGAAAATTCAACTAATGGAGCACGTAGATCTATTTGATTTAATCAGAAATCAGAAGAGATAATTTTGCAGAGATGATTTTTGAAAACAAAAAAATGTTTACGTATTTCTTGTGATTATAAGGTGTGAACTGTTTTATCGTCAAAATTTGATCTTAAAAGGTTTAAACACCATTTTAAAGGAGTTTATTTGTCTTGAGTATGGAAGTTCAATAATGACAGCGGAAATAATGATGGCGGAAATAAACAAAATGTAACTCAACTTTTCCAATTCAAAAAATTTAATATAGGTATGTATTTTTAGAAGCTGGAATTTGTAAGGTTTTAAGAAAAACAAAATATGAAATATGTATGTACTTTATGTTATTATCAAGTTACACAGTGACACAGTGATATATTTCATGACTTTACTTGACGAAAATTGATAAAATTTGGTACACTGAAGAATATTAGAATGGAGAATTAAGAAAAGCTGCCAACTTTGTTTTTGAGATAATTTAAATTTTTAGGAAAATTTAAAAATGTCAAGTTAATAAAATAAATATAAATGTATATACCGCTGGGGTAGAGCCAAATTATTTATAAGTCCAATTTATTCACTCTCAATTAAATTTATAGTCGCCATTCAAAAAGGGAAAAATTTGCATGGAATTTGATAGATTTTCAATTTTAATTGGCGACTTTAAATATAATATAGTGTTTATAAATCTGGAGACATATTTTAGCTCGTATTAGACCGAGAGCCAGCGACCTAAAGTTTGCAGGTAATTGCTTAGTATTCAGAGTCATACCAATTTATAGTCTTCACCGAGTTATATAAGAAACCGCTGGTCTGCCTGGCCGTATATGTGGCGAACATGTGTAAAATTTGTCATGAAGGTGAAAAAAAATTTAAAATTAAGAAATCGACCTTAAATCAAAAAAAAATTATTTTAAGAAAACGGCAAATCCTACGAAAATAAACTACTTGCTGATTTTTAAATAAATGTTTTTTGATCAATAGTTTTTGAAAAAAAAAATTTTTCGAACACAAAATTATGAAAAAAAATTCAAAAGAAGTTCAAACAGTTTTTTTTTTTCAAAAAATCTAACCAATAAAGTATTATTTTTTTTTTATTTTAATTTCTCTTATATATTTTGAGTCAAACACCGAAAACGAAAAGTCAAAATCTCTTTTACTTTTTGAGAAAACTGAAAATTACCAAACCTTCTATTTTTTCACCAACGCCTAAATTACGGCTATTAATTATGTCTTTCAGAAAGGAAGTAAGATGTTCACGGGTTTTATTGCAGGAATCGTTCAATGGGTTCTAAAAAATATAAACCCGCAGAGTGCTATTAAATGAGAGGGTGGGAATTGGAGATAGGGGTGCAAAAGCCCCCTTTTTGGTTTTTTCAATATATCTCGTAAACAAAGCATAATTTTGAGATATTGTTCTTGAAAAATTTTGTAGAAAATTAAATTTCCTATAATAATAATGTTTTTTAAAAAATTTCCTTACCAAAACAGTCAAAACAAACAAAAAAAAAATAAAAAAAAAATCAATTTTTTTAGTTTTTTTACTTTTTTGGTTGTGTCAAGCGACCTAAAGTTTGCAGGTAATTGCTTAGTATTCAGTGTCATACCAATTTATAGTCTTCATCTTCACCGAGTTATAAAAAAATTGTCATGAAGGTGTAAAAAATTACAAACTATTGCAGGTCATTGCTTAGTATTCAGTCATATGAAATATGTTTAAGGACATCCCCAGGCATGTTACTGCAAAAAAAAGTCTAGTCAGCCTTGACAAAAACGGTCTGCCAAGCACTTGAATGTGAAAAAAATTTTAAATTAAGAACTCGACCTTAAATCAAAAAAAAATATTCAAAGAGAACGGCAACACTTACAAAATAAAACGATACCTTTTTTTAAAGGTAAAAAGTTATAATACTTTCTGGTTTTTATATAAATGTTTTTTGATGAATAGTTTTTGAAACAAAAAATTTCAAACACAAAATTTTTAAAAAAAATTTAAAAAAAGTTCAAATAGTTTTTATTCCAAAAAATCTACCCAATTAACTACTAATTTTTTTTCCAATTCTTATTTCACTTATATATTTTGAGTCAAACACCGAAAACTAGAAGTCAAAATCTCTTTTACTTTTTGTTATTATTTGATTAAATTTTTTTTTCAGAGAAAATATTAGTCACATTTTTGAGTACAAAAATCTATTTTTGAATTTATTTTTTAGGCTAAATTTCACGGTTACTTAAAAGGTTCTGCATAAAAATGTTGGTTGAAATCGGTTAAATTTCAATTTCCTTCTTAGGGAGCCGCTCAAAACTCACAATTACTTATTTTGTACTGTATTATAAACTTGGTCATATAAAATTTGTTTGTGTTATGTAGGGTTACGAGTATTTAAACACTAAACAAATTTAATATTCATATGTATGTATATTGTTAATATTTGTTTACCCAAATGAATAAATGTTTTTTTTTTTTTTTAATGTTACACATACGCCATAGTGACCGTAACATGAAAAGTAATGCAATTCTAGTTTCCGCTATAACTAATATATTAAATCGTTTTCAGAATTTTGTATTTAATGTTAAGAACAATTTTTTTATTATTGCTGAACTACACCGAATCACAAAAACATGAAATTGATACATTGTTTGTTTGTGAACCTATCACGATAGAATTTCCAATACACAATTTGTTTGTTTTTTGCTTTTATGTACTTAAATTAATTTTCAACTTACATTATGTATTTCATTTCCTGATAGTATTTCAATCCAAACGGATAGTTAAATCTACCATAAGCTCAAATAATTATACAATAAACAAAATACCCAATACCGATTTAGTAAATGAGAAAATTTGCGGTTTTTCCTTTCCTTGAAAATAAGTTTAAGCTGCTGTCTATGTAAGTTTCAGGTAGTAAAAGTAAATTATATTTCATAATTCCTTAAATTAATTAAATAAAATCCATCCAGAAGTTACCCGTAATAGAAATATGCAAAAACGTAGTAGAACTCACCTTACACCTGTTTCATTTACGGCAAAGCTTATAATTTTAATAGGAAAACCGAATGAATTTTCTGCAAAAAGGTGTGAAAATCATTTGCATTTGTAATTTCCTATGTTGTGGTCAGCTGATATGTTTACCAAAAACTTTAAACCAAAATCCTCCCCAGGTTGACTTTTCCCCATACACTCTAGCGTTGCTGGTAAAAGGTTACTTACACAAACACACATACAAATACCTCTACGTAATATGCCTTACCACTAATTGACATTCAAGCATCCAAATATTGGCCCAAAACTCCATTCAAATGATTGATATGATCCGCAAATTAAATTCTCACCACACTAATATGTGAGTTTTAGGGTTTGGGTACATTTTGGTTACCCACAGATGTTTTGGATTCTGCAGCCTTGTATAAATATTTGAAGGTTATATTAGGAACCCTCTATTTTTGCTGCCAAATACCAACACCACCTGATATTATTTTGTAATGAAATTCAAAACAACCTTCAATCCCAATCTCAACTATATGGCAATATAATTAATTATGCGTGGTTAATACAAATCCTCTTTCCCCAAACATTAAACCTGGTGAAAAGTTCTTCCAAAAAGTTTTGTATTGATTCGAAAGTATGCCAAAGGTATTTCAAAGTTGAACCCCGAACCTTTCCTTTAATGAAGAAATATCCTTCTTTTGTTCCGCAAAAGTATTGCTTTCAAACAGAAGGAAACTGCTGTTAAATACGCAAAAAGTTGCTAGGTATTTAATGGAAATTTTCTGTTTCTTATGTTACGGAAGTTAACCTAAATAAAACTCTTTTAAAGGTGTGGTTCTCATTAGAAAAAGAAAGGAACCTGTTGTTGTTATGCATCGGTTTTACGTCTGTTTTAATAATCGATATCTTGTCAGTGTTTTGTATAAGCTTTGTTAGATTTTCAGTGAAAAAAAAAAAAAACAAGATAAAGACGAAGCAAAGTCCTTGTTTCGCCATTAATCAACAAATCTAGTATTGGATTTGGTAAAAAAACCAAAAAAGACCCTTTAACAACCTTATTTTCTTTTAAGTTTAAAGGGTTTAAGGTAAATTGGTCTTTAAGGTAACAGGTTGGAACTGTTCAATAACTTTCTTTTAATTAAATATCTGAGCTTCTACCTCCAGACTGACACAACAACCCTGGTGTATACCTCCACCCTTTTTGTTGCCAAAATTCCTTGAAAAATTGTTAATGATGATGATAAGAGCCAAATAAATAATTCAACCCCAAAAAGAGGCATCTCGAAAATCTCTTAAAATGTTCAGTATTTTTTTTTTTTTTTGCTATTTTGGCTCACAGACGTGCAAATGAGTTCCGATAAATAATTTCGCTCGTTAAGAAAGGATCTTCCTTTCCGAGGTATAATTATTAAAAGTCTGTGATGTGAGAGGCACATGATGAGCTGATATTCCAGGTAAAATGTCATTAAAATGATGATTACACTTTTTTTTACATGGGAGAAGGGTTCATGAAGGCTATTAAGTAAATTTAAGAGCCTCTTTTGCAAGGATTTATATTCCCTGTGATAAAGACATGGTCGTAGTTTTCCATTTAAAGATTTGAGAAGAACAAAAAAAGTAAAGGTAAACTGCATACGAAAGATTGTAAATAAGGACACAAAAGTTTACTTTTACTACAAAAAAGTTCGAGTGCATCGATGAGCTTATAAAAGTTATACCCTTTTAACGTAGGTAAGTAAAAAGGAAAAGTTTTTTCATTCGAACGAACGTGACATACACAACTTTAGGTTGGTTTCTTAAGGTTGGAAACTCTTTTAATGGTTTCGAATCTACTTTTTGGAAAATCTTCTCAAAAAGTATTGAGTTTCATCAGAGGAAATATTTTATTACTTTCACGTTCACAAGAGTTGTATGTACTCTTTTGAGTTTTAACGATTGGTCATAAAGTAACAGAATCAATATTGAAGAGGATTTAAGTTTCGAAAACGGAATAAAGTTTTATTGGAAGAAAGTTTTCTATTTGATATAACATCTTGTCTGGAAAATTGGTAGTTCCGAGAGGTGGTTTTGTATTTGTTTTCTTAATTAGTATTCTGATGGAAGTATTGCGGGAGTAAAATTATGTCAACTGCACAATGTTTCATTTTTGAAGAAAGTTTTGAAAAAAAAAAAAATCAAAATGGGGGAGCATTTTGTTATAACTTTAAATCGAGTTAGATAAAGAATTTTTTATCAATAAAATTTTCTAGATGGATTCAGTTATTTTATAAAATAATTTTTTATGTTATAAAAGTTTTAAAAACTTATTATACAAAAGCTAATAAATTTTTAAGAGATTGTTTTTGTCAGATGCCCCAATATTTTTTCATTTTATTTTATTTATTTCTTTAAACTAAATTGTATACATTTTTTGTTACAAATTTAATGTTTTTGTTTACGTTTTGAAGTTTCAATTTATTTTACTTTTTTTTGTTGTTGTTTGTCTGTGGTTTGATGTTGTTATTTTTTCTTTGGAAGGTACATTATTTGATTTTTCTGCGGCTGACAGTCACGTAAAATAACTGAAAATAAAGGTATACCTATCTTTCATTTTATGAGGAAAAAAGAAAAAAACAAAATGTATGAAATCCCCTTGGCGGTTTAATTTATTTACTTTTTTTTGTACTCCAACGTCAAACGGAAATCAGACATGTTTTGGTTTTTGCCGGACCACAAAGGCAAAAACCAAACTTGGAAAATTGCTATCACAAACAATTGCTAATAAAAATTAAAAAAAAAAAAAAAAAACAGAGAAACATTCAAAAACTGAACTAAATAGTTCCGTCCATAAAAGGCTACAGTTATTGCGTTGACTCTTTTTATTTTGAAGGCAAAGCCACAAAAGTCAAAGAACCGCAAAACAAATTTTCCATGTCCTGATTTTTTTTCATTTTGAATATAAGACAAATGCTCGAGGGTGAAAATACGGTTGGTCACGCTATGAATTAAAAGTCAAAGGCTTTATTGTAGAGGTTGAATATTTTTTTTTTTTTATTTAATTGAGTTTAAATTCTCAAAGAAAAGAAAAAAATCATTGTTTTTATAATAAAATTTAATTTTAAAATTGTTGTTTAAGTAAAAAATTATTGTACTGCATTTAGAACTTAATTTTGTTGAAAATTATTTTAGAAAACTTACTTTTTACAGAAAAATATAGATGCGCAACATAAAAATGAGTAGGGCCGAGATATATCACAATGAACATACAAAATCCAGCATTTAAGGTAAAAAAAAAACGTGTTTTCAACATTCATTGCGAAATTTCTACCTTCTTCAATTTTAAGTTTTTATTTTTTTTCTATTTAATAAGAACAATTTTCAACACTGCCAGAAACACGAGATTTTAAAACTTTATTCAGATTGCTTAAGGTTCTATTAGCGTAACATAGCATCATCCGAAAAGGGAATGTCAATCAATCAAAATTATTTAGAATTGTAAAACAATGGTTCACTGAAAAAAAAAATTCTAGTCCCTCATTGCCTGTAGAAACTCTCTATCTAAGCCCGTTAAATATTTGTTTAAATTTTCCGTGAAATCTGGAATTTTTCCAATTATTTGAAAATCATCATACGCCATTTTGAAGTTATTATTAATCAACGCCTCAAAATTGAACTTCAAAAAAGTTCAAAGTGCCGTTTTCGAACATTTGATGTTTTAAAAACCAAAATTTTATTCCTGATTTCTATTAAAATTAAATAAATGCTTTCGCATAAGAAAATTGTTGAAATTGAATAAGAAGTTTGGAAGAAAATCAGTTTAAAAAAGTGGTTCTATGGCAGGTACCGTTAATAAATTATTTTCGTAAAAAAAAAATTAGTAAGAGATATCCCTTGTCTTGAAATAAATATTTGATTTTTTTAGCCGTTTTCGAGATAATTAATCTTTTCCACAAATGGTAGGTATATGAAGGGTAAAGTCATTTTTGATCGAAAAATATTAACTCCCCTGTACAGAATGTAAAAACTGCTACAAGTTTGAAGTGGAGTATCGTTTAGACTAAAGCTCCTTATACATACCGACAGGCATCCTCCCAGAATGACAGACTGTCAAACTGACGGACAGACGGAATTTTGAGGCCCACTTTTTCGCGTTCCCTATCATCGTTATTTAATGCTTGATTATAATCAAGCGTAAAATAACGATAGTAGCTGGTGTTCAAAAAGACCAAAAACTGTAGGTATATTTTGAAAGTCCATATTTTACCCAAATTTAACCGTATTCAATTTTTGTGACCATTATATTGAAAGATGAAGTATCTTCTTTTCTCCTTTACATGTTCAATATCTATAAAAACATCCAACATGTCGTTTATTTTTCTCTTTTTACTTGCGATATAGGTAGGTACTATAGGGCAAGTTTAGGATTCGTAAAACAAATCGAACTCGAGATAACAATTTTACATGACATTACGATGATGGAGAATGCCAAAAAAGTGGGTCCGGCAATTCTGTCTGTCTGTCTGTCTGTAAGAACCTCGAGCTACAGCCTAAATTACTGAAGCGATTTTCTTCAAACTTGGTAGTTAACAGTTTTGGGTGATTCCCTAGAGCAGAAATTGAAGTTTTTTTTTAGGACCAAAACTAAAGGTACCTGTCATATAACGGAAACAGAAAAGTTGATTTATTTCAAAAACGGCTTTAACGATTTTGATTAAAATTTTTCTGCTTACTGTTACAGATAAGAGCCTCCTTTGATAATAAAAAAAATATTTTTTGTACCGTTATTAACGGTACCTGCCATAGAACGGTTTTTTGGATTTATGAATTTCTCAAAAACGACAAAACAGATTTCGACCAAATTTTTTAATACAGAAACGTTTAAACAATCATTATTTAAAAAAAATTTTAATTTTTCAAAAAACACATTTTTGGATTTTTAAAAAATATTTCAAATTTTTTTTTGGAAAAATCAATTTTTTGGAAACGAGTTGGTGAAAAATTTTGAAATTTTGTTTTTATGTGTAAATTAATTATTTATGCAAAATTGCATATCAACTTTTTTTTTGAAAAATGTTAGAAAATTTTTATATAGAAAAAATTATTTTTTTAAAAAATGGCTCTAACGATTTTCGAAAATTTTTTTCTAAAAATTCCTTTTTATACTAGAAATAAAATGGCATACTTAGTTTTTTGTAAAAGATCATTTAAAACGGCATTTAATTATTTATAAAAACAGATTTTATTTTTTTTGCACCACTAACGAAATTCCGTGAAAACATAAAATTTTAAATCTTCCCTTATTTTGTTCAATGAAAAATTTTAACATTAGAGTAACTTTTACCATAAGACAAATACGTGCGACCCCAGTCGTGCAATTTATTTGGATAGTGTTTCTTAAGTTTTTTACAATATTTAAATTTTTAAGATTTTTTAAAAGGATGTTTATCGATAGGAAATTTTATTTTGTTTTTAGTTTTTTTTTTATCTACATATTTAAAAAGAAGACATTGAGACTTTTTCAACGAAAAACGGGTAAAAAATGTTTTGGTACTAAAAACACAAGCATTTCAGTAATTCATTCATGTTGAAACGAAGTAAAGAGAAATAAAATGTTTAAAAAAGTAGAATTTTTAAATATACTCCTTAAACACCACTTACCACCCAATAACCTTTATAATCGTCTTTCTCAAAAAAACCAATAAACTTGAATGATAACTTGTACGTTTACACATTAGCTTTATCTACTTATTCACAATAAATCTTCCCCCAGTACTTAAATTCCAAGAAAAAAAAAAAACTTATTTATTCATCAGTTTCCTGTTATTGGCTATTTCATCCCTCTTATTTTTTTTAACTTCCTTACCATTCTTATTTTTTTATTTGAAAATAACATTTGTCTATGTATAATAGTGATTGATATATATAAATTTTCCTCAAGGCTAAGAGAAATCACAATAACAAAAAAAAACAACAACAATTCCATGAGGTAATGAGAGTTCAAATCGATCGAGGGTAATTGGTATCATTCGATGGGAAATAATTTATTCATTTTTTTTTTATTCTGAAGCATCTGGTAATGTCGAAAATTATTTTACTTCAGAAATGGATGCTGTCTATATTATTTATTTACTGACTTTTTGTTGTTTTTTTGACAAAAAGAAAATAAACACTTATCAGTCACTTTACTGATGGATTTATTAAACAGAAATTTCCATTAAAAGAGAATACATTTTGTGCAAAACTTACAAACGGAAACAGATTGAAAAATATAATTAACAGTAAAAATGGAAGAATTAATCAGGAAAATGTCACTTCATTGAATTTATGGAACAAATAAAAAAAAAATAAAATGCACGACTGGGGTCGCACGAACTTGCTCTTAGAGTTAAAGTTGCTTAAATTTTTAAGAATTTTTATATAAAAATTTGGAAAAAAAAATAAAATTCGTTTTTTAAAAAAAATAAAATAATATCTGAAATTAAATTGCCCTCCAAAACAAGTATGCAGTTTTGATTGATATATTAACATGCATTTTTAGAAAAAAATTTTTCAAAATCGTTAGAGCCGTTTTTTAAAAAACTAATTTTTTATAAATAATTTTTTGGAAAAAAAGTTTAAAAATAAAATTGGTATGCCATTTTGTAGAAATCACTAATCAACATCTAAAAACAAAATTAAAAAAAAAAATTAAATGACCCGTTTTCGAAAATTTGATTTTTCAAAAAAAAATTTTCAAAATTTTTTTAAAAATCCAAAAATTATTTTTTTCAAAATTTTATATTTGGCTTATATTTAAATTATATAAATGCTTCTTCAAAAAAAGTTTCGTTGAAATCGAATAAGCAGTTTTGGAGATAATCGGATTTGAAAAAAACGGTTCTATGGCAGGTACCGTTAATAATGATTTTCAAAAAAAATTTTTTTCATTAGAAGATAGACCTTAACTTTAAACTAACATTTGAATTTTTTAAACAAAATCGTTAGAGCCGTTTTTGAAATATTTCAATTTTACTAAAATCGGTATATGACAAGTACCGTTATTTTTGGTCCAAAAAAATTAATTCCAAAAACCCCTCTGGAGATTCGCCAAATAACGCTGCATACCAGGTTTGACATCAATCTATCCATCCGTTTAGGCTGTAGCTCCTTATACAGACAGACAGACAGACTGACAGACAGACTGACAGACTGACAGACTGACAGACTGACAGACTGACAGACTGACAGACAGACAGACAGACAGACAGACGGACTTCCGGGACCCACTTTTTTGGCATTGTCTACCATCGTAATGTCATGGAAAAATGTTATCTCAACTTTTTTTTTTTTACGAATGCATAACTTGATATATAGTACCTATATCGCAAGTAAAAAATCCTGAAAAAAAGTCCTTGAAACAACAAAAAAGAGAAATATATTTTTTTCTATATTTTAATACACACTTACCTATGACATAGGAATACCCGTCCAGAGTAAGGACACACTTTCGTGTTGTCCCACTACTGGACGGATATCTCAGCGATCTGGCAAATAATCCTTTGGGGCACATCATCGAACTCTGTCCGGGACTATTCATGGTACTGCCAGTGCAACTGACTTGCCCATCGAAGCCGATATTCTCGCTGCCCATGGAACTATCACCCCCAGTACCACCACCATCGATGTCACTGTCTTCCGTTTGTATTGAAACATCATCGGTCCACGAATCGACCGTTGCCGACGACTCACCGTCCACCTCCCAGTCCTCAACCACACGATTAATGTCCCGACGTTGGTTTTCCGCCCGTCGAGCACACGAATTACCCGGATCCGATACACACTTATGCACAATGTCCTTGGGCCGACTTACGAAACTGCATTGTAACGTTTGTGGTTTCTCTCTTTTGTGGCTGTGATTGTTGTTATTTGTTGTTGGTCGTTGTTTTTCCACAGAATCCTCCATTGTGTTTTTGAGAGAGAAGGATATAAAATAAAAAAAATCCTTAGTCCTTCTAATCAACTACATAGACGAATAACGTTCAGTCGGTGCTCTTCTACGAAGAAATTACACTCTCTGAATTGCAGTTCAGGAACAGAAGAAGGATATTACATTTTCTTTTGTTGTTTGTGATTTTTATTGTTGGTTTTTTTCTTTTAACATGAATAAATGTATGTCCTTTGTGAAGAGAGAATCCTTTTTTCTATAAGGACCTATATCCAAACCAACAACTGTGTTTAACCTTTTAATTTCAATGAAAAGTTTTTTACCAAGTAATCGATTCAACTTAGTTTACCGAGCAAAAAAGGATTTTTAAATAACAACAAAAGGACGACTTTCTTTTTTATTGAAGTTGATGCCAGTTACAAAACTGTTTGTGCATTCAAATTGTATAAGAAAACTTTCGACACGCTTAAATAAACGTTAGCAAGAGAGAGAACGATTTAGTGAATGGGAGGTGGAATTTAAATTTTGCGTGAAATTTGTTGTCGTTTTACCTGCCGTCGAATCCCTGAAGGACGCGATTTTTTTTTTATCAATTTTTATTATATTAATTTTTTTTATTCACTGTCTGTGTATTGATCTTTAAAAAAATTTAAATTTAAAATAAATAATAAAAATAAAGTAAAAGCAACCATAAGAAAACTCGATTTAAGATGCTTTTTATGCCCTTTGAAGATAGTAGACAGAAAATAAAACCCTAAAACTTATTGCTCAAAGGGAGTAAGAAAATATTTTTTTTTTTTTTGTAATGGTATCGATATGAATTTTAATATGAACATGAACATACAGGGAAATTATGAATGTAAGATATAAAATTTCAATTTGTTGAAAGATTTAAGAATATGAAGATTTTTTTTGAAAGAAAATAAATACTTTGATATGTGCACGAAAATAAAAGAAAAATATGCAAAATATCACGTATACACCACAGTGAACGAGGGGAATTTGGTTTTTATTTGGTATGTAAAATATTTTTAAGAAAAAAATAAAATAAAACGAGTTCAAAATGATTTAAAATCCTTATATTGACAAATTTTATGCACATATTTTGTATGAGGTAATGGATATGTATTGACAAATAATTTATATTCGAGATTCATGGAAGAAAGGTAAATGTACCGAAAGAAGGCTACATTTTTTTTTTTTTTTGTAAATTTCCATGAAAAATTTAAAATTTAATATCTGTTGGAGGAATTGAAAAGAAAATTGCTGTGTTTTAAGCCAGGTGATGTATTAAAACCATTCAAGCGAGCAGCTATTGGTAGAAAAAGAAAACCTTAAAAAACTTCTCTTTCTGAGAAGAAAATAATAAAATTGTAAAAAAATATTTTGAGTGGTCTTAGACCTAAATATTTTTAAAAGATGAAAATTCAAAGACCAAAAGCAGATATAAGGTCAGCTTAAAAAAAAATGCATATATCTTGAAAGTATCCTTAAGCTAATACCTAATGGTAAGAAACTATGTTGTTACTATTACATTTATCAGCACAAACTTAGGCCTTTCAGCTCATGTATATATAAAATGAGGCTTCGGACTATCTTGGTTTTTGTATAAATGTTGTTTGGCTTTTGCTTTAATAATGCAGACTACAATTTCTAAACTAGGTTCCACCATTTTTAATAAGGATGAAAAAACGTCAAGGCAAAACTTGTAGAACAGCCAATTAGCTATATAACTTTCTTACCTTAATTTATAGGTACCTATTTGCAATGTAGGTATAATTTATGACAAGTTTATGATTCCTAAATAACTCGAGTTAACAATCAAATTCCGCAATTCTGTATGTCTGTGTCTGTCTCTATCCCAAGCTGCAGTCTGAACAACTTAAAGAGAATTACTTCAAAACTTGAAGCTAAGAATTTTAAGTGATTTTTGTACCTACATTTTCAAGGAGAAATTTATTTTTTTAGGATAAATAATAACGGTACTTGCCATATAACAAAAATTAAAAAAAGTTGTTTTCAAAAATTTCTCCAACAATTTTTATAAAAAAAAAAAACACATCATGTGTCAAACAAGGTCGCACTTTTGTAGTCAAAATAATTTTGTTAAGATCGTTAGAAACATTAATAAAACCGTTTTCTTGATATCTTACTATCTCGTAAACGATACTACAAAAAAAAATCATGTGTGCAATTCACACGTGGTTGAAGTGAAACCTTAAAAATCATTTAAAAAAAAAATCGAAAAAATATAACTTTTTTTTATTCCATCACTTTTTTGTATGACAACCTACAATAAATTTTATACCATCTGAAAGCTTATTGTTTCAGCTCAAAACATTTATATCGACCATGTTTATACAACATCTACAAAAAGAACTAGAATTTTTTTAACCCAATTAGTTTTCATAAAAAAAGCAAAACAACCAATCTCTTTTCTCTTTTAACGCCATTAAATAAATTTTTTAAAAGACAACCTATATTAAATTTTATATCATTATTATTTCACCTTTGACGCTTCAATCATATTAATTTCTACCATGCCTACAAAAAAAGTAAGAATTTTTTAAAGCCAACCATGGCGAAATTTCAAGCTGAGATTACGGTACTTCCTTTACTGCTGGCTGGTCATTGGCAACAAATCTTCACAGGTGTTTTGAGGTATTTTTCAAGTTTTTCAATTTAAGATTATATAACTTGAGCACGTACCGTTATGTGTGATATATTAAATAAAAGGTAATATTATCAGCATGCGTATTAAAGTTAAATAAATTTGTTATATGCTCTAGATCAAAAGAATTAACGTGTTTAGAAAAAGAACATCTTTTCAACGTTATCTCAGAATTTTGAATATGAAATCATAATTTATTTAATTACCTATCTACTGTATACATTTTATTCATCTATCTATTAAAACAAAAAAGTTATGATCAATTGATTTTTCGTTTCGCTTTTTCGTTTCATCTTGTTTCAAATCACTACGATACTAAAGAAGTTTTCACTTCAAAAAATTAAAATATTTTTCCAAAAACTTTTAATGAATAATTATTCTTAACAATTTTACGAACACTTTTCATAAAAATTGTTTTTAGATTTAAAAAAAAGTGCATTTTTTTTTTTTTTTTTTTTGAAAAATGGCCGGTGGATTATATTTCGTATGTCGGCCATTCCATTTGCATTATAGGACATTTTCAGGCTTATTATCCAGTTTATCTCTTTGAAGAAGCAATCTTTTTTCTTGAAACTTGGTGGGTCTTAAGGGCTCATGATAAAGTTGAATTTCTAGAAGTTTCAAGAAAAACTCATTCAAAATATCTAAACTATTAACAGACAAAGACGGTAAGGATTTATCTGTGAATAATTTGGCTATGTCAATATGTCTTCTCCGTTACTTTTGAATGGCTCAAGTAGCACACTGGTATATAAATTGGTGTAAATTCATTAATTTTGGTGTAAAATTGAGGAAATTGAAAAAATATGGTGTATTTCTCAAAATTATTGGTATAAAACTTATACTCTTTTCTGTAAAAAATTTAAACATTTTTTTTAAGATTCAGTGCAAAAAATACACCTATTTTCAGTTGTTTTTATAATATACCATTAATGGTGCATAAAATTATTCGATTCTGAAATCAACCAAAACGGTATATTTTGTACACTCTCTTTGGTGTAGGAAGTACACCCTGTGGACATAAAATTCACCAGAATGCATAAGTGGGAGACGCCATATTTTTCAATGGCTGCCATTTAAAAAAAGAAGACAGCGATTAATTATTTTACTATAATAGTATATTTATCGACCTAATTATCCCGCATTCTTGGTTTTTTCGATTCGGTATATTATATTACAAAAGAACTCTTCTAAAAAAAATTAAAAACAACAAAAATATTATAATTTTTGAAAAACTGATTTTTAAAATCGTAAACAAAAATCATTAATTCACTGACATTTTTGAGGCCTTCGATTTTTAGAGGGGGTAGTATCTAAAATTAGTAGACAGACACAGAATGTGTTTCGTTATTAAATTTGGCAAACAAATTCATATTTAACCATTAGTTTCTTATGGCAATATTATAAAAGTGAATAAAAATTCATTTTCATTTATTTCATAAGAAATATAGTGTGAATTAGAATTCATCAAACTGTTTGAGGTAAAAAATAAACTTTGGCTCAAATTTTAAATCAGAATAATTTAAATGGTGTATTTTATCCATAGATTTATTGTGTATTTTTCAATTTCAAAGGGATAATTTTCACCAAAAAACCAAATCATTTAATATACCACTAGCGCCATTTATACACCAAAAATCGGTATACTTTTTTAACCACCGGAGTTTATTATGTACGAGAAAATGGTGTATTTTTTATATTCAAAATGTATATCACGATAGGGCAAAAAATACACCAAATATTTTGGTGTATTTCAGACTTTTGTGCTACTTGAGGGCCGATGTGTCGATTGTGATTTCTTTTAGAAAAGCACACTCATTTTTTTTATTTTGAAAATTTTTAATATAAATAAAATATATTTTTAAGAATAATCAAAACCAGTTAAAACAAATTATTTCGTTTCTCGAACATCAGCACAATGTTTCTGTTTTCTCATCTCTCATTATTATACCTCTAATTTTATAGATTCCAGTAAAATAGTAAGTTGCATTCCTCCCTTAAAGAAGTTATCCCCGTAAAAGTCGCACATACAAAAATGTTAAAGTTGCTAAAGCAATTTTTTTTCTACTTAAAGTTAACAAATTTGAGTTCCTTTTCTGTGCTCAAAAAATTCTAAAAATCGACATTTTTAGAAGAATTTTAATGTAAACCTCCAAGGCAAAAATAAGTACATAGTTGGGCTATTGGTCTTTTTAATTTTAAAAAGAAACAAATTTGAATTTTTTTTCGCTAGCTTAAAAAAAGTGTTTTGTAGTTAAAAAAAAACAGCAAAAGAATTAAAATTTCAGTTCAATTTTAAAATAATATGATTTTAAAAAAATCCTATTTCCTCAAATGCTGATTACAAACAAAAAAATAACTCCAAACTTATTCCTATACCTATCAAAAATACTCTATCCATAGGATTAAACTTGGAAAAAACAAATCTCATTCAACTTTTTTTTTTTTTTTTGTTACTCGTTGTGAATTTTGTTCGTTTGATAATTTAATTAAATTTAAATTTGTTTGTCTACGCAAAAAAAAAAAAAAAAAATACAGAAAAACTCTATAAAATCCGTCCCCTAAGGCACAATTCGCGTAAATTTGTTTACCCAGTTTTTCTCGTTTAAATTCATTTAAATCAAAACAAATTGCCTCCCACAATATAAAATAAATTTTTTATCAAAGCAAAATTATTAATCAGCGAATATATCATGTGGATTGTGTTCCGAACTTTATATAGCGTTTCGCTTGCATGCTGGTTGATCTAATTTCAAATTCCGTTTGCGTGTGTCTATGTCTGTGTATTGAATTGAAAAGAAATATAGGTTTTGTGTCTCTCTAAATATTTGTTACCAATTTAAAAGCAATTAGAAGGTCGATACAAATATTTTAGTTATTTAGAAGTAATAAAACTATTTAACGCCTTTAACCTAGCTGAAAATAAAAATACTCAATTAACACCTTTTTATATGGTTTGTTTGGGTATGAAAGTTTTTGGACCAAAACAAAATTCAAGCTAAGAAGTGATTATTGTTATTCAGTATTGCGCAATTTTTTTTGTAATAAATTCCAACTAAATAATTCACTTTTTGAGGAATTCGAAATTAAATCCAACAAAATTGAACAAAAAAAAGGTTTAAATTATTCAAAAAATACAAATATGGCGGCCAGTCGTTAGATTTGGACAGTAATCAATTAGACGAGTGTTTTTCGTGTTCAAAAGTCGTCACTTTGATTGAATTATGAATTATTCCAAACAGACAACCAAAACAAAAACAACAACAACACAAAAAATATGATAAAAACACCAATAAAACACGTGACGTCCATGTTTTTTTTTTTTGTCAAATCAAACGATATGGATTTATTATTTATACTTGGTCGGATTTAATGTGATCAAGTTTGGTTGCAACTGTCACTTCTTGTGTCAGTCATATGTCTCATGTGTGTTTTGCTCGTTCAAATGACAGAATGGTTTTGTGTGGTGTTAAATGAATTGCCATCATCAACCAAAAAAAATAAAAACAAAAAATAAATAAATATGGAATCTATGCCATGCGGTGTTTTGTTAATTCTCCCCAGAGAGAAAGATTTAAATCAGACTTTGACTTCAGACACCCGGTTACAGACGACCGACCACCGCTTATATGGCACAGACATGTGTGTCTGGCTTTTTGGCTTGACTTGGTATCACATTCGCAGCCGGCCGGAGGAATCTGGTTGAAGCTGAACGGTGTGATGTTGTACAGCAACAAGCCAGATGATGCCGTACAGCAGTAGAATGCAATTGCATTTTAAGGTGTGATCCGATATGAGTGATGCCTCCGAGGTATTGGAATGACATACATTTTTTTTTTGCTTATTTTTTTTTTCTTGTAAGTTTGTAGAAAGACCGCATGTGGTTTTAGAGGTTTTTAAAGGCAAACAAAAACAAATAAAACATGGAAGATACCATACTTGTGGGATTAAGTTGATTGAATGAAGTGGCGTGTAACCCACGCAAAAAATGTAGCAAATGCTCGCACGATAATGTTACAGGAGAGTGCGTTTTTTTGACCAGCTCATGGTTACTTATAGGATTTAGGTTTGTGTGTTTTGTGAAATTACATTGAAGTTTGAATTAAATAGAAAAATGTATCTGCTTTAAAATGAAGGAAAAGCTAGGTAATTATTCATGAATAATAATTTTATTGCATCGTCAATAGTTTTTTCCACGTGAAAATGTCCAACAAATAAGATTATCTGTTTATAGAGCTGATTATGGGATTCGTCTATAAATATATATAATTCCCATCTGGTTACCACAGAAACAGAAATATTCATAAGTTGTCAAGTAAAGTCTGGAACAAACAACAAATTGAGTTCAGCTTGAGTTAGAATAGGTATCAATTTGAGGTAAAGACAGTACCAATTTTAACGGTTTAAGGATCTAAGAGTTGCTGGTGGTCCAGAAGAATTATCAATGACGCCTGAGGATAGATATCTGAGGATTGCTGTTTTAAAGTGACGCATCCGTTCAGTCAATGGGGACAAATCTGAAAAAAGTTGTGTCGTGCTAAGTTTGGATGCAGCATTGAAGAGGGGTTCGTTCTAAATATATTAATTGGTCTTGGGAGAAAACCGCCATTTTGAAAACCGTGTTTATTTATTATTTGTTTATTTACCTGGGGGATCATTCCGTAATTTTGAAAACGATAATCGAATCGATGATACTCGTTTTACAGTTTGAGAATCTTTAAAGCTATTTTAAGTCAATTCTGAACTTTTGCTTTATGTATCGTCGGCGTAAAGCAAAACTGTTCGAAGTCACAAAAAGCAAATTCAACAGGGGACGATTATTAAGTTTCAAATTGGTTTAAAGCGACATTTTTCTGCTCGTTCGCCATTCAAGTTATGTTTTTTATAAAGTTTGTTCTTTTCTATTGAATAAAATATAGTTTACCTCATTAGTAGGTGCATACTATTTTTAAATATTTTTAAAAACTGAAAAACCCTAAATTGGACATAGAAACATTTCTATACAATTACACACTTTCGTTAAATAAAAAGTGGACTTAGAAAAAAATATGTAGGAACTTAGAACAATCAAGAATACTCGGGTCTCATTTTCAGAAGGCTACTTAACACTGTTTATTGTTCTTATTCCCCTTAAATTATATTATCTGCACCCTCAAATTATTAAAACTGCATCACTATCTCATTTTCGGTAAAAAGTGGATTTGGAACAATTTTGCTTTACGACGACGGTATGTAGATATGTACATATATCGATGAAATTTTGACTCTTAGCTTTTTATTCATTTAAGAAAATTTCCAAAACTCTTAGTAACGAAGAACCTCTTCAAATGTTCGAACCTGCTAAGCGGCCACATATAATCCATTTACTCAGTACTACTGAAACAGTAGAATAGTTACGTTTAATAAAAAAAAAAAAACTCTATGTAGTAGTAAATTATTGAACCTGCATAACCCTTAAACGTTTTGAACACTCTAGTTGATTGAACTTCCATTCTAGTGAATTTTTAAAGTTTTTTTTAAGCTAGTTTGACTTGGAATTTTCTTCACAGAGTACTCTTCAATTATCTCGTTAAATTTTAATAACAAAAATATTCATACTCACTCCTATAAAAGCTCACCCCTTTATATTGATATGCATTTTATTTTAAAAAGAAAAACATGTCAAAAAGTAAACGCGAAACAGTATTTCCATGAGTAATTTCGATATGAAAAAGTCATATTAATTTTATGTTTAAAAAATATAAATTTCTTAAGCTTTGAACTTTATGCTAAATCAAGAGCATAAAATATATTTCTACAGACTTTTTAAAGAAGTATCTTAACCTATAAAGTCTTCTTAAATAATAAAATTTCCAACTTCTAAAAAGCTTATAACTTTTATTTCTACAGTAAAAAAAAAACGTTATACTCAGACTCATAAAATAATCTTCAAGCATAAAATTAAACACAGAAAACAAAAAAAGAACTTCAGGTGTCAAGAGAGATAGAGGTGAAACTTCTGCTATTATTCATGAGTATACTTTTCCAGTAAGTGGATATAGAATAAAAAAGAAGGAAACACAGAGTGTATATTTTTTTCAATAGCTGCCATAAAATACCTTTGCCATCTTGAATTCGATCGATGTCAGTTATACTCGTTGTAGTTGTAAATGTTCTTACACATGCAAGAAAAAATTATTAAGAAACGAATTGTTGTAATTCTTTTTTCTTTTCTATAAATAAAAACTCTGATAGGAATTTTACTCAACTTGGGTATTAATAATTATAATCGGAAATGTTTTTAGGGAAATACAGGACTTTTTTTTCTATTGTTAAGTTAGGGTTCGAAAGCCTACCCTTAATGTTGGGGGATTGATTTTTCTCACACGAAAAAGTGTTGTACCTATGTAAAAGATTGTAAAGGTACGATAGTATTTTTCGGGCGTCCTTATAATGATGGTTGTAATGTAAAAGTGTTTCCGGTGATTTATGAGGTTTTCATAAAACACATTATCTTATGTCTAGAGATAGGTACCTATGATATTCGTTGAATATTCGACATAAAAAGCACATTAGTATTGGAATAAATCGATAAAAAATAATAACCTGCCAATTAAAAGTTGACGGTTTTAGGGCAGAGTGTTTCTGGTTCAACTTGAGTATTTAATTGAACACATTTGCTATTGTTTTTTTTTTCCTTTATAATAATTGAATCATCGTTATTGCAGTTGCTGAATCAATAAATATATATTTTTTTCTATTCAAATTAAAACAAATGTTTAAAATTGAAAATTGGATTAATGAAGTTGGCTCTTTTTGCGTCAACTGAAAACTTTGAAAAAATTGACGCACATTTAAATTACTAATAAAGAAAAACGTAAAGTTTATATTGACTGGCTAGAAATATTAGAAAACTTTCAAATATCGTTCTGGCAAAAATTCTCCATAAAAATACATACCGAAATTTTTTTTAAATGCTACTTTAAATGTTTATCTTGTTTGTTAATTTAAAATTAACAAAATTCCCGCGAACTGAATAGGTGTCTTAGTACAATTCAACTGATGAGTAGAAAAATGAGATCCATGATGGACCGCTAAGAGTATAAGTCCCTATATTAAATCAATGTTTTAACGAATTCAATAAATTGATGATAATTGATATTGATAACATTATTATCATGTAATTTTGATTAACATTTTTACTTGCGATATAGGTACTATAGGGCAAGTTTAGGATTCGTAAAAAAAATCGAACTCGAGATAACAATTTTACATGACATTACGATGATGGAGAATGCCAAAAAAGTGGGTCCGGCAATTCTGTCTGTCTGTCTGTCTGTCTGTCTGTCTGTCTGTCTGTCTGTCTGTCTGTGTGTCTGTCTCTATCTGGAGCTGCAGCCTAAACGAGTGAAGTGATTTTCTTCAAACTTGGTAGTTAGCAGTTTTTGGTGATTCCCTAGAGGGGAAATTGAAATTTTTTTTTTATGACCAAAACTAACGGTACCTGCCATATAACGGAAATAGAAAAGTTATTTTTTTTCAAAACCTGCTCTAACGATTTTGATTAAAATTTTTGTGTGTAGTACTACACATAAGAGCCAACTTTTTAAATAAAAAAAATATTTTTTGTACCGTTATTAACGGTACCTGTCATAGAACGGTTTTTTTCGTTTCTGAATATCTCGTACAACATTAACCCGATTTAAATGAAAATTTTTATACAAAAGTGTGTAAGTAAAGATAATATTAAAATTTTAGAAAATTTTCAAAAAACGCATTTTTGGTTTTTTTAAAAATATTTCAAAATTTTTTTTTGAAAAATCAATTTTTTGAAAACGGATCAATGAAAAATTTTGAAATTTAGTTTTTATGTGTAAATTAATTATTTCTTCAATATGGCATACCAACTTTTTTTTTTGAAAAATGTTAAAAAATGTTTATATATAAAAAACTATTTTTTTAAAAAACGGCTCCTACAATTTTCGAAAATTTTTTTCTAAAAATACCTTTTTATACGAGAAATAAAATGGCATATTTGTTTTTTTTTTTAAGATAATTTAAAACGGAGTTTAATTAATTATAAAAACAGATTTAATTTTTTTATACTACTTATGAAATTTCTTCAAAATATCAAATTTTAAAAGCTTTAACATTATAGTTACATTAAGCATAAGAGCAAGTACGTGCGACCCCAGTCGTGCAATTTATTTTTTGTTGTCTAAGAAATTAAACAAATATGGACTAACCCAACTAGCAACTACTTAATTTATGATTAGAAAAGAGTTATGTTTGTTTTTTTTTTCTTTATATTTATTTTTTAAATAAATACATTTTTGTAAGGCGAATATTTAATATTTTAAAAATATTTTAATATCGGCAATAAATTATCAAGAAGCAAACAAGTTTCAATTCATTTAATGAACATTTCATTAAAAATACCAAAAATACCAAATACCAAAAAGATACATTTTTAATTGTTGGAATAAATTAATTAAATACATTTTTATTTATTTGAATATATAAATGTATTTTGATTTGTGTGCGGAACAATATTTGCAATTAGTGTTAACAACAGTTATTCTTAATAATGATAAATGGTATAAAAGCTTTTAAACACAATTCGCTAGAAATGTTGATACCTATTTATTGAATTATTTCAATCATAATTTAAGAATATTTAAATTATTATGAGGTAATTTTATGAAAATATTAACATTTCTTTTGGAATTAAATACATATTATAATATTTTATATTAAATTATTTTGGAAAATTTAGTGAATAAGTGTCATTAAAAATTGCATTTTCTGTTTAAAAACATATCTATAACCATTGGAATCAATCGTTTTGTTTTGTTTCTTTATAATAATTTTCTGGGACTTTTTCTCTAGACGGGATACTGAAATATTAGTTTGGACTAAAATAAATTTTTTGACATATTTGTAGTTACGCAAGAAAGGTCGTTCTTTAAAAATAAAGAAAATTGATTTGGAACTATTACACTGGTTTACAAGGATTTTGTTGCCGAAACAAAAATATACTTTTCTGAAGGTTTTTAGTGTGTTGAACTCGAATCCGAAGTCAGAAACAACTAATCAGATCCCGTTTTTTGAGATATTACCGTTAGAAAATGCAAAAAATCGTTTTTTTGATTTCTTCGGACCTTATTCTTTTGTATAAGGAAAATTGTTTGAGAATATTTAGTAACGGTTTCTATAAGAACTGTTTTCCATCTTTCGGTACCTGTTTAAATCCTTTCAATATCTTTTGTATTGCCCGAGATATCTTAAAATTAAGTAAGTGGGATTTTCTTCATATATCATAAAGGAGATAATGACGTTATAAAATTTATAAAAATACCAAACAACTGAGGATATCTCGGGCAATAAAAAAGATATCGGAAAGATTTAACCAGATTTAAAAATGTGATAAATAGTTCTTATAAAAACCGTTACTAAATATGCTTACACAATTTTCCTTATATAAAGGAATAAGGTCCGAAGTTCTGCATACTCTAACGGTAATATTTCAAAAACGGGAGCTGATTATTTTTTTTTTGACTTCGGATTCAAGTTCAGCACACCGAAAACCTTCCGAAAAGTATATTTTTGTTTCGGCAACAAAAAAAAAGTTTAATTTTGTTAACCAGTGTTATTAACGGGTTAGCTGTCAGTAAACCATTTTCTTGATTTCCGAACTCCTCCTTTTTTTGTTAACAGATTAGAATTTTTTTTAAACTTTGTTTTAATATTATTTCTGACGAATGACTGCAACAATATTTAAATTTGTCTTGCTCTTTAGGCCATGTATTGTATTGTGACATTGCGCTTTTTTCGAAAACTTTTGGATATCGAGTAAAAGTTAGTATACAGCATAAAGGCTGACCCGGTTCTATTCAAAATTTACAAACAAATATTTTTCATTATTTTAATAAATAATGTTGTTCAAATTTTCAAAACAAAAGTTTTGGAAAAAAATTACCTAATTTATTTATTATTTATAATTTTTTAAATATATGATTGAGAAAGACCAAAACAAACTTATATTCTAAAAAAAATATGGTTTAAGGCAAAAATTAAGCCCAATTAGTTACTTTTTTCATTACTTTGGTGACAAAATCTATATCGGAGTTTAACTTAAACGGTCACTGTGGCGTATGTGAAACATTTTTTAAGTTTTTTTTTTATTATAAAATTTTTTGAATTTCGTTGAAACAGTTTTTTTGTTTACAAAATTGCTTTCAAAACTCACCTAAGGATATATTCGAATAGGGTGGAAATACTTCAATTCTCTTAGAAGTCCAATAAATTATGATTCTAAATGAACAAATCTTATAGGTAATTTAATGAGAATTTTCAAACTTAAGTTTAAGACTTTTCAGCACACAAATAAATTGCCCAAAATTATTTTGGTTAAAAATTTTGTCTTTGAGAGCTAGAACTTATCGAATAGCTATCAAATTGACTGTAAATATCTGTCTAGACAGAAAAAATCGAATTTTTGCTAAAATTATTTCATAAAACAATATCCATCAATCAATTTCTATTTCTTACATTTATTTGCCAAAAAGAAAATTCATTGAATCCAAATTTAATATTTGGCAACAGAGAAAAAGAAAAAACTTTCTCATATCTAATCAATAAATACACAAAAGATAAAAATGTTTCTCTGTATCTAATACAATCTAGCTATCGTTGAACATCGTCGGTACCTATTTCAAACTCTACCTCCCATCGATTTGCTCTTCGTGTGACCTTTTGTCGACCATTACATTTTTTGTATCAATTCCAACAAAACTGCATCCCACAGAGTATAAAAATGAATATTAGGGATGAAAATACCAAAGTTGTCCTTTCAAAAAAACTTTTTGCGTATCTAACCTCTGAGTTAACCATCCAAATAAAATTGTTCAAATTTTTGTGTTATTTTTTTGTGACACTTTTTTTTTCTTTTATTTTTCTGTCAACCCATCCTTGTCCCTTCTCTAACCATATTTTTGGAAAATGTCCAATTTCCCCATAACGATATTATACACAATATCTCTCTGTGCCAACAACGAAAAATCTTATCTTTGTTAGGAATTGTCGACAATTGTCATGGATGACAGTAACAAATTGAATATGAACAAAAACGAAATACCAAAAAAAAAGGAAAGGAAAATAAATATTTGATTTGATTATTTTCCACGCAAATTGGCACAATGTTTTCTACCGTTTTCATTTTTGTCTGTTTTAAGTGGGATGAAAAACTTTTAAATCAAATTTTTATAAAACCAACAAAAAAAAAACTTTAAAATCAGAAAACCTCCTTAATTTTGTTTTTAACATATTTTAATTGAAAGAATTCACTTCACTTTGATGATAGATAATGACATTTTAACTCAATTAATCAAATTAAATTAAATAGTTTCCATTTCAATTGCAAACTTGCAGTCAACCGAAAATAACCAAACCAACTTGAGTTGTCCAGTAGTGCCCAGTGAAGAATTTTATTATTAAAAAAAAAAAAAAAAATATAAGAAACCAGTTAAAATGGTAATTTGATCAACAATTTAACAATTTTTTGTCATTGATTTGAATTTGTGCTGCTGCAAAATTAAATAGATCCAATTAATGGTGTTTGCTGCCACGTAAGATGGCAATTAAATGTCTAAATTTTAACAAGAAAGGTTAGTATCTATACAATTTTTGTACGTATAGTGGCGAACTTTTTGAATGCAAATTACCCAAAGAGTGTTGATAAGTGTGCTTACTGCTGCGAGTTGAATTTCTTATAACAACTTTTTTGCAAGCAAAACAAGAAAAAAAAATTGTAAAATAATATTTAAAGTAAGCAATTAAATACTTAAAGAGCCAGGTTATGAACATGCTCAAGTTGTTGAGAGCAAATTTGTTCTAATTAATGTTTAGTTTTGAATTTTCGATTATAAAATTAATAGAGATGTCAAAAAATTGCAACAATTTTAATAAATTTATTTAGGGGTCAGCTATGCCATAGGTTTACATTTTTCTAAATTAGATCATAAGCCATTCTATAAGAATAATAAGATAAATCACAGAAATAAGTATTTTAAATTGGTTTTCGTACATGCCACCGGATGAAAACTTTGCTTCCGAGGGTATGATCCCACCTTCTATGTAAAACGGATATAGGTACAATATATTTTGCACTTCTTGTAAAAAAATCTTTTGCGGAAAGCGTTAAAATTTAAATTGTTAAAAATGGAAGTTATTGTGCAGATTGTTCTCAAATCTGTGGAATTATTTCACTATTGAATTTGGTCCCCATTTTATGAAATTTCTCTATTATAAAATTTAGCTAATTTAGATTTTTGGTTAGAAAAGCTATTTCACGGATTTTTTTTTTTTTTCAAAAAGAAATTGTTTAATAGTTGTTTTGACGATGGAATTGGGTCACATAGAAAATCGACCTACACCAGTGACATTTTTCAAACATTCCTTTTTTTCTGTGTCCCGTAGGCACTATTAAAATATTAAACAGACCTTGTGAAGTACATAAAGGTCAAAGCTCTGTGAACTACGAAGGCCTTCAAAGCTTCGAAAGGAGTGGGCTACAGTATCGTAACCAACCTCTATTTTTTTTTGAAAAAAAAAGAGTCATACATTCAACAAAATTTACCTAAGAACTGTATTGGAGTTTCAGCTCATAATGCAAAAATCTGTCAGAAACTTTACTTTGCTGAAAAAGTAAAATAAAGTTCTCAACTTTTTCAAAAACTTGGGCAACAGAAGTTTTTGATAAAGTTTTCCCAAAGAACTATAATTTAGAATTCAAATAGTACTCTGATCGTTTCGAATGAGGACTGTTAAAGGAAAATTTAATCTGAAGAAGATGCATTTCAAGATGAATAAACTGATATTTTACTAGGTACACCACAAAATTTAAATATTTTGGAAGGCCATTATTTGTTTTGTAAAAATTTGAGTGAGACCCCTTAATGTTTGTTTTGCGAAAAAGTTATCGATTTATCAAGCTCTGCATAACGAACAATTTTGAGCCGCTTGTTAAACGAAAATTTTAAAGGACGACAAAAACTTTAACCATTCATTTTCACTGAAACAGTTGAAGTATCCAGCTACTTTGTTATGTTTCCTTGTCTTTAAGTTGAACTCAAGAGACAGCAACGTTCATTGATGGGGAACGTAAAATTTTGGAAAGAATTACTTCGAGTCTTTTTTGGATCGGTTACATAGATTTGGCGATTGATAGGGATATTTTTTTTTCAATAATCGGTTTGCGTAATGCCATATGAAGTGTCACAACTGCAATCAAATTTCAGAACAAGCCAGTTAAGAAAGACATAATCACCCTTTTCGTTTCTATAAAACTTGCTGAAAATACCCAGAAGTGATAGTTGTTTCAATTAATAGCTAAGCTGATTTTTTTGCGAGTCAGATTGCTTTAACGAAATGCATGTTTTCATTAGAAGAAATTTGCACACAAGAAGCACTAAAAATTAACAAGATGGTGTATAAATGTTGACAAAAAAGTCAGAGTTATAGACAGTCTATCGTATTGATACTACACAAGTCTTGACAGTAGGTATGTTCAATTGAATCGTTTATTTCAGAAACAGCATAAGTCCTTGAGCACTAACTTTTCAGGAGCAACAAAAAACTGTTTTTAATGTTAAAATTCCACAACACTTCAAATTTAAAGTATGCCAAGTTATAATATAGCTAAAGATGCATTTAAAAACCTTAAAAAATCAAACTTTTTTCAAGTTTTAGAGGGTTTTTAAGCCTTTAAAGTCGATGGACTTATGTCGTTTCTGAAATAAACGATTCAATTGCAAACAAAGCGATTAAGTAGAAGAAAACTGCAAAGAATGAAGCATAAAATTATAGGAAATCGTATAATGGAAAACCAACTTAATAGATTTAAGAGTCTAACTTATATAGTTGTAAAAATTAAGGACTTTAAGGTCCACAAAAAAAAAAACTTGAGAATTTTTAATATAAAAATTCTCAAGTTTTGTTCAACTCCGAGTGAAGAAAATGGACCTAAAAGTAGTCGTAGTACGTGTCTTCTGATATTTTGATTGTTCAGATTTTGAAAGCAGTAAGTTATTGACTTTCAGTCATTTTAGTACTTAAAGGCCCTTAGTACTTTTAAAAATTTAAACGAGTCCAAAAGTACTGTGTCTGATTTTTTTTGTTCAATTAACGGCAATAGAAAACTTTATAATCAGATTATAAGTCTCGACTGAAAAGGTAAAGTATCTTATGTCAATTTTGATGATTTTTCAGGAGAGCAAAAACAAACTTCAAAGCTGCCTCCCAAAAATTCTTTCAGGTGTAGATTTAATTGTATAAATCATTTAGATGTCAAATTTTATGATTTTTTTAATTAAATTTATTTCAAAAAGATATTTTTAATAGTTTTCCTGTTATAAGGACCTATAAGGACTTAAATACGTTAAATATGACTTAAGATAGTTTGGCTTTTAAATAAATTGCATTTTATATTAAAATATCTTAAGTCAACATAAGATAACACTGGTCAACAAGGTTTTTGCCAAAGCAACTAAAATATACTTTTCTAGTAGTTTTTGATGTGCTGAACTCGAATCTGAAGTCAGAAAATTGTTATTTTCCTCCGTTTTTTAAATATTACCGTTAGAAAATGTAAAAAAAAAGTCATTTTGGCTGCTTTCGAGGTTATGTTTTTATGTGGGGTAATACATTATGAATAAATTTGTAATAGTGGCTATAAGAACTGATTTTATTCTTTCAAAAAATGTTTAAATCTTTTCGATATCTCCTTTACTGCCCGAGATATTTAAAATTTAAATAGCGGTCTTTGAATCAGAAACAACACTGGCCAACCAAAATAAACTTTTTTTGCCACAAGAACCAAAATATACTTTTCTGAAGGTTTTTGGGTTGTTGAGCTTGAATCCGCAATCAGAAAAATTTTATTAGCCTTAGTTCTTGAAATATTACCGTTATAAAATGCAAAAATAAAGGTTTTTTTTATTACGGTTATATTTCAAGAACGGAGGCTAATAGAATTTTTCTGATTGCGGATTCGAGCTCAGCAACCCAAAAAACTTCAGAAAAGTATATTTTGGTTCTTGTGGCAAAAATTCTGTGACCAGTGACTTAATCTTTAAATTAAGTTTAGTTTCTCTTTGGCTTATTAACTGAAACTTAAGATATCTCGAGCAATAAAAGAGACATCGGGAAAATTAAAACAGTTTTTGAAAGTAGAACATCAGTTCTTATAATAACCGTTACAAATTTGTTTATAATGAATTACTCCACATAAAAACAGAACCTCGAAAACAGCCAAAATGACGTTTTTTTAGCATTTTATAACGGTAATATTTCAAAAACTGAGACCAATCAAATTTTTCTGACTCCAGATTCGGATTCAGCACCCCAAATACTAGAAAAGTATATTTTGGTTCTTGTGGCAAAAAAAAAGTCAAATTTTGTTGACTAGTGTAATTTAAGATTTCACAATAATAAAAAAAAGTCTTAAACCAATATAATCTTAAGTCTACTTAAGGATTTGAATATGTGTCTTTTGAACATTAGATGAAATTGTTTTTGTGCATAAAAAAGCAAAGGGGTGAGATAGAAAGATGCCGATAAGACAGAACTGTAGACCTTTAAGATGGCACTGAGGTTCAACAAAAAAACGCAAAACATCTTAAGTCGACTTAAGATACTTTACCTTTTCAGTCGAGAAGTATTAACTGCTGGATGTTAGCTTTGTGTATAAGTACACACAATATTAACTTGCAGTCAAAACTGAAATAAAATATCTGTGTCTCAAATGACTGCATTAGTAATTATGTAACTTTGTTTATTGATAAAGTGAATACAACATCTCAATATTTTCTTTAATTTTTTTTTCAAACTTTTTGTTCCTAATGGTTAATTGACAGGAACATTTTCAGCAACAAATATGTAAGAAGCAAACAACAATTACGAAGAACTTGTTAACTGCTACTAATACAATTATTGCTGAAAAAATAAATAATGTAGTGAGAAGTTTTAATTACCCTTGCCAACTTTGTTAGAGACGAAAGTGACAGCTGTAAAGAACTATTCAAAGTTTTTATTCACTTTTCTCCCCCAACACAATATTGCTCAATATCTATTTTTAGTTCTTTAACATTTACTGACATTTTTATTAAGTTCTTTTTAATATTATCCTTTCAAGTTTGACAAATATCATAATAATTATGTACGTCTTCTTCTTTTCTTAACAAGACATCCAAATAGAACAAGATATTCATGTATTGGTCTTAAAATAGACTTATATAGAATTCTGAATTCAAAAGGACAATAATTAATATGGATGTGTGTATCTACCAATTAATAAAGTATCTGAATAGCTAATTGGCTCTGATGTATACATTTATATCAAGTAATAACTCGAAGGGAAATATCTTTGTTTTCCTTCGAATATCCTGTGATAAACATCCAGCTTAGTTATATTTTATGTATAAATAAATTTCCACATATAACGCCCCGGCTTAAGGCTGATAAATTCCAAAGGCGGTGTGGATTGTATACATTTTTTTTATATGTAAGTAAGCCAACGCGCGAGTTATTTGTTTGAATGTTTGTTACTTTTATTGGAACGTGCTGCTGGAAACAAATTTATTCTGCGGTCATATAAATTTTTCCTGCGAGTTAATTAATCCACCCAGGACGCAAACAAAAGACCAAACAAAGTGCTCATTAGCCAGTTCCGGTGGGGGATCGCATGGTTTCTCATTTCCTTCCCATTTTCAATGGTGTAAATACAGTAATAATGTGTAGTAATTATATTTTAACTTTCTCAGGAAGTGGAAGAGAGAGCAGAAGAGTCATGGGAGTTACAAGGACATGCCAAGTTATTACCCTCGTATACAAAGTTCATACGGGAATTATACAATTGATTGTATTCCACCTTTAAGTCCTTAAGCGACTTGCGGTGCGATGGTGGCTACTTGAAATATAAGCTTTTCTTATGCAAATTACTCGTTTTTCATGGTCACAAAAGGGAAATTCTATTTAATTTTTTTTTTTTTTCTTTCTTTCCACTTTTTTGCTTTCACATAAGGATCCTTATATTTTTCACTTACATTTTTCAGGAGGGAGAAAAAATTGTAATCAGACTCTTATGTTTGGAGAAACTTATAATTTAAATCCTTTTTATTGTAATCAGGAGGAGAAAATAATGGAAAACGAAACCATTTTTATGAAGAATATAAGCAGAAAGAAAAACACAAAAAATTAATTATGAATGTTTGAAATTTTTTTTATTTAAAGGATTTTTTTCTGAATCCTTCAACATCATCGACCATTATTTTTTTTGTGGTCGTTTTTTTTTTCTTCCTTTTTTGCATTTTAAAATCTTTTTTTAATCGTGTTTACTTTATTTATCTTTGTTTTCTTTTTTTTTGGAAGTGAATAAATTGAGTTGATGTACTCGCAGGGAAAAAATAAAAAGAAAGTGAAGAAAATTGAACACAAAAGTTCAGAGGGTTAATTCTCCAATGAGTGCTTCATTATAGTTATTTATTAGGAGTTCAAGCGGCTTTTTGAATTTAGTGGCTATTTGGGATTTACATTTTTGTGGAGGTGTATACAGCGAACAGATACACAGAGAGTTTAGATGAGCTTAATCCCTTGACAATTGATTGAAGGATTGAAAGTGTTTTTGAATGAAAATAAGAAAAATTAAAAAAGAGAAACTTGGGAGGTATTTGAGAGGGAAAAGTTGTTTGAAATAATTTCAAAAGAATTTTTTTCTAACTTTGAAAATTTAAGCTGCCACAAAGTTTAACAGTTTAACTTTTTATGATGTAGGTTATTACCAACACAATAATGAAAATACATTATGTCGGATTTTTTTTTTCTTTGTTAATTTTTTCAAAAAAATTCCAAAAATTTTAGAGCAAAAATTTAGTATGCAATTAAAAAAGAAATATTAATCGAAATACAAAAACAAAATTTTTTGAAAATTAATTGGTCTATTTTCAAGAAATCTATTTTTCAATCCAAAAAAAAAATGATTTTCTTTTTAATATTTGGAATTTTTATAATCTTAATTTTTCAAAAACGATTTGCTTAATTTCAACGAATTTTTTTTAAATAAAAGCACTTTTATAATTTTTTTAGGAATCAAAAATTAAATTTAAAAAAAAAATAATTTTTGGATTTAATACAAAATTTAAAATTTTTCTTGAAAAATCGAATTTTCGAAATTAAATTTTTTTTGAAATTTTGGTTTTAGATATTGACTAATAGTTTCTACCTAATGGCATACCAACTTTATTTTAACCCTTTCGAACCCAAGGTATGAAAATCAATGCTAAAAAATGTTTTTTTCGGTATTATCGGGTCAAAAACATCACAACTAAGAAATATGAATAGCAAAAAGTTATTTTCCAAAACAATAAATAGCAAAACTAATGTGTTATTCTCATGTTCAATGTAAGTAACATGCACTGCCTATGACCACCAAAAAAAGTCGGAGAACTGAGAAAATAACTTTTTATGAAACTCCTAATATATGCTACTTCTTCTAAGCAAAAAAACAAAACACTTTCTGCATTAAGATTTTTTATATCTTTTTTTCAAAATTATGACCATATTTAAAAAAAAAAAATTTTTGCAAAAAAATAAAAAATGTCAATTTCAGTCCCTTTTACTATAGAAAAAAAATAAAGGTAAGGTATATTAAACTAACTTTTTGTAATAATCCAGTAACTAGGCATTATTATCTTTCAATTAAGCCATCAAAACCTAAAAAATTGTTTAATTTAATATTTTTTACGAATTTTAAAAAAAATGTTACATGAGAGTAACGCTGGGTCCGAAAGGGTTAAAACATTTTTTTTCAAAAAAATTATTTATAAAAAAAATGGCTAGTAAGTACCTATAAAAGTTAATTTTTCTGTTTTCGCAACACTAAGAGGCTTGCTATGCCAAAGCGCCAAGAAAATTTGGCGAGTAATTTACTATTTTTTCAACTTTATTTAGATTAAGCGAAGGTGACGAACTATTCAAAATCTATTCAAGCTGTTCAAAATCGAAAAATATTTTAGTGAGTGAATGTGATGTCCATCAGTGCAAGTTGTGCTTTAAATTATTTCGCACATTTTCCGACAAAAAAGTTGAATATTTTTAGAAAAAGTAAGTTAAAAGAAAAAACATCCACGAAGGCTCGGCAAAGGAGGTGGCTTGAAGTAGTGGACTTTTTAAAAAACGGTTGAAATATGAAATCATCTTCGCCTGCCAAGTTCTTATTTCATTTCAAAATCCAATTGCATTTGACCTGTGAAAATGAAAACAGTTCACGCTCCAAAAGTTTAAAAGTTTATCGAATCAAATTGGACATTCGGACTCAAAATTTCTTTGACATTTTCTTTTCATTTCCTTTTTTTTTTCTTCTGTTTATCGCATCAAATATCAATCCAATTCAAGACAGTCTTTGAAATGAATTGCATCCAATAAAACGCCAGAAGTTATCCAACTATAAACATCATCATCGCGTCCTCTGTCAATCAACGACACGGTTGATCTTTGAACTGAGGCAAGAAAATTGTTTTTCTCTTTGGACACTTTTTCCAATTATACTCAACGCTCTCATTGCAGAGTTGAATGGTTTTTTTTATTGCTTGATATTTCTTTTTTACTACGCACATGGTAATCGTCCTTTTTTTCGAAGGCATTAGAACTGCTACATAACATGCCTCGAGGGTTTAGTGAAGCGTTCTATCTTTTTTACAAGCTTGATTGAGCACGCAAACCCAATCCATACCCTCCACATGCAAAGATATACAATTTTCAAATGGATGCATATTTTTCTATTTTAAGTTTTTTTTTCCTGTGACGGAGTAGCAGTGTTGTGATGTTAGTTAGTTAAGGGAGAAGTTATCTCCACCTACAATGTTACACCCTCTAAACGGTTTATGAGTAGAAAATTCTTTTTGCCTTTCCACACCTAAACTACAACACGCTGAAGATTAGATTTTGAAATTGGAAAATGGAAACTATATAACGTTGCCGTTGTTGGTGCCAGCAGCTAGAGTCTCTTTTGTGTTTCCTTTCACTTTTTTTAGTTTGTCCTTTTTTCTTCTATTTTTTTTACTAAAGCAGGGAATTTCATTTTCTAGTTCAGTGAGGTCAAACGCTATTTTATCTATTTTAGGTATTTTACTTTTTTGTTTTCATTCAGATTGAAAGTGCAAAAGATTGTAAACGAACTCAAACAAAAAAATCTACGCGGAAGTATAAACGAACACACTTTGAATTTTAAATGCAGTTTTCCTTTTTGGTTGCACATTGTTACGAAGGAGAAAAGGATATCCTATTGTTAGATACTTAGAAAAAAACGCTTGGACGTGCTTAGAAGAATAAACGTTTGAACGAAAAAAATAGAAGAAAAAAAAACTAAAGAACTTTTGAACAAAGTTAAGATGACACGCGAAACGCGACTTATAAAAAAAAAGATTTAAAAGCATTTTAGCTTTAACAAGTTTCTTTTTTTTGTTAGATTTTAAACTAAAAGAATAATTCAATTAATATTAGTAGCCTGAAGCTTTTAGAAACTTTGGTGCAAATTCTCTTCTAGAATTTTTTTTTTTTTTTTTTAATTTGCATTGAAATTTAAAAATGTTGATGATTAAAATTGAGTGGAAATTGAAGCAAAGTTTTAAGAAGTTTGATGAAAATTATATGATACATATTGAATAAAAATAATGACTTTCCCAGAAAGATATGATTTTTTTTATGATGCTTGATTCAGTCAAAATTTTCATACAAAAGTGTTTAAGTATCCGTAATATTAAAATTTTGGAAAATTTTCAAAAAAAAACACATTCTTTGAATTTTAAAAAATATTCCAAATTTTTGTTAGTTATCAGAGGCCTACTTTTTTTTTATTTTAAATATAAACTTTATTTTTATGTAATAACTAAATTCTATTACTAAAAAAATGCAAATTGAAATAATTAATTACACTGGTCTGCAAATTTTATCTTTTTTTTTCTGCTTCAAATTATTTTTTTAAATTATGAAAGATTTGACATTCTTGAATCGAAATCTGGTTTCAGAAAAATTCTAGCACGTACCATTTTTAAAAAAATGATTTTTAGAAAAATATGAGTAGTTTGTAGAAAATAACCCTTTTAGATTCGGTACAAAAATAAAACTAATATTCGTATTGAGCTCAAATTTAGAGGACTTAATTCTTATAACATGATATATCATATGACACCAAATTTGTATTTATTTATTAAAGTTTACACACACTTTAAGTTACTAATTGAAAAAAAAAACAGCAAAATATTTAAATCCTGCAGTTTTAAGTAAATCCCACATGAACAAAACTACCTTAATTAAGGAAAATGTAAAATATATATAAAGTCAAATATGTAAAGAAAACTATTATAAAATACATTAAAACATATTTATACGTGTTTTGGAATTTTATATAATATTTTTCTATTTAGAAATATCTTATATGTGATAGACCGTTCGATACACTACCTTCTAAAGCTTCAAATTTGTTTCTCCTAGAAACAAAAGTATACTTTTCATATGGTTTTTGATGAACTGAGTTTGAATTCGAAGTCCAAAAAAATCTAGCACATCAGGATTTTGAGATATACGCGTTAGAAAATCACAAAATCAAGTTTTTGTTTAAATCTCTAAGAAACTACTATATCTCAAAAACGGGAGCTGATCGAAATTTTTTAAACTGGGATTCAAAATCAGCATACTAAAATCTATTAGAAAAGTATGTATACTTTTGTTCTTATAGGAGAAAGAAATGTGAATTTTTAATGATCAGTTTCTTTATGGTAAGATATGCCAACCTTTACTAAAACTTAGATATCTCGGATAAGAAAGATAATACAGTAAAATAAGGAGAAAAAAGGGGTAAATCTCGGAATGAATGTTAGTAGACATTTTTTTTGCTCAATATCTTCCTTTTGCCATTCTATAACATATCTCAAAAGTCTAGAAAAATCTCATGTCCGCTTGTCGCGATTTCAAGGTCAAATCGCGAAATGGAGATTTTCAAAATTAGCAAAACTAGGCTATGGTATAATATACACATATGATACATGATTTCAAAGTATTTTTTAATGCTGATTCCAAAAAATCTAAAATTAAGACAATCTGACGTCTCTGGAAAAAGTTATACCTGTTTTTTTTATCTGTCAACTCATATTATTATAACAGTTGCAAACTTACTGCCGAAAAACCCTTAAAAATTATGGTAGATGAACCAAATTTTGCATGAAGATTTTAGAATCCATCATTATTAAAAATCAAAACAATCCATTACAAAAAATATATATACCTACGAAATAATGGTATTTTTTGAAGGAAGGGCAAATTTTAGGATATGCACTAAAGAAGATTCTTGTTCATCTTAGGAATAAGTGCAAATAGGCTATTTTTTTCATTTTAATCTTTGTTTGGATATTCTTTAACTACCCTCAAAAATCTAAAAAAATCTCATGTCCGCAAGTCCTAATTTTCTTGGTTTGAAGATAAGGTGCAGATTTTAAAAAATTAATAAGAAAAGTTTAAATTTTTATATGTAGGGTAGGATGGTATAAGAGTGCGCGGTTGATAAGAGTGCGCAAGGCCATTTTCTACGGTTTGAAAGGGAATGTAAGACTGAATGCACTTATTTTGGAAAGATCTAAATGAGTTTGATCTGCTGTCAAAATTTCATGCAAATGTGCTTGTAAACAGAGGTGCTAGTTAAGTTTAAGTTTTTTAGCACTTTTTTTTCCAAAATTTCCTGCCAAACAAATTAAATTTTCCGCTTAACAACAAAAAATAACAATAAACAAAGTATGGGACATTAAAAAGTCGACAAAAAGAAACATTTGAGGAACACGTAAGACTGGTCATAAAGTGCATTGTGAAATATATATATATTCTTCGATTACATGTCTGAGCGTGTAAGAGTGCGCACCATGATGATGTATAAGAGTGCGCGGGTTATAAGAGCAGTAAATGCTATCCAAGGCTTCAAAATAACTGGCATTTGTCCATATACCAGCAAACAGCAGCTAGAAAAAGCAATTCCAACCAAAAAGAAACCAAATAAAAGTTTTACAAAAAACAAGCGAATGAGAGTAACTAGGAAATATTGAAATTTTCTCGGAACCACTAATCGGAGACTAAATTGATTGTTCCTCGTGCAAGGAGTGATGGGTTGAAAAATACTCTGTTTATTTAAAGATAGGCAATTTTATTTGCGACTTTTGTGCGAACTTACACCTGTGCGCAGCTGCGCACTCTTACAAACTAAGCCGCGCACTCTTACACAATAGTGTGTATAAGAGTGCGCAAATTTCCTAATGTGGTATTTTGTTTATAACTTTTGAATTAATACATTTTTGTTACCAGTTTTAAGTTTTTTTCGTTGCTTTGATTATAAACTAAAAACTATATATAAAAAAAGTAGTTAAATTCTTTTTGTTATTGTTTTATTTGGTATTTTGTCTAAAATGCGCACTCTTATACCACCTTACCCTATACCAACATAAGCGACATGATTTAAAGGTATTTTTTAACACTAATTCCAACAAAACTCACAAACAAGTCAACCTGACCATCCCTGAAAAGTAATGCACCTTATTCATGTTGATTTTAGATTTTTTGGAATCAGCATTAAAAAATACATTGAAATCATGTATCATATGTGTATATACTACCATCTCAAGTAGCACACTTGTGTATAAATTGGTGTAAATTCATTAATTTTGGTGTAAAATTGAGAAAATTGAAAAAATATGGTGTATTTCTCAAAATTAGTGGTATAAAAATAATACCACTGTCTTTTCTGTACAAAATTTCAACATTTTTTTAAGATTCCGTGCAAAAAATACACCGATATTCAGTTGTTTTTATAATATACCATTAATGGTGCATAAAATTATTTGATTCTGAAATCAACCAAAACGGTTTATTTTGTACACTCTGTTTGGTGTAGGAAGCACACCCTGTAGACATAAAATTCACCAAAATGCATATGTGGGAGACGCCATATTTTTCAATGGACGCCATTTAAAAATAGAAGACAGCGATTAATTATTTTATTAAAATAGTATATTTATCGACCTAACAGTCCCGCATTCTTAGTTTTTTCGATTCATTATAAAAAAACTTTTCTTAAAAAAATGTAAAACAACACAAAAATTATAATTTTTGAAAAATGGATTCTTAAAATCGAAAAAAAAAATCATTAATTCACTGACATTTTTGAGGCGCTCGATTTTTAGAGGGGGTAGCATCTAAAATTAGTAGATAGAATGTGTTTCGTTTTAAAATTTGGCAAACAAAATCATATTTAACCATTGGTTTCTTATGGCAATATTATGAAAGTGAATAAAAGTTCATTTTCATTTATTTCATAAGAAATGGTGTGAATTAGAATTCATCAAACTGTTTGAGATAAAAAATAAACTTTGGTTCAAATTTTAAATCAGAATAATTTAAATGGTGTATTTTATCCATAGATTTATTGTGTATTTTTCAATTTCAAAGGGATAATTTTCACCAAAAACAGATCATTTAATATACCACTAGTGCCATTTATACACCAAAATCGGTATATTTTTTTAACCACCGGAGTTTATTTTATACGAGAAAATGGTGTATTTTTTATATTCAAAATGCATATCACGAAAGTGCAAAAAATACACCAAATATTTTGGTGTATCTTAGACTTTTGTGCTACTTGAGCATAGCCTATTTTTGCTAGTTTTGAAAATCTCCATTTCGCGATATGACCTTGAAATCGCGACAAGCACACATGAGATTTTTCTAGACTTTTGAGATATGTTATAGAATGGCAAAAGGAAGATATTGAGCAAAAAAAATTTCTACTAACATTCATTCCGAGGTTAAACCCTTATTTAACTGGATTAAGAACATATTGAGAAGATTGAAACTGAATTTGAAAGAAGAAAATAAGTTCAGTTCAACAAGTTTACAATACGCTAAAATATTGCTTCGAAATCAGCCAAAAAAATGGGTTTCGAGATTTTCTAACGGGAATATAAAAAAAAAACGTGACGTGCTAGGCCAATTTTGACTTCGGATTCGGAATAAGCACACAAACATATTTTAGAAAAGTATAGTTTTATTAAATGGAGGATTTCCTTGCAGACCAACCAGTGTTATTATTATAATTATATATTATTGAGAATAAGTTCCGTTTTGTAATTATTTTTTTTTTTTTTCAAACCATTAGGTAATTAATTTTGTTAAAACAATTAAGGCGTTAGATTTTAAAACTTTAATTAATTTTTTACAATATTAAAAATAATTTTTATTTTATGCAGGTACGTGGATGTACAATATTTTTTGAAAATATTTCAAAATTGTGTGTTATACAAGAAATCAAATGAATTATTTCGTTTGAAGGTTAAAACAATTTTAAAATACGTTTTCGTAATTTAAAAAAAATATTTGTATATTTTTTTTTGCATTTTTAAAAAGATTTGGTAGGTATTATTAAAATTGCATAATAGGTATTGAAATTATTTTAAAAACTTTTGGAAAATCGCTTAAAATTTTAAATATTTTGTTGATTTTTTTTTATCCAGCAATGTATAATAGATTTTGAATTAATAAGTTTTCCGTTCAAGTTAGAAGACTCTGAGTTTAGTTATTTTAACATCTATAAATAAATATTTTGATTAAAATTTAAGGTGTACTATTTTACACTAACTGCTGTCTGTACGTGACGTTCTTTAATTTTTGCTTTAATCTCTTTACAAAGTATGTAAGAAATTCAATTTTTTTTATGTTCGTTGAAGCTGAATTGTGGCTTTCGACAAATAGAATCTATTGTATACTTCGTTTCATTTTTCATATCTTTGAAACGCATAACTCTGTCGTTTCATATCTCTGTTAATATTTGTATTACTTAAAATAAGAAATGCTTAAAATATGAAAAATAAATTAGGCAAATTTGTCTGTACGTGTTTAGCGCATTGAAATTTTTCAATTAAGATTAAAAACCTCTGAATAAAGTACATAGATAGAAAATCAAGGGCATTTGCTGGAATATTCATCCAATTTGAAATTCGTATTTGTTCAACTTACAAAAGACCTCCAGTTAACAACATTTCGACTACCAACAATCCTTAATGTTTTGCTTCTCTAAAAACAAGATTTATTGTTTTGATTTCTTTCCCAAAAAAGCATATACAAGTTCAAATGAATCATAAAGGAATTGTATTTCAGTTAAACACAAAAGTAGTTCTCCAAGTAGATTTATAATTACAAATATTATTCATAGAACCTTGATTAAACTTCCTCATTTTTAAATATGTTTTTCTGAATTTCTCAAAGCATAAAACCCCTCAAAATTTCTTCACTTCTCCTTTATACCCACTTCTCATTTTAGGTCTATGATTATTATCATTTGCCGACTTTTACATGAACTTTTTAGTTCTCGAATATCCTGGTTTCCATTTTTAGAAACCACTTTTTCCATTCAAAAGTTGTTGTCTGATCCAGATAAAGCATATAGATGTAGGTGTTTTGGCAGACTACCACATCATATTCTCTCACACACTCATATCATATCATAGTATTCAAACTCTACAGACATAATAATAATAAACTGTTTGTTTTATGTAAATCAAGTAAATCACCGCCTTTTTAGGGTAAAAACTATCCTCAGGGTAAAATTTGCTTTTGATTTTTGTATTCTACTTTGTCGATGTTGGCCCACATCAACAGAATGTGTTTTGTTTTCACATTCTCCCCCTTGGCCCCCTCCATTCTAATGCCACAATTTGTTACAATGAGAAATTAAAGGCCTAGCCTAGCCTTTCCCTCAAAAACATAGACCCGCAAGGTGTTGAGTTTTGCGCTCCAATTTTACTCCATCATGTTTGTATTTTACGCCTCTAAGCTTTTGTCCTATCCTACTCATCCCACTCCCCCTCTTTTGTGTCAGAATATACCTAACTGACTATTTTTCTATGTTTTTTTTTGCAACATTAGGAAATGAAGCCTTTGTTTACGGCCCTTTCCATTTTATCCAACGACGTTCTGTTTTAACGGCGGCGGGTGTTTAGAAAAAAAAAAAGAACCTATATAAAGTTCGGTTGGTACACAGTTATCAGTAAACGTATAGGGAAATCAATTATGCTAATGGGGCTTCCTGAATAAAGTTCATTTGTAGATATATCCACCTTTTCCTTTCGTTATCCTTTGGTTTGAATATTTTTTTTTTTTAGTTTTTTTTTTTTTGATTTTTCAACCAAAATGATGGAAGGTAAAAACAAAAAATTGGCTTCATTGTTCTTCTTTTGTGCGGTTTTGCATTCTAGCAAAGGAATCAAGAACAAGAACACAACAAACGACTCGACGATAACCATCATAAAAGAGACAGAGTAATGGGAACAACAATGTTTTGATGGCTTTGCTTTTTTGTGTGGAAAATTGTAGGTCCTTAAGGTTTTTCGTAGAAAAGTTAGCAAATCAAAAGGGTTTTTTTTTTTTTTTGCATTTTCTTTCTTTGTATTGTGACGCATTGCGGATTGTTGGAAAATTGGCTTTATACAAGAAAAAGCAATCCTTTTGAGGATTCAATGTTTTTTTTTTCTTATTTAAATGGAATTTAGGCGTAATTAAGGACATTTTGTACTCATAAATCAAAATTGATTTATCCTTTTTGGATTGACACTTAGTTTTTTTTTTTCTTCAAATTTTGTGATGAAAGAAATTCATTTTTAAATCTCCTTAAAGCTTGTTTTATTGCCATATTCATATATATTTTGTTGAGGCAATAACTCATAAAAATGTCTCATTATTATTCAAAGGCGGAACTATCTACTCTCCATCAAGCCACAAACACACAAAAAATGTCCTGACAAGTTTCCCCCTACATAACCTTAGGAGTGGTAAGAAAGGACCTTGCTTAAGGCTTCATAAGTTTGAGATTATTATCAGAAGTGTGTAGGTCTATTTATATGAAGAGACAATCAAAATGGCTAAGTTGACACAATTTATACGGACACAAACAAACAAAAGTAAAACAAAAAAAACCCAAATAGTGTTTTATATAGAAGCATAAATTATAATTTGTTGAAATATCCTGACATATTTATATCCTGTTTTCGGTTCCTAATTTCTTTGATAGCAAAATAGAGAGAAACTACCAATTTATATATATATTTTAATACAGACATAAATGTGTGTTTGTGTTAATGACAAACTTTTTTTTTGACTACCAAGTGTCTATGTCAATTTGTCAAAAAGAAGTCCTTTTGGCGACTTGAAGGCATTAAGTTTTGAAAAGGATCATTAATCGTTTGGCGACTTACAATATGATGATAGTTACAATTTGTTTACGATAATAATAAGAAGAAGGAAATATAAAGTCATTAGTGACGACATTTTGACGAAGACAATTTTCCTTAAGAAACAAAAAAAACACGAAAATAGAAAAAAAAAAGTATAAGTTTGTCCCTTTGGAATAAAATGTCGTTGCATCAATTATAATCTAATTTAAGGTCATTTTCAGTTGTTATAAGCGAATGTAGGTTAAGAAAGGTCCTTGATATTTGTTGCGCGTTTGTGTTTGTTTTGGAAATTATGTTATATATTTTTTTTTTGTTCGAAGGATAAAATGAAAATGAGCGTGGAAATTATGACACCACGCCTTATAAACAGTCGGGCAAGTATATAGCTATGTAGTAGGGTGGGTCAAAAAAATCGAAATTCGAAAAAAATTCTTTGGCATCAAATTGATTGCTTTAACCGTTTAGAAAATATTCGTATTAAAATCGCAATGCATACGTGTCATAAGAAAACTATTGAAATCAGTGGGCATTGGTTTGGATACGAATATCTTCTAAACGGTTAAAGCAAAGCAATCAATTTGATGCCAAGGAATTTTTTGATAATTTGAAAATAATGAAAAATGTTTTTTATAATTTTTCTTAACTTTGACTTTGAATATCTTTCAAATGGTAAGATAAATAAAAAAAGTTACCAAGAACTTTTTTGTGGAGCAATCTGTTTCCTACAAGAATATGTCATGCTCGTTTGATTATTATAATTTTTCAATTTGTTACAAAATTAAGAACAAAAAACGAATTTTTAAAGATTTTCTCGATTCTTGAACCTCAAATATCTACTAAACGGTTAGTTATACGAAAAAAGTGTACGAGGCCTTTATTTTACAGCGTTCAATTTTCTACAAGAATATGTAAAGAAATTTGCTAAAAAGTCAATCAATAAAAAAATGTTTTTTTTTTTTTTAGTAGAAGTTTGATGTAAAAATGGAAAATTGCGAAGCGGAGGACGTTCCCATTAATATAAAGAGCTCATATTTGGTGTGTATATTCTAAACGTGTCTATCAATCGATTTTTCTGAATACAAAATCAAACAAAAGAATTTCGATTTTTTTGACCCACCCTAATATGTAGGTAATACCTACTAGGTATGGTTTTTCTTTGAATAATTTCTTCCAACTAAAAACAAGATGTTGGGACTCCTATAAAGGAAGCGAACTTAATGATAACAAAAAAAAATTACCAATACTGATACCTTGAACTTTTAAACTCGAAAGTTCATAAGCAAATAATGACCGTTTTATAAGTTATTCATGATCTTGTGTCAAAGAAATTGATTTTCAGGATATATATTTCAAACGGAAAAGGTTGACTTTGCTTGTCTCTTTGTGACGTGGAATGCACCTACCACATCTATATTACAATGACTGCATTAAAACAAGGTATTTCAATTTTCTTACGTTTTTGAAATAAATAAATTATATTTTTGAAAACGTCTTATAAATCAATAAACTACGGTTGCATTCATGAAAAAACGTGGCCATTTTCTGCCGTTCCGCTGAGGTCGTTAGCAGTGTGATATTAGAGCTGTAGCAAATCGTATGTATTCGTTACTAAAATGCACTTCAGTAACGAGTAACGAAACGTTACTTTCTAAACAGTATCGTTACTCGTATGTTTCGTGACTGGGTACTGAAGTAACGAAACATACGAAACGTACGAGATACGAAACATACGAGTAACGACGCGATTCCAGTTTCAATACTAAATCCGATGTAAGAGATACGAAATGAAGTGATACACTCAATTTGTCGCATTTCGCATCTCGTGTCGGTATCGTAGCCAAAGTCAGAATGCTAACTGCAGATAATTATCTGGAATTTACTTTTGTCTCGATTAAAACAGTAGTGCCAAGGTTCAATAACACTGGTCTGCAAAATTTAACTTTTTATTCTCCTTCAAATATTTTTTTGATATTATGAAAGATTAGACTTTCTTGAATCTAAATCTGGTATCAGAAAAATTCAATCAGGTACCATTTTTGTAAAAATGATTTTTGAAAAATGTGAGTAGTTTCTAAAAAATCCCTCTTTTAGATTCATTTGAACTTGTATATAATTAAAACTATTTCTCGCATTGAGCTCAAATTTTGAGGACTTATTCTTCATAATATGACCTATCGATTGACACCAAATATGTTCTTTTACATTCATGTTTACTCATTTTTTAAAATACTGATTGGCAATAAAAGCAGACATTTCGAAATCCTTCACTTTTTAGTAAATCCTACATGAACAAAAGCACCTTAATTAAGGAAAATGTAAAATATCAATGCCCATTATATTTAAAAAGTCAAAAATGTAAAGAAAACCAAAATAAAAAACAATAAACAAAATTTGTACGTGTTTTGTAATTTTATATACTATTTTTTCTATTTAGAAATATCTTATTTTTAATAAACTATTCGATAAACTGCCTTGTAAAGCATCAGATTTGTTTCTCCTAGAAACAATAGTACACTTTTCTTATAGTTTTTGATATGCTGAGTTAGAATCCGAAGTCAAAAAAATTCTATCACGTCAGGATTTTAAGATATTTGCATTAAAGTATCACAAAATCAAGTTTTTTTTAGAAAATCTCAAAAAACACTACTATATCTCAAAAACCAGAGCTTGCCGAAATTTTTTGAGCTCGGATTCAAAATCAGCACACTTAGGTCCATTAGAAAAGTATACTTTTGTCCTAGGGAGAAAGATATATTAATTTTTAGAGATCAGTTTCTTTATGGTAAGATATGCCACACCTTCTAAACTTATTTAAACTAAGATATCTCGGAGAAGAAAAGAGATACTGAGTAGATTAAAATTGAATTTGAAAGAAAAAAATAAGTTCTTTCATAAACCGTATCAATTTCAATTGAAAAAGATTACATTATGCCAAAATATTTCTTCGAAAACAGCAAAAAAATGGGTTTTTGAGATTTTCTAACGGGAATATTTTAAAAACGTGACGTGCTAGGTCAATTCTGACTTCGGATTCGGAATCAGCATAAAAAATTCCTTAAGAAAAGTATAGTTTTATTTAAAGGAGGATTTCCTTGCAGACCAGTGTAATCATTGTGTTATCGATAATTTATACAGAAATATCAAAAGAGACTTTTTTGTATTTTCTCTATTTGGCCGAAATATGTATATCCACGACGCAACCAATCTGTTTATGGCCTTGGTGTTAATGGTATTGATATTTAGCTTAAGAATGTACAAAATTTTTTTTGATTTTTCAAAAGAAGGTCTCTTAAGAGTTGTGATAAGATTACTGAACGAATATAAACAAAAAATTACCAAAGTTTTGTCGAAAAATTTGGAAAAAAATCAAAAAAGTTTCCACGTTTGATTAAAAAAAAAACGAAAAAAATTCAATATAGCTACCTTATTACATGAGAATGCCGCAACTAATTTTAATGTTTATGATCTTAAAATGTAGCTTAGATTATAGAAATTGTTTTTGGTTTTTTTGAAAAAAAAAAAAAAAAATTTGTACACCCTACGAAACATACTTAAAATACCAAACATACAAAACATATCAAATACATGAAATATACGAAATGTACGAAACACCCGAAGCATGCGAAAGTAACTAAACATGCGAAACACACGAAACATACGAAATATGAGAAAAATGCGAAACATACGAAAGTAACGAGTAACGATATTATTGATGAGGGTACTAGTATCAAAAGTAACGTATACATGCGGGTACTCATTTTGTCGTTACTTTTACAGCCCTATGTGATATAGATTGCAATCACGGTTGCCACTCGCATAAAAAATTTCCTACCAAAGTTTCCAAAAAAACCTACCAATTCAAAGAAAAACCTACCCAACGAAAATTTTCGATTTTAAAAGAATACATTTTTGTTTAAAAAAATAAAATGCACGACTGGGTCGCACGAACTTGCTCTTGGCGTTATAGTTGCTTAAATTTTTAAGACTTTTTATATAGAAATTTGGAAAAAAAAATAAAATTCGTTTAACAAAATAAAATAAAATCTGAAATTAAATTGCCCTCCAAAACAAGTATGCAGTTTTGATTGATATATAAACGTGCATTTTTAGAAAAAAAATTTCAAAATCATTAGAGCCGTTTTTTAAAAAAACAATTTTTTATAAATAATTTTTTGGAAAAAAACTTTTAAAATAAAATTGTAATGCAATTTTGTAGAAATCACTAATCAAGAATGTGAAGTTAGTGTCAACACAAAACATGAAAATGGATGAGTTCAGACACCAACAATGAGGATACTGCGTTTACACTACTACACTACTTAATATTATTACTCTCGGTTTAGATGGGCACATTTGTTTGGCACAAATATTTTGGGTAGATTTGACATAATTACAATTTTTTTTGTCAATTATTAAAAATAAAATTATTTTAGAGAAAGAACTTGGAAAAACCTACCAAATTGACTTCAAACCTACCAACCTACCCAAGGTAAAAAAACCTACCCAGTTTGGTAGGATCCTACCCACTCCGGCAACCGTGATTGCAATTCAAAATTCAAATTAAACTATAAGAGAGAAACTATATAAGATACAAAAAAATTTGATATTGTGGAAGAGCCTAAATTTTTTTTATTTGATTTTTTTTTTTTTTGGAAAAAATTAAAATGCAGGTTAATTGCAATCGCTTTTAATATTACGTCTGCAAAGTTTAATCAAAATCGTTAGTTATTTGGCTTAAAGTAAAAAATTTTAATGGAAGGTAGGTACACTTTCTAAGCGAGATATGAAAAAAAAACCAACTTTCAGAATTCCATACAAATTATCTGTACCAAGTTTGAAGGAAAACCATCCACTCGTTTAGGCTGTAGAAATGTGTACAGATGGACGCACATACGCACGGACGGAATTGAGAGACCCACTTTTTCGGAACTCTCCATCATCATAATGTTGGTTTTGATTAAAACCTAAATTTTTTTTCGACACGAAATTACAATTTTCACTTTTATTATATGAGTTTTTTTCATGATATTTGAACTAAACGACAAAATTCAAGTACCACTTCACGTTATCCTTTATAATCTACTACTGAATGGTATTTAATAACTTGTGTCATAGACGTATTAGTAACAAGAAATTTGAGAAGAAATCAAATCTTATAAGCACACATTGGTGTCATCCTGGCTTTTTTCTAACTGATCTATTTTTTTTTATCACCGAATATTAAATTCTCTACTTTTTCAATTTCAAAATAGTCAGAATGCTACAGTTAATAAGTCAAACACAAACTTTTGTTTGTTTTAAATTGAAAAAAGACCAGTTACCATATTTCCACAACCTCGTGTTATCAAGAATTTAGCAAAAATAATTTATTTTTCCTTTTTCAGAAATACCTCAAATATTCAAAGAGAAATTTTTCCAGAAAAGTCTTGAATGCCTGTGAGGAATGACATTTCTCAGATGTTCTTTTAAGTTTTATTTATTGGAGTGTGTCTTGTTAGAAAAGAGGTTACAAAGCTAAAAATTCACTTTAACAGAAATGCCTTATGAAATAAATTCAAAAAATAAAAAAATTTACAAAATTCCTAAAAATGTGTCTGAATCAAGAAAATTTATTCGTACATTATTGTAACTGAATTGGAATTTTATATTCTCAAGAATTATTATAATGTTCAACAACCCCCTCTATTACACACATTCTCCAACAAAAAAAAACATCAAATTCATATAAATTTTCTTGTTCTCTCATGATATATGCCTCCAGTCTGTTAGAAATTCAACACACAAATACAAATACGAAAAGTGTGCTTATGTTTTGCAATTCAAATTTGAATGAAAACAGAAATTAATAATACACAACATTTATATGACAACTAAAACCAAATTATTGCCACAAGCCTCAGCACCCCCAACCTACCCCTCTCATTCAAAATAATGACAATAGAAGGAAACAGAACAACACAGAAGTGCCAACGTAATATAGGAAAATATATTTTCAAAACGATATTCGAATGCTAAATATTTCCGACCTCTCAACCTCAAAAAACAATTGTTTTTGAATGAGTAAATGAATGAGTGTGTTTGTGTGTGTGTGTAAAGGGTAGAGGGTGTATAGTAATCAAAAAAACCTGGATGGTGAAGGTGTAAGTACCAACTTGTATTTATCATCATCGTCAAGGGGGTAAAATGCAATTTTCAATTTATTTCCCAGGTACACTGAATATATCATTTGTTGTGCAAAAATAACCAAAAAAAAAAACATTGCTGCAGAGGAATTTGCTGAATGTACCGATATGTACCCCCATAGACTTGTAATTTGCTTTATAAGCATCCAAGTGGCAAAAGAGTAAGAGAAGGGGAGGAAAAGAGTGGGTAAAAATGATGTTCGTTTAGAGCTGAGTTCGTGCTCATTGCTCTGCGATGGAAATAATATCGAAAAATTATGAATATACGAGTAAGGTACAACAGCCACAGAGGATTGCTAGTAAGTTGTTGTTGTTAATGTTTTTTGTTGTATTTTTTGGAAAAAGTTTATGATATTTAATTTTGTTTTTGGTGGTGGATGATGGTGGCGTATAGTGAATTTATGCCAAGTTGATTCGTGCGAATACACAATTTATTCTCACTCTCTCTTCTCTTACTCCTACATCACCATCATCTTCATTCATTTTACTTTTGGCTTAAATTAGATGGCAGATAGGAATTCGTTTTTGGACAGCAACCATCAGCATTGTCTCCTGGGAGTTAAGATTAGAATTTATTATAATTTGAGTGGATGGTGTGGGTGGTTAAATTTTGCCCCTACTCTTACTCCTTTTTACATTGTTAAACTAAATTTGAAAGCTTTATTTTTTTGTTATCTTTAGATGGTGGTTAACAGTCAAAAACAGATATTCAAATTTAATAGAATTTTGATTTAAAAATGTGACAATAAAAGTGCGCCGGCAGAAATTCTTGTTGAGTTGAGAGGAAATGTTAAAAACAAAAATCTGAGAATATATAGATTAAAAAATGAAAAGGCGACCAAAAAAGCTACTTATTTACTAAGCCATGGATAAGTTAGCAGAAGGACAATCAGTATAATGAGCAAGAAAAAGTTGTACCAATTTATAGAAAAAAAATGTATTAATAATTAACCGTAACATTTTCAAATGCTTTGGATAACCAGTTATTTTAATGTTTTTAAAATCTCGTAGGTACACACGTATTTATATTTCTATAGCCATGAATTGAGTACTAACAGTAGGTATTATTAATAGGAACATTTTCTTTAAACCATGATCGTTTAAAATTTTCAATAGAAGAAAATAGTACGCATACACCACAGTGAACATTTAAGGTGGACTAACCGCTTAAAATCTCAATGAGTATTTCAAAGCGTGCTCCAAGACTTAACCATCCCATGAGCTGCTTCCGTTTAAGGTACAACAATAGTAAAATCCTAGATGATTAACTTATATTTTTATTTTAAATAAATGTTACCCATACACCATAGTGCCCCACACAGAAAAAAAAAAAATCATGTGTGCAATTCACACGTTGTAGAAGTGAAACCTTAAAAAATCATTTTTCTTGCAAAAAAAAAAAAAAATAGAAAAAATCTACCTATTTTTATTCTATCACCTTCAAATCCATGTTTTTTATATGACAACCTATATAAATTTGATATCATCTGAAAGCTTATTGTCTAAGCTCAAAATATATATATCGATCAAGTCTATGAGACATCTACAAAAAGAGGAATTTTTTGAACTCGATGAAATTTCATTCGAAAAGCAAAAAAAAACATTTATTTTTATGTTCTCATGCTATTAAGTCAATTTTTTTGTTCGACAACCTATAAAAAATTTTATACCATGTGAAAGCTTATTGTTTCACCTTGTATAATGATGTATATATCTTATTTCAAAGATGTCTACAAGAGAAGTTAGAATTTTTTAAAGTCAACCATGTCGAATTTCCAGACTGATACGGTACTTCCTACACTGGTAGCTGGTCATCGCCAACAGATCTCCACAGGTGTTTTGAGGTATTTTTAAATTTTTTTTTCAATTTAAGATTGTGTAACTTGTAGAGCACGTAACGTTATGTGTGATATATCAATTAAAAGGTTATGTTATCAGCATGCGTATTAGAGCTAAACCAAATTTGTATGTGCACTAGATCAAAAGATATAACGTGTGTTGGAAAAGAACACCTTTTTACCGTTATCTCCGAATTTTGAATATGAAATTAATTGAAATTTTGTACAATTATAATTTATTTAATTACCTATCTACAATACAAATTTCATTCATCAATCTATTAAAACAAAAAAGTTATAACAAGTTGAAGTCGTGTCGCGTTTTCGTTCCATCTTGTTTAAAATCACTACGATACTAAAGAAGTTTTCACTTCAAAAACTGCATTCCAAACATGGCTTTTAAGGGCATTAATTGTATTTCTTGACTTTTTTATTTGAAGTTATGGAGCAACTGAAAAAAATTTGCATTAAAAAAAATGTATCCAACTGAAACATAATTGCATTAAAAATATGCTTTTTGCATCTTTAAAAAAAATTGTATTAAAAAATATGTTATTGAAAAATATTTGGATTGAATATGCCTAAAATTTTTAGTACGACTAAAAATATTTTGCATTAAAAAAATAATTTTAGGTATTGCAAATAAAAAATTTTCTGAACTGAAAAAAAAAAAAATAATTCAATGCAAAAATGTGCCTAAATTTTTTTTTTAAATATTCTTCGAATTTTTTACAATTTTGTCTATTTGACCATACATTAGCTGTGTTGTATAACATTGAACGAACATATTCAGAATTTTAAGAAATTCGACGAATATTACAAAAATGAAATGCACGACTGGGGTCGCACGTACTTGCTCTTATGGTAAAATTTACTCCTATGTTAAAGCTATTTATTGAACAAAATTAGGAAAAATGTGATATTTTTCAGGAATTTCATGAGTAGTGAATAAATTAAATCTGTTTTTATAATTGACTAAGAACCATTCTAAATTATCTTTTACACAAAACCAAGTATCTATGCGATTTGATTTCTTGTATGAAAAAGAATTTTTAGAAAAAAAAAAATCGAAAATCGTTAGAGCCGTTTTTTTAAAAATAATTTTTTATTGGTATGCCATTTTGAAGAAATTTATAATTTACACATCAAAACGAAATTTCAAAATTTTTCAATAACCCGGATTTTTTAAAAATCCAAGAATGTGTTTTTTGAAAATTTTCTAAAATTTTAATATTATTATTAATTACACGCTTTTGTATAGAAAATCTCGTTGAAATCGGGTTAATCTTTTACGAGAGATTCAGAAACAAAAAAACCGTTCTATGGCAGCTACAAAATAACGGTAGGTACAAAAATATTTATAAACATTTTAATCAAAAGCGTTTGAGCCGTTTTTGATAAAAATTAAATTTTCTATTTCCGTTATATTGCAGGTACCGTTTGTTTTGGTCATACAAAAAAATTCAATTTCTCCTCTAGAGTATCATCCAAAACTGCTTACTGTTTGAAGAAAATCACTTCTCTCGTTTACACTGTAGATGGAGGTATATAATTGCCGGACGCGCACTTCTTAGGCATTCTCCATCATCGAAATGTCATGTAAAATCGTTATTTCGAGTTCGAATCTTAAACTTGCCCTATAATATGTACCTACATAAATCGCAAGTAAAAATTTAATGCACGCACATTTTTTGCATTGAATTTTTTTCAATGCAGAAATATATTTGGCTATTTCTATTGAGAGATTTTTAAAAAACGCCAATACTCGATTTTGACTGTTTCTTCTTGTAACGGTTCCTTAAGCAATTTCCATAAAGACACCACACAAGACATCTTGCAAAGAAAGATCTACGACAGTAATCGTTGAACGAAACGCAAAAGTGTTAAATCCTTTTTATTTCATCATTTTTGGGGGGGTCATTTTGTGTTGTCGTCATTTTCTTCTAGTTGAACAAAAAATATAAAATTCCTTCTATATCCTCCCACTGAACAACCAAAAACGACAGGAAATAGAAATACCACAATGGCGGGCAAAAGAATTCCGCCGTTCAAACGATTGAACAAGCACGAGTAGAGTACACCCAAAGTGTATTTTGCATTTTCTCTATGGTTGGTGATGGTTGTTGGTGTTGAAAGACAAGAGTTACTCGAAGGACTTTAGGATGAGATATAGCAGAAAAAGAGGATGATGTAAATGATGGTGCGGAAGAATAAGGCACTAACAATCGTAGAGGATAATTGAAAGGATAGGATAGAGATATAGACACTTTCTACGTGCTGGATTGTTGTCTTTGGGTGTGTTTAAGCGACGAGTGATGTAGGTATATTTGCTTGCAGATACAAAAAAATTAAAAAAAAAAAAACACGAGAAAAACTGAAATTGATTAAAGAATAATGTAAGTCGTCTGGCGTCAGGAAGAGTGACGGCTGTATGTGTGTGGTATATGGATGACGGCGGTACTCCAAATGCCATTGTGATTGAGACACTGTGTATACGGAATTAATTTATACCAAAAAGGAATTATTATATACATCTAGTACGACGATGTACTACAACAAGCGGGTAATTTATTAAATGCCAAGGTCATGTTGGTTTGGTTTTATCTAACAGAGTAAAAGGAGAATGAGCTTGCGCTGCTGGTTGTTGGTAGTTTTTTTTTTTTTTTTTGTATTTAATTGGAGATCAAATATCCTTTTAATTTTGTATTCTTATTTAAATTAAGAAAGAAAAACGAAAGGACCATCAAACGGGTATATGGGTTTGAGAGGAAGGAAAAAAAGGATCAAGCATCATATCCTATTAGATTTTTTGAGAGACTTGACTTCAAAATAATGGAAATTGAATACTTGTTTCAATTAACTCTAAAAAAAATCATTGAAATGGAAAATATTAATTCCACAGAAAGATTAGTCGGAATAAATATTAAGGTTTATGAAAACAACAATTTTATCCTTAATTAGTAATTAGTGTTTTTCCTATTTGGGATTTATTATGAATGAGAACTCATTTCTCTTGAGATTGAAGGTATGAGCAAAGATTGAGTGATTTTTAATAAGATTTTTTGATATTTTTGATGGTTTCGTACGCATCTTTTTGAAGAGACGTAGTCAAAAAAGGTTTCTTTTATTTTCTAAATAAAAATTATTTGAAGATGTTTTTTTTTTTAATCTATAAAATTCTGCCAAAATATATAAAATTCTCCTGTCGCAGTGTTTGTTATTAAACTCCTCCAATACGGATGGACCGATTTTTATGAAACTTTGTGTGCTTATCGGATAGGTTTGATAATCGGCCAACATCTACTTTTCATACCTCTAAATTGTTAGGGTGGCTCAGTCAATTTTTTTGTTTTAATTTTTTTGGAACGATTTTTACGAAATTTTTTGTGTTTGTCGGGTAGGTCTGAGAATCGACCAACATAATTTCCATGCCATAAAATGGTTAGGGTGGTCCAACCAAATTTTTTTTATATATTTTTGGAACGATTTTTATGAAATTTTGTGGGTATATCGGGTAAGTCTAAGAATCGGCCAACATCTATTTTCATACCACTAAATATTTAGGGTGGTCCAATCAAAAATGTTTTATGTAGATGTATTTTTGGAACGATTTTTATGAAATTTTGTGTGCATATCGGGTAAGTCCAAGAATCGGCCAACATCTATTTTCATACCACTAAATGATTAGGGTGGTACACTCAAAATTTTGTTTTGACGTACTCCAAAATTGGAAGTGAATAGCAGAAGAGGTGTATGGAAGTCCGCCGGGTCAGCTAGTAGGTTATAATATTAAGGCACAATTTTTAGAAATGAATGTCAATCCCTTCTTTAAGAAGTTTTTAATAAAACAAATTTTGAAATGGAAAGTTATTCTTCAAATCATCTTGACGTGATTTGGGAGCTATTGTGGCCGTAAGATGCTACAGATTTTTACTTAATAAATCGTCGGTGTATCGTCATCATAATGTGTTGTTTTGTTTTTTTGGCACAAACAAATATTACGAATGAAAACATTAGGTGCACTTACCTTAAAGGTTTAATTTAAGTTTCAAATGCATTTTTCAGGAGGTAACGATCAAAATTTTCTCAAGTCACGAGCAATCTCAATCAATCTAAAAGGATTGAATTAATATTTAATTATTTCCAATCGAATAATGTTTTATTTTCTTAAATACCCACAAACCGATGATAGAGGGTTCCAAAAACCGTGCATTAAATTTAGTAAAATATTGGCATGGAATTTAGTAAATTGGTTTGAAGATTCGTTTTATCAAACAAAAAGGCTTGAAGTTATAAAATTTCGACTAAAATTGATTTTTGTGATGTCAGAAATAAGAAATTATGACATATAAATTGTTCTAAATAAAACTTGATAAATCGATTTAAGAAAAAAAAAAAAAAATTTAAGTTTAAAAAAACATATTTAATGTTAAAAGACAAAAAACTCATTAGACTTTAAAGAAAAGATATTTTCTGTAAAGTAGGTATGTAATACAAAAAAACTTCGACAACGCCAAAAAGGGATATTGTGTGCCATCTGGTCAGTCTTAATTTCTTAAGTATGTACAAAATTAAAAAAATAGATATCATACAAATTGATCCAACTATTCTTGTTATATTACATTCAAATATTTAGTTTTCCAATTTAAAAAATGCTGAAAATTTTACTTTTTCCAATAAAAATTAAGCTTATTTTTAACGATTTCATTTGAAAGTAAAATTACTCTGAAGTGAATTTAAGTAGTTCTACAACAATATGTCTTTAAAGTGATAAATCGACAGATTTTTGGGTCACTGTGACGTATGCGTAATATTTTTTTTTTTTTTTTTTTGATTTTTTGACCTCTAGTCCGAAATAATGCGTTTCGCCCAGGCCCAACAGTTGGGCTCATCAGTAAGATGCTGTTGTACCCTTCTTATACGCAAAATTTGTAGTTGATGATTACCAACATTTTTATATTTTACAGTGAAAACTCCCTGTAAGCTATATACTATATTACATATATTAGGGGAATTTGATTAAATAGCATCTTACTGATGAGCCCAACTGTTGTGCCTGGGCGAAACGCATTATTTTAGACCACAGGTTAAACAAAACATCAAATTGAATTTATTTCATAAAGTCCATATAACAAAAACAAATTCTTGTTTAGGGTCAATGTGGGTAAATGTAAACAGGGGTAAATGAAAACATGGCTCATAACAAGCTTCAGTTAAATCTCTTTGACGCATACATAAGTACAAATCGCGGACGCATGTTTCTTTTAACTTATACGTAAGGCTCATTGCTGTCAAGAGAGAATTCATTCGACGAGCGTATTTTCCGTAAAAGATAATTTTTTACAGTGCCCAACAAGTCGTTGGTCTTTCAGAAAAATTATATATTTTTGCAGATTCAATTAAGTCAGTATAATTTGCAAATACTTTTTGGTTTTTAATTTTGATGTAGATTCTATGCGAAACAAACAAATTTTAAAATACGGGACATTTATGTCGATTTGCATGTGTTTACATCTACCCCAGAATATTTTTCATAATGGGTAAATGAAAACAACGTATTCTGGGGGTAAATGTAAATATATATTTTTGCTGAAATTATTGGTTTTAATAAAAATAAAGTATTTTTAGTCAATTACTATTACTAAAGTGCCGCGGAGTCATATTTTAAAGTAGCCAACACCATCAGTTTCAGTGGATGATGCAAAATCGGTCTTTGACGTAAAAAAACAAAAAAAATATGATGTTCAGTGCTGCTCAGGATGCATATTGGGTGCCTATATAAAGAATCAAAGGAAGAAAACAAAAACTTTTATTGGAATTTGAAAAAAGTTTTTGTCAAATACCTTCTTGAACGTTTTTCAAGTCGTTATCCATTTGATAAAGAGGAAATTCTAAATTTTAAACCACCGTTTACATTTACCCCGAATTTGTAAAAAAAACACAAACATGGTGGGGTATTTGTAAACATGCCATATTTGACAGTAATTTAAACAATTTGGGAAATATTTGTTTATATTTATAAAGAAGAATTGCCATCATTTCATATTTGCATTTGAAGATACCTGTCAAGTTGTTCCGTGAAAATATATTAAAATCTAAAGTCAAGAGAAAAAAAAGACATGAAATTGTTTACATTTACCCACATTGACCCTACGTTTTCTTCTTCTTCTTAATATTTTTTTTATAAAACAACTAAACAATGTTTGATTAAATTTCATGGAGTAACGAAATGTAAAAATACTGAAAAAAAAGTGGAGCTTGCCAACGCTTTTTTAAAGGCTGACCGGCGAACCCCAAAGAAGCAAATACGTCTACTTGTCATCTTGTTGTCACATATCAAACGTTTTATTTCACTAATTCCCTTCCCCTATATACTCAAGATATGTTATGTGGTTTATTTACATTTCTTCTAATGTTTAAACTTATATAAATTTTATGTAAAAAATCCTTAACATTTTTAGCAAATTTTAAAGTTTGGTTCACCCTTGTTTTTTTTTCTTTCTTTTTTTAAATTTATTTTCTTAATTAAATTTTAAACCGAAGATATGTATATTGTCCTTAGCATTATTCACAAATTTTCGCCTTCTACATAAAAATGCTTTCAAAATTTGATTCTTATCAGGAGTGTGAAAGTGGAGTTAGTTATTTTTCACTCGAAGCCAACAATATGTTTTTACAGCTTTCATAGTGTCTTGTTCAGATTTTTTGTTTTTAATTTTAATTCACTCAAATAAAATTAAATGAGCACATACATACATGTTGTTCAATTATTTTCACATAATTGACTTGACATCTGCTATATCCTATAACACACAGCATAACGTTAAAAAAGGGTTTAAGATTTCAGTACTCAAAATTAATTGGAAGAGAAAACCATGAACTTTGAACAGAAAATGTTTTCTAAAATAATAATTTCATTCTGTTACGAACATGTTGAGGTGCGTTGAAAAATACGTACCTACCAATATTAGCTTTAAATGTTGCGAGTTGTTATTTCCCTAAAAACTCACTACAATTATCTTATCTCATATTAAAATTATTTTTGTTTATATGAAAATTCACTTAAATTATTCAAGAATTATTTTTTAATTAGGGAAAACCTTTATGAACCCAAAGGAATCATGCTCGTTTGTTTTTTTTTTTTGCATGTCAAACAATTTTAACTGAAAATATAAAATAAAATTATTATTAATATTTGCCTTTTAAAAATGTTTTCCCTGTTTGTGTTATTAAAAAGAATTAAGAACACAGAAAACAACATGAATTTTTAATGGAATTTCATTAATCATAAAATGCTCACGAAGGACGAATAAAATATAACGATGAGATATGACTTCAAATTAACCTAATTACTGGCTAATCTATAAAATTCCCTTGTGATTTTGTGTAGTTATGGTAAATAACTGTTGGAAATTTTCTTTCTTATTTGTTTTTTTTTTTTTTTTTTTTTTGAGTTATCAGATAATTTTTTTTAACAGACTTTATGCCAATTTATAGGAAAGTTACTTTTGGGAATTTTCAAAAATAATTCAAATTGCATTTCAAACAACTTTAAGCATTAGTTTGTGTTTGTTTCATCAACTTGAGTATGGATTTAAATTTAATCCTATTCAAAATCTAATTTCCATAAAACCACAGAGAATACTAAATACCAAAAAAAAATATTTGCAGACATTTTCAAAAACTTTTTCTTTTCTTATTTTGTTTGTGTTGTTTAAAAAAAAGTTTTGTAAATACCTTCATCATAAGAGATCTTATTGTTCTCATTCCCTTTTCTTTCATTTTCAACTTAAAAGAAACCTTATCAAAAGTTGGTGTCGTGTGAATTGTCTTTCAAAACACAAGAAAAAAAGTCATCATTTTCTTCTAAAAAGAAGCAATGTTATTCAAAACAAAAGCAAATTGGATCCTTCTCAATGGGTTTCTACGATTTAACCTACAGCTATAAGCCTCGAATACTTTGGGGGTTCTTACTCTTTGTAAAGTAGCAAAATTTATATATTGAATTGAATTTCATCTAATGCGGCAAAATAAAAAAAAAAACAAGAAAACATGGTGTGAAAAGATAAAAGAGATATAAAAGTGATAAAAAAAAATTGTTTGGCAGTGAAATTGGATCCAACCAAATGCTAACAAGATTCTTTGCCATCAAAGTCCTTGTCAGGTGTCGAGATGAAAAAAATCATATATCACACAATATGTAGCAACCAGGACGAAGGGAAATAATGGGGGAGTGATTTGGGTAGTTGCTAGAAAATTTTTATTAACTTAAATCTAATTTTTTAACTTAAAAAATTTAGGGAATGTGTTTATTAAAAACTGGAGTGACTAAATACAGGAGATTTATTTCAATTCTCTAAGACATAAGAAAGGAAAGAAATAAGTTATTGACATTATTATGTATTTGTAAATGAAAAAGCCATGAATCTCGTATTATTCTATTAGTTATTTTAGTTTTCAAAGTATTTTCAAATTTTTCAAGAAACAAGCTTTTTGATTCAGAGTCTTGAAAATCGAAAATAAATTCACGTACAAAAATAAAAAATAAAAAAAAAATTGGGTTTAACACATGAACGCACTTAAAAATTTCTTACTTATAGTTAAATATCTCATAAAAAAAAATTATTTAACTTAATACTCAGATCAAACGGTTTCATTTTGCTTTATTTAACTTTCATTCTTAATTTCTAATTCAAAAGAATTCTTGCAACTTTTATAAAAGTTAATATAAACTGTGCATAAAACTTTTCTCAACAAATAAGGAAAAAAAGAAAAATAAAACTTTTTCACGTCCAGTTAACATAAATATTCACACAACTTTCAAGGGGATTTCCTTTTTTTTTTATTAATTCTTTGATAGGCTACTTCGTGAGTTTAGTCGCACCTGCTGTTTGGGGAGTTGGAGACAAAAGAAAAATATTTAAAGGTCAAAATAATCCGCAGAAAGTTGTTGTTAATTTTTATGTAATTTTTATGATAAAAATATTTTTGAAATTTACTTGAGCATAAAAGTCAAGTGTTCCATAAAATTAAAGAAGGAAAAATTAAAGTAAAATTAAAGCAAATTAAATTAAAAATTGAATCAAATAACCTTATAACACATGCATAAGGTATTGTGTGATTCGATTTCTTTTTTTCTTTAAGTTATTAAATTAAATTTTTTTCAGAAATCAATTTCTTCAAAACGGGTTGATGAATTTTATTAAAACTTTGTTTTTATGATTTGAATAATATTTATAAAAAATATTTATTTTAAAAAACGACTCCAACGATTTTCAATTTTTTTTTAAATTTCTTTTATACAAAAAAAAAAAATGTTATACTTGGTTTTGTGTAAAAAATCACCTAAAACGGTGTTTAGTTAATTATAAAAACTGATTTTATTTTTTTTACATTAGCTAGGTACTCATGAAATTTATTAAACAAAAAAAATTATAAATGTCCCTAATTTTGGATTTGTAGTTGTTTTTAAAGTTTTAAAATTTCCATTCCACAAATATTTAAATTTTGAAATTTTGCGTAGCTTAAAAATTAATCTAATTTGTTTAAACATTTTCCTGTCAAAAATTCTAAAAACTGACAATATTTCAAAATCATCATAATATTCAAATTTGCATGTACAAATCAATCGTTTTGATGGTTACAAACAAAATTAATCTGACATCTCTATGTCTAACCAATAAATCTTTCCCACATCATTCAGTCTAACATTACCAATATATACATAAATCGTTTTTCGTACATCAAAACTTTTTACCAGAATAATCAATCAATCAAAAAACTTCCACATACACACAAAATATCACAGCATGAAACAAATAAAAATAAAAACAAAAATAATGACTACTTTTTATATTGAAGCTACCACAGCAACAATTTGGGGCTATACAAGTTTACATCCATATAACTCTGAATCAGATGGAACCACAACACCAAAATTGATGTCAGTTTCAAATTAAATCCTTACACATGAAAGTAAATCAAATTTATTACTGAGACTTAAATAGAAAACTGAAACTAAACGTTTTATAAATTCGTGTCCATTTAGATAGAAAGCTTTGATCTAATAAATTGATCGTTACATTTAACTTTCATCCTTTCAAAAAAAAAAAAAAAAAAGAATCCATAAAGTGATTAGGGATTCTACGTTTGACGTTGAATCCTTCAAAGTAATACTCGTAACAATTTGTCTGCTTTCGAAACAATAAAATAATAAAAACAAAACCCTTAATAGAGTGATGGACAGTTTCCAAAGCCCAGGTGATTTCACAACAACAGTAAACTTTCATCCACAAAGCGGTAAGCCCGAACAAAAAAAAAAAAATAAACAAAAAGAACTGTTATAAATCGAAGGACTCAAAGTAGATTGTATTGATTCCCTTAGGTCAAAAATTATTTCAATCGAATTTTGTTCATCCTAATGGCTTACTTTTTTCCCTTCATAACTTTTCTGACCCATAGATTAGAAAGGCATAAGTATGACTCCCCCATGGCCCCTTCATGGTTGGAAGCATATCCTTACCATGCCATTAAAGGATACACAAACCAAGAATAAGAAAAAAAAAAATGGAAATAAATACCAAAAACAGACTGCTGCGACATCCTCTTATACTGTGTCCTTTTTTTTTTCTTCCAAGGATTCATAGGATGTCCTGCATCGTCTATTTGTCATTCAGTATTTTCTTTCTTTGTATGTGCCAGTTTCATGTATAGATACAGACTCTATAAGCGAGTGACTATCGTATTCCATTGAGTATTGTCTTACCATCATTTTTAAAAAAGGAGTGTGTTTTGACTGATTTTTTCCTTTGTTATTCTTCCTTCTGTTTATACACAAAAAAAAAAATGTCCTTGAAGCATCATAAGACAAATATCAAATTCTAATGGTGTCCTTCAGCCAAAAACAATCTTCCAGAAAGAGCATTAGTTTGAGTTACCTACTCTATAGCGAGATAGAACTTTTTTTCTTTTTTATTTGAAAATTGTAATCGATTGTTTCTTTCTGCAGGATTTGTGTAAGTGGGTTTAAAAAAATATATATTCCAAATATTACCAGTCTTTAAAAAACAGTCTTATCTCATGGGAATTGAACATATTTCTTTTAAAGTGTGTGTCCTTTATTCCCTGAACTTATAAACTTATGTGTGGAACGTTTTTTATTTTTTATTATTTGTTTGGTATTCGTGTGGGTCAAATGATCGATTTTTGCTTCTAAAACAAAACTTAAAAATGTCACATCAAGGATAATATTAAATTTTCGTTTAGAAAGGATGCTCTTTTTAGGGAATGGTAATAAAATAAAAACTTTAAGCAGGACTACTCTTAGAATTATTAAGTAGAAGAGTTTATTTCTAAGTTTTAAAATTATTGAAAAATTGGGAAAATTGATACGTAACGCTTTTAGTATTCTCTCCTTGTTAGAGAATTTCATTTGTTCAAAATTCAAGAATTCGTTTCAAACTCAAAAAATTTCATTAACAACTTTTTTTATAGAATCATCAACAAGTTCTATGTGAATGAAAAGAAATGAAAAAATAAGTGTGAACTTTTGTGTGGCAATCCTATTTCAGATGAGAATTTGTATTTCCTTGATACATTTTTTTTTTTATTTAATTTTAGACTAGTCGGGTTTCAGCTGTTGAAATTATTCATCAAAGGCTTTATCACTAAATTGTTAAAAATTTTAAAAATTTGCACATTTTTAATATAATTTTAGAAATAATTTTATAAGAAATTTTAAAAGGCTCTTCTTTAACTAGTTTTAAAAATAAAATATGCCATGTAGTTTTTTATATACCTTATATACCGAACTAAGAAAAAGCGACACAAAAATCAATTGCTCATAACTTTTTTGTTTTAATAGATAGATGAATGAAATTTATACAGTAGATAGGTAATTTAGGTCCATTTTCTTCACTCGGAGTTGAACATAACTTGAGAATTTTTAATATAAAAATTCTCAAGTTTTGTTCAACTCCGAGTGAAGAAAATGGACATAAATAAATTATGATTGTGCAAAATTTCAATTAATTTAATATAAAATTTATTATAGGTTGTCTTTTAAAAAATGGATTTAATGACGTTAGAAGAGAAAAGAAATTGATTGTTTTGCTTTTTTTATGAAAACTAATTGGGTTAAAAAAATTCTAGCTCTTTTTGTAGATGTTGTATAGACATGGTCGATAAAAATATTTTGAGCTGAAACAATAAACTTTCTGATGGTATAAAATTTATTGTAGGTTGTCATACAAAAAAAGTGATGGAATAAAAAAAGTTAGAATTTGGCCACACCGGAGGGTATGCTGTAGCGGTACGGGTAGCGGTAACTATATTTGTATGAAAAAAATTCCACATCTGAACGTTGATATGTCAGTTTGGAATTTTTTTCATACAAGTACCGTTACCTCTACCCGTACCGCTACCGCATACCCTTCGGTGTGGCCAAGCCTTTATATTTTTCGATTTTTTTTAAATGATTTTTAACAACTTAACTGTCCAATGAGTCCCATATGACTCAAAATACATGTTTTGTCACAAGCCTACAGAGTCCCGTGTATCATATATGACTCATATACATATTTTACTAAAAACAACTTCACTGTCCCCATAAAATCTGATTAAAAAACCTCTCTACGTTCAATATTATTTTGTTTATTTGAAGCATTCATCACTCCACGTCCCATGAGTCCTATTTGACTCCTAGAATATTTTCTGTATCGTGTTTCTAGAGTCCTTAGTCATATATGATTCATAAAGACGTGTTTCTAAAAACGTGTTTGCTATATGAAAATATGGCTATAGAACATAATTTATTCATGAATGTGTAGGACAAAAAGAAATACTTTCCCAAACTGCAAAAAAAATTGGAAAAATGTTTGAGCAAAAAAAGTTATTTCATAAAAAAATCTTTGATTTTCTTGAAGATTTTTTTTTTTTTTATTTTGGGAGAATAGACCAGGGTCGATAGTTTTTGAAACAAAAAAAAATCATAGTAGAATGAAACCCATTGGAAAAGGAGGTGAATATGATAAAAATTAAAGGAAAAATAAATTACGGGCGAGCCGAGTTCGGGAAGTGGGTGGGTTGAGTTTTTAATGGTAAAAAATGGTATATCTCCATTTCCGGCAAAACTACAAATCCTATAGAAAAAAGTTATATAGCAAAGTTGTAGGTTATAAAAAGATCTACAACTTTTGTATCAACAATTTTTTCACATAACCTCAAAATTTATGTGAAAAATTCAAAAAACCGAGTTTTTGGTTTTTTATTTTTATCTTTTTCAAAAACAATAATTTTTCTACGAAATTTGGTGAAAACTTACCTTATTATGTCCCAAATACACTGTAATTTATTTGATTTAAAATATTAATTTGTTCACCTTATTTTGACTTAATACCAAAAAAACACCCTAATTTTCAATCGAAAATTCACGTGTCAAAATATCAGCTTTTTTCAAAAAGTCGATGGGCATTTCGTTCGTTAAAATGTCTTTTTTCTGATGGTGTAAAAAAAATTTTACATTAGTATACTATAGAACATGTTCTAGTAAAATTCAAAAAATGAAAAAAGCTTGAATTCGAAAAGAAATTTTATCATTGTTTACAATTTTGGCCTATTTATTCAAATTTACACTTTAATTACTCAAAAAACGTAAGATTTCATGTAACATTGATTAATCTTAAGTTTTTTGAGTAATTAAAGTGTAAATTTGAATAAATAGGCCAAAATTGTAAACAATGATAAACATTTTTTTTCGAATTCAAGCTTTTTTCATTTTTTGAATTTTACTAGAACATGTTCTATAGTATACTAATGTAAAATTTTTTTTACACCATAAGAAAATAGACATTTTAACGAACGAAATGCCCACCGACTTTTTGAAAAAAGCTGATATTTAGACACGTGAATTTTCGATTGAAAATTAGGGTGTTTTTTTGGTATTAAGTAAAAATAAGGTGAATAAATTAATATTTTAAATCAAAAAAATTACAGTGTATTTGGGACATAATAAGGTAAGTTTTCACCAAATTTCGTAGAAAAATTTTTGTTTTTGAAAAAGATAAAAATAAAAAACCAAAAACTCGGTTTTTTGAATTTTTCACATAAATTTTGAGGTTATGTGAAAAAATTGTTGATACAAAAGTTGTAGATCTTTTTATTACCTACAACTTTGCTATATAACTTTTTTCTATAGGATTTGTAGTTTTGCCGGAAATCGAGATATACCATTTTTTACCATTAAAAACTCAACCCACCCACTTTCTGAACTCGGCTCGCCCGTAATTTATTTTTCCTTTCATTCTTATCATATTCCCCTCCTTTTCCAATGGGTTTCATCCTACTATGATTTTTTTGTACTTTTTAATGTTTTTGAAGGCATCGGCACTGGTCTAGAAGTTATATGTAAACATATGGAAGAATATTTTTTTAACTACGATCCACAATTATTATATGGGTAGGTACATAATAAGAAAATTAAAACACCATTAATAGTACAGCGACTGAAAAAAACAAATCTAGTCAAAATTGTAGAGGCATCAAAATTTGAATGCAGGGTAATTAATTAAGAGGCTTGATAATGTTTTTTGTCTTGTACGGCTTTCCACACGCCAGCCTTTTTGAAAAATACGTTTTGATCAATACCTCGAAAACGACTCATCTTACAGAAAATTTGCAAGGACGTTTTTGACATTAAATTATATTATCTTTCTTTTTTAAATTCACAATTTTCCTATAGAATATATACTTTTTTAATTAGAGAGCCAAACAACTAATACGTGCTTTTAATTTTTATTTTTTACTCCCCAAGGCTGTTGTAAGGGAAACATACACAATTTCCAAACAATTTTTTTTTTTGTTTATTACTTTTTATCTCAATGTGTACATTTTTGCACTTTTTTTAGAGAATCCGTATAAAAATAATAATCAAAAGTAAATGAGACCAAAAAAATATAAGCAGCTTCTTAAGAACCTCAAAAATTGAGCAACATAAACCAAAAAGATGTGTTTTTTCGTATGTAAGTGCAATCTAGTTCATCTTCTCTGATGCGCTCTACACCCGAAACGGTTGATTTTAGAGAGAAAATTATATTGTATAGGGTAAAGTTGGGGGATATGGCACCCATTTTCGTTTTTCGTTATTACTTGAGAAATAAAGAAGATATCTATTTCAATCAAAGGCACATTTATTTTAAAACTATTTCTTAAATACAAAATAGGTACATAAGTGTAATTCAAATATAATTTCTTGTTATTTTTTGCAAAAATAAAAAACATTAAAAAAAACATGATTGAAAAAATGGAGGGTGATATGGCACCTAATCGAGGGTGATATGGCACCCTATTTCTTCTTGATATTTTTTTGTGATACTTGTTGCATGTGTTGTTGAAAGACGTACACGAATCATGAGACCAAAAGTGACATTATGATTGATGCCTTATTCCGCACTTTTCAGCCAATCATGAAATCTATTTGGCAAACTTTTAGATTTTGGTCATTTAAGAAGCCTTTTTAATGTAGTGAAGTGTGAAGGGAATCGCAAAATGCTTAGGTCCTGCTTTTTTTGACATTCAGCAGCTCCAACGGCTGCTTTGATCCAGGTTTTAGTCCACTTGGCCTGGTTTGCTGAAGTTTTTTGTAAATACAATTGTCAGATGAAAAATAAATAGGTTCAAAAGTAGATGCGGGGGAAATGGCACCGGTGCCATATATCCCGAGGTTTTTGGGTGCCATATCCCCCATTTGACTACACTTCTGTTTTCTTCAAATGACACGAATAATCACGTTTGCTTAGTTATTGCAATGAGCAAACACAAAATTAAAACCGCTACCGTTCTTTATGTGTTTAAATGAACCCTCGGCGTCAAATACTTTTGGAACCACACGTACAACAATTTTACACAAAAAAAACTTTTCGCTCAAATTGAACTCACTTTTTTGTTTGTCCATTTTTTAAATTTAAGTGGCAATGGTTACTGCGGATCCGAATGCATCCACTAAAAGCTTACATCAGTGTGAATTATATTTTGCTCTGTTTGCTTTGAAAAGAAGTCATTAAGTGGGAGATATTGAAAGGGTGCCATATCACCCGTGGTGCCATATCACCCGACTTTACCCTATAGTTTTACGACGAACCATGCCCTCCGAGAAATAGGTCGCGAGATATTTGTGAAAAACTGATTTCCGTGACCATTTGACCCTTATAAGTTATAACTTTTTAGCCTATACGGTACCAATGTCAGTTTTTCACATTTTCATTACAAAAATAAGCATTACTATTTACAAATAATGCAATTAGAATTGGTTTCTTACCTGAGTAATTGGTAAATATTGTTAAAAAAAGGGTTTAGTTTTATGGTCCTATATGATTCATTGGACTTGTGGCGATGAAAAAAAATTAATTATATGAATCCAATGTGCTTCATGGGACTTATAGAGTTGTTGATGAGAATAATGATGGACGTATAAGGTTTTATAATGAGTTTCTATGGGGACAGTTAAGTTGTTAAGGTTTCACTTCAACCACATGTGAATTGCACACATGATTTTTTTTTTAATTAAAAAGTTCTTGCAGATGTTTTTTTTTAAAGAAATAAGTTTTTGTAGTGAAGAATGTTAAAAAAAAATCAAGTCGTTTTGAAGAAAATATTATTTCCCATTAAAAAAAAAAATTAATAAGAAATTTTATATTTGAAAATATTTGTTAACAAAAAAAAATGATTCAATTTATTCTTAAATTATAAAAAATTGAAATACTTAGATAAAAGATAAACCAACTCCAAAGAGATTTCGGAGGGCTTCGGACCGTACAAAACCATGAGTTAATTTTCGTGAACCTCTTGGTTCTAAATTTACAATATTTTCTGGACTCATTATTCAATCAATTATTTTCTATATCATTTTCTAAAATTCAATTTTAAACATTCACTATGGCGTATACGTAATATTTTTCCTATATAAAAAATAGGCATGTGTTGATAATTTTCTGATTTTTTACTAATACGATTGGTCAAGAAAACATTTGTATGTAATAAGGTTCTGTAATCTCGAACCCTGATGAGTTTGTGTCTTGTGACTTTTAAATTCACTACCAACTTAATTGCAAATATAGTATGAAATTATTCGATACTAATTTTTTTTAAAGATGAGACTGATTTACTTTCCTATGAATCGAAAATAAACTTTTTTACATTTAATTCTCTTCTAATTATTGTAAGTTATTCATTTTTAAACCATGCTAATAAGCTGTTCAATTCTTATTATGTGTTTTGTTTATTTGCAAAAACAATTAATGTCTCTATTCTCAATAATAAATTTAATTCCTAAATCCGGTTGCTTTAAGTGATGATAACTTAAAAATGTCAAATAATCGTGTTTTTAAATTTACACATGAAATAAAAAATAAAATCCAATAATTGTTTCTATAAATTTCAATTAAAGAATCAAAATCAAGTGTAATATTTTAAAAGACAGAATTTTTTTTTTCTAAATAACTATGAAAATAAAAATTAAATTCTATTACAATGAAATACGATTGACTTCAAAGTTGTATACAGTGGGTTGTTTTCGGCATAAACTTGAAAACAATTTGAAATTTTCACAGAAGAATGATGCCGTTTTAAGAAAGAGTTTAAATTTAAAGAACCTATTTTGTTACGAATTTTGTACAAATTTATCGTCAAATTGTTCGAAAACACTTACATATTTTGTGCAATCTTTATATTTCAATCATTTGGTACTTTTTAAATATTGTTGAAAAACTAGTTGTTGATATTAATGTATTGTGGTATAAGTTTGCGCCTTGCTTTGTTGTAAAATAAACCACTGTTCATCCGCATAGTTAGTTATTCTTTATTTAAAAAAAAGTCAGTCACGAGCATTTTTTGTTTAATACAACTAACTCGAGTATTCAGTTACAAGTTACACAATTGTATTAAAATCTTCAAACAAGAAGGCATGATAATAATGTAGGATTATAGGTGATGTCTGTGTGTCATGCATCAATTAAATTGTATTCAAGTGAACATAATTTCAGTGCACGAGCCAGAGTTCAGTGATTGTGTTACATTACTATTTCAGTTATAATTACTATTTATGTTTGTAAATATTACTTAAATGGTGGGTGATGCTTTTTTATAGCTTTTATAGCTCCTGTTATAGAACTAGGCCATGAGGAAAATATACATCGTCCTGTTAAATAATCAAATAAAAGATACTTTTATCTGCCGAAAAAGGGCTTTTTCATTTCGGTCGGATTATTTTATTACCAAATTTGAATTCAAATTATGTGGCTAAGGAAACTATCACGACAAAGTATCAGATAAATGAAAATGTGAGATAATTAAAACGATTATGATGGTGAAGAAGATGTGATTCATATTATTAAATTATTTTAAAAATAATTTCTGTATGAGAAAGAGACAAGGAGGAAAAATGGAGACCTGTGGCACTCCTAAATAAAAAAGTTGAGAAACGATGAATTCATCACGTTCCTCGTTTAAAAAAAAAAATTATCATAAAACAAATAAATTTGAATGAAATTTTTCAAACGTTTTTTTATTTTTTCCTATTTTCTTCACCAAAAAATAAAAAATAAAAAATAAAAAAAAAAACAATCCAAAAATTGTATCAATGAACTACATCTCAATGTGGTACAATTATATTTATCGTAGGTGTTTGTTTTTTTTTTTTATTTTTTTTTTTCTCATCATTTCACTTTTTTTCTCATTATTTTCTTTTCATTTAAAACACACATCAGCCTCATTCATATTGCTGATGGTGAGTGAAGAGAATACACAAATATTATTATTTATTTTCAAAAATTTTTTGTCCGCAAGCTACTTGAAAACAATAAATTTTCGAACAATAGAATTTCTTGTTTTTTTGAATGGTTTTGGTTATGGCTATTGATAAATTTTATATTGAAAATGATATTGATGACTGAATAATAGCTTTGGCTATAGACGTAAGTAATCAGCGAAAAAATTGGAATACCTACGTAAATGTGAGAACAAACATTTTGATTGTTTGTTTTGTTTTTGGTTTTGTTTTTGTTATTGTTTTTGCAAAACTGACGTAGTGTACCGCATCGAGGAAGTAAAAGTTTATTTACAATAAAAATTGGTTAAGCTAAACAAGCAAGTGGAAATATTATTGTTCTGAAAAAAAAAATTAATGATTTGATGTTTTGAAAATTCATAACAAAATGTTTAATAGAAAAACAAATAATGGCCTAGAAAAGTACGAGGACATATTTTTTGGATCATTTGTTTTGCTGATTCAGGAGCAAAAAAAACTTTCAGAGTTTTGAATGTTACCCTCAATTGAAGCAAGGTCAGAAACACTTAATAGATTCAGTACCAAAATCTATAATAAAATACTACAAATGGAATAAAAATTGTCTGATATTCTATAGGAACAGAAAATGAAAAAACTTAATATGCATTATGGTTTCATTTTTTTGTTTCAATTTATTTCTCATAGGCGATATGTGTGACTGGCAAGTTGATTAGATACTAAGCCTTCGATATTGGATTTGACAAAAGTTTCTTTTTATTCTTTTCAAAATTAATAAAACATCACCCGAAAAGTTGTACATAATGTATATTAAATATTTTTAGAAGATAGGTACTTGTATAAAAAGGGTTGATGTAATTCAAATAGACTCTAATTTTTTCTTTAGCAAAAATAGTAATTTGGATTTGATATCGAATTCCATTTTCTGTTTTCATTCGATATGATGATTATGCGATAAAAAGGAAAGAGTATTGAATGAATTTTATTTTCTTTTTTTTGAAAAGGAGTTTGTGAGATCTTTGAAATTTAAATCTGACCTCATGAAATTTTCAAAATCATAATTCTAAGTTTCGTATTTTGATTTTGTGCATTTTGCGAAATTGTATATTTATAAGTTTAGTGCTCAAAAAAAAAAAAAATTATAAATATTCGTTAGAAGCCAATCAATCATTTTGTATAGTTAAATTCATCAACTTATCTACATATTTTTCTGAAAAAAATTAATGTTAACTATTTCAAGAAAAATAAAAATTCTTGACAGATTTTGGCCCATGGACATGAAGATTTTCCCAAAGAAAAAAAGATTGGTGATTTTTGAATTTCTTTACTAATCTTGAATCTATATCATCCTTGTGAAGAAGTATTGCAGAATCAAGATTCTAAATTAATTAAAATGCAAACAATTGTAAAATTTTTAGATATTTTTCTGGGGCTCCGTTAAGAAGACATTGTTATTCAAAAAAAAATTAAATACCCTTTTTTGCCGATATCTTTGCGAAATTAAATCTCCTTAATATTCAGGTGCAATAATTATTTCTTTACGTTTCTATATTTGAAATAAGTAAGTGCATAGTAGGTATATCTTTTTTCTTCAAGACAAAAAAAATAATAACCTACCCAGAAGTATGTTAATAGTCCTAAATACTAAACATCAGCCAAGCCAAATTTCAATTTGCTGTTGTTTGTTGATTGTTCGCAACGGCATATACAAGGGGGGGGGGTCACGGGGTCATGACCACCCCCCCAAGAACTCAAAACATAAACAAGAAATTAATATGTTATACTCAATTCCTTTATTTAAAATGATTTTCAAAATATTGAAGTTTTAGACCATGAACGAAAATGAAAAGTGAAAAAAATGTTTGCTATTCAAACAACCTGTTCTACCATATTTTGCGAATGCGGTCATAATTTTAGCAAAAGAAATGCTGGATTAGGATTATTTTGGTTCGTTCGATAATATTAGGCATTTATAGACACTCTAGAGTTTTGTATACATAGATTTAAAATCCGAACAAGTATATTCAAAGCTTTAATAAAAAAAATCATCATTAGAACAACTCTTTCCTATAAAATTAAACGTTCCGTGAATCAATCTCAGTTTTCGACCTTCTACCTTAAGCAGAACTGAAGTTTTTGAGGTTTGTTTTTGGAAAAATCTCAATTTTTTCATTGTAACTTTAAAAATTATATTGGGCTAGCGGAAAGCAACACATACTTAGTTGTTTTTAGGCAAATTAATCAATCGAAGCACAGTGTATTTTTTAAAACACAGGAAGGTCGTAATTGGCCAAGACTTAAAGATAAACGCTAAACTAAAGCAAACGAATCACATATTCTAACAACTCTTAGGAAATGTTCGATTCAAAATGTAAAACGAACAAATTTTAATATTTGTAATTCTACTATCACATTTTCAAGCCTAAACTATCAAAATTATTGTAAAAAAAATTTCGGCATGACTCTCCCCAAGAAGTAAACCTGTATACGCCTCTGATTGTTCGTCCAAAAAATGATAGGTTTTTCTGTTCTAAAACTGAATAATATACATACTAGGGTGGGTCAAAAAAATTGAAATTCGTTTTTTTGATTTGGTACCTCGAAAACTCGATTGCTAGACACCTCTAGAATATATTCACCAAATAGGAGCTCTTTATCTTAATGGGAAGGTCCTCCGCTTTTCAATTTTCCATTTTAACATCAAGCTTCTACTAAAAATAATATTTTTTTTTATTAATTGAATGTTTAGCCATTTTTTTTTTTTGAAATTTGAAAGATATTCGAGGTCAAAGTTAAACAAATATATAAAAACTTTTTTTACTTTTCAAAATTTTCTAATTCACTGAAAAGTCATTATTATTAAATTAGTAAGATGGATTATTGTAGGGGCTTAAATGTTCTACAAAAAAAACCTTGGCATCAAATTGGTTGCTTTAACCGTTTAGAAGATATTCGCATCCAAACCAATGCCCACTGATTTCAATAGTTTTCTTATGGTCCCTATGCATTGCGACTTGGATGCGAATATCTTCTAAACGGTTAAAGCAACCAATTTGATGCCAAGGACTTTTTTGTAGAACATTTAAGCCCCTACAATCTGTCTTACTAATTTAATAATAATGACTTTTCAGTGAATTAGAAAATTTTGAAAAGTAAAAAAAGTTTTTATATTTTTGTTTAACTTTGACCTCGAATATCTTTCAAATGGTTAGATTAATAAAAAAAGTTATTAAGACCTTTTTTGTGGAACAATCTGTTTCCTACAAGAATATGTCATGCGTGTTTAATTATTATAATTTTTTAATTTGTTACAAAATTAAGAACAAAAAACGAATTTTTAAAGATTTTCTTGATTTTTGGACCTCAAATATCTACTAAACGGTTAGATAATTCAAAAAAGTGTATTTAACCTTTTTTGTAGAGCGTTCAATTTTCTACAAGAATATGTAAAAAAAATTGGCTAAACATTCAATTAATAAAAAAAAATATTATTTTTAGTAGAAGCTTGATGTTAAAATGGAAAATTGAAAAGCGGAGGACCTTCCCATTAAGATAAAGAGCTCCTATTTGGTGAGTATATTCTAGAGGTGTCTAGTTCGAGTTTTCGAAATACCAAATCAAAAAAACTAAATTTCCAACTTTTTGACCCACCCTAATACATACATACATGTAGATTTATTATGTTTATAAGCGATATTTATGCGGGGTTGGTTGATATGAAGTTCTTTAACGTAATATGAAAAGTGTATTGGTTTATAAAATGAGTTTAAAGAATTATTTCTGTAACGCGCACTATATGGATAAGGATATAAATTTTCAATATTTCTTATCATTTTTGAATTGTAAGGTTATTGATTTTATAACAAGAACTCTGATACATAATTTAAATTTTGATACTTACTGTATTATACATATAAATAAAAAATATTTGAGGTACAAAACATCAATATGTTACTATTATCTGAATCTTATAAACATTTTTTCACTTAATTCAATTTTTTCGAACTCTTTAAACTGACATACTTTAGGTTCTTTCCACCAGAATTCACTTTTATCTATTTTTTGTCATCGTTTATTATTTATTTTTTTTTATAGCAAATTTTCTTCTCATCCACATGACTTAACCTTGGTTACTAACAACATTGTTTATCTTTTTCAAATAAAAAAAAAAAAAAAAACCATCTATAAGATCGAAAACATTTTAATAAAAAAAAAATATATTCACTTAAGCGTTATAGACTACAGAGACTATAGAGAATAGACAATATAAAGACTGAAATGCACTCTCTTCACAACAACCACTTCCATTCATTAACCTATGCTTAAGTGATTCGACATCCAGTCATATAGCCTCCAGACCGTTCAACCAGCCTTATAGATAGTTTATGTCTATAGTCAGCTTGAAAAGAGGCGGCTTCTTTTCTTTAACAAAACTTTTTCATCATATAGTTATAATCATTGTTGTAGGAGTATATAGTTTGAAGGCACATCCACCTCCTATAGAAAATTTAATTTTCAAATTGACACAGTTTTTCCATATCATTCCCTTATTCTCCATTCTAGACAACATCTAATTAAATAAAAACTATATACATAAATTCACTCTCCAATGAATATTTAAAATTATAAAATTAATATGAAACCCTTGCCCTGGTTTTATTAAAAAGAAGAAACAAAAAACCCACCCACTCAGACAGACTGTCGTCGAGGAATACTTTTGTCAAAAACACTTTAATTAATTCATATTCTCATCATTCTCATTCATAATGCCTTCATTAGCACTTTTTTGTTCTATTTTTATAAAAAAAAAAAACCAAAACAGCCCAAATAAAGCTTAGGTAATAATTAATTTGATCAATATTTGTCCAAAAATCTTTTACCAAAATCAGGAAAAATCGTCTACCATAAATTTCATGTAAATCAATACTAATGAGCAAAAAGGAGGTAGTGGAACACAACATCCATCTTACAATACTTTTTTTTTGTGTGTCAAAATAAATGAGCTACAATCAATCAAAAAGTACTCAATTTGTCAATGTCAATATACATAGTGGATTTCATTTTTGAAGGAAACTACAACTACTTATACAATAAAAAGGACATTGAAACACTTAAATTCGAGTTTTCTCATTGTATTTGAAAAATGTATCTTAAACAAAAAAATCTAGGTATGAAAAAATATTTAAACAAAAATTACCATAAATAAACAATAGAAGATACATTATCTATCTCTTCACAGATGTTATAGATGTTTATCTAAATAAAATATTCACTTCAATAGATACTACACGTTACTAGTATCCACGAAAAAAAAATTCTTAATTCAACAAAATACACTACCAAAGTATCTGCGCGTTTTTAAAACTTTTTATTTATTTATTTTTTTTTTTATTTTTGTAATTTTCTTGTTGTACTCGTAAATAATGATCGACGAGATGTACAATTGTATATTTTACACTCAAATGCATCTGTAAAAACAAATATTTCTACCGATCGACCGCCTTGAAATTTTTCATATTATTCTGCCGCTGCAGATGCATATGAACTTTGTCACTTTTTAATATTTATTTTTTTTTATTTTACATCTTCAAGATACATTTGCATCTTTTTTTTATACACAAGATCACACACAAAAAAAAAAATGATCAATCGCTCTTGTAAGATCACTTAACACAGAAAATATTTTGTTTTACACTTCAACGAAGATCCGATGACATTGGTTTATGAGTTTTCCATTAATTATACATGACCACGAGATAAAAAGATATACAAAAGAAGTGAAGATCATACAAGTCACGCACAGACGACTTACCAACGATCGACAGCGACAAACGACGACGGAACGAAAACGGATGGGATGCGGATAATTCGCGTTTCGAATGATTTGTATCTTTTACACGTTGATGACTCCAGACACACGTAAGACTTGATTTATTTATTTTTTTTTATGTATCTTTTTTTGGTGATTTTTTTTTGGGTGATTTCTCTCCCTTCAATAATTTCAATTGAACATGTATCTTTTATTTTTTTTGGTCCATCAAAACCGGTCCCTTCAATTTGTTTTTGTTTTAGTATCTTTTTCTCAAGAAGATCGAATAAAAACCAATAATTTCTTTCCAAAAAGGGAAAATTTCTTGCAAAAAAAACAAAAAAAGATGCAATTTTGATTTTAAAAGAGGTCAACACACACCGAAGAAGAAGAAAATGTATTTTTGGGTACAACAATTTCGCGTCTGGAAGTATAAATAGATACTTTCTGATCAAGACAGCAGATCTTAACTAAAGTATCTATTTAGTGACAATAATCGCACATTTTTACAACTAACACGCTCCTAGCCGGCAGCAGCACAGTGCTTCGAACCGAAAAATTTATTTATAACAAAAACAAAATATCTATTAGATTTGTTTGTTTTTTGTTTTTGCGCAAATACTTTTAAGTTTTGTATCTTTCCATCCAGATTTGGATGTTAAGATACTTTAAAATAGATAGATAGATACTTTCAGATGTTGTGGTGTGATCTATCGTCACGATCTTTAAGAAAAATCTAAAAGCAAATATAATAATTGTTCGATTGAACTTAAACGAGAAGCAAGCTGAAGTGAGTTCAAAAATCTGTCCGGTAGACTTTTTTTTTTTTTTTGATTGTAAATAAAAATATCTGAAAAGTAAACACTTCGTCGATTTAGTTTTATTTTGTGTATCTTAAGTTTGTATGGAATTTTCATTCATTGATTTTTGATCGAGGATCGTTTTTTTGCTGGCGAAAGATACTTATGAAAAAGCTGTAGATACTTTTTTTTGTAAAATTTTCTGATCAAAGATACCGCATTGAAGTACTTTATGTATCTCTTTGAACCGGTTCAGATACAAATATAAGATACAAATTTATCTCAGCGATCTCTGTCAATCATGTATCTCATATTCAACAACGCGATCGATCTGTTTGGATCTGGACAAATGACGTGTTGAGAGTAACCCGCCGCCGGCCACTATAATACTCTCAAGCTGATAACACAACAGCGATCGCGAGAGACACTTATACAAAAAAACACGATGATGATGAAAAAGTAGCTACTGTCATCGAGACTACTTGTCAGTCTTTAGACAGACACGTTCTTAAAAGCCCGTTTAGTGATATTTAATTGCGCGCATTTAACCAGTATCTATCAGCAATTAAAAAAATCACAAAAAACTGAAAGACTGAAACAAATTAAACACGAAAACGAAGCAAGGTACCTTTTGAGATACTTTTAAGCGCGCGCGTGAATTTGCAACTTCTTTCACAAAATAAGTGAAACGAAATGCAATGAAAATTACCGTATCCAACGGAATCAACCGACCATCTTGCCAACTTTGGATAAACTGGATTTTTCGGAGTATTTTTTTTTAGCCTGTTTTGTGGGGGGCTGGTTAAAGGTTCTGTTCTGTTTTCTGTCTGTTGTTTGGGATGTTTTTTGTTTTTTTTTTTTCTTTGGTTCTGGATATGTGTACATCTTTTTTGTTAGGTTATGTAGGTATAGATAGGATTTGTATATCTTCTGTAAGGAGAGACACAAACAGTTTATTGTTGTTGTTGGTAATTTTTTGGATTTGTTTACTGCGCGGTGATAACTAGGGTTGGAAGCTCCATACCCTCCCGCCGGAAAGAAGCTTTTTTGCCCTAACAACTACCACCCTACTCTCAATTTCTTTGCAGACAAAAATCATCCCTCTCTCTCATTCAGAGAGAGAAAATTTTCACTCTGATTTGAGCAAGAATGTGCCATATGGGTTTTGTGTTGTTATCACAGAGAAACAACCCCCATTTTACAATTTTACACATGTTTGGGATATTTTTTGAAAAGCTTTGATTTTGACAGTTTTGAGTTGGTATGATAAAAGCTTCGCGGTATTTGGGATATTTTTACTTTGCAGACAAAAATTCGGAATAGTTATGACGTTTTTCTTTTTATGAGTATCTTTTTCTATATCTATCTATCTTATGGTTAAAGTTAAAAAAAATAAGCAACAGGTTGTCTATATAAAAAAAAATTTGTACTATATCAAGGCTTTCAATTTATATAGATATGTAGACTAATTTTGATGTGTGTAAATGTTAGAATAAATATGTGTATATCATTATTATTTTTTATTTTATTTTGATGAGGAAAAACATGCGGGTGGGCAAAATAATAATCATTTCGCAATATGGATGAATGGTAATTCCAATAGTTATTGTTGTTGGTTCGTAAATAATAAAATATTATATAGAAAAAAAAAAAATTGAAGTTAATACATAAATACATTGTTGTGGAAGAAATATGGTGATGTATTATTGGACATTTAGTCGACTGGGGATGAATTAGAATTGCTATTAATTGATATGAAAAAGTTTTCTATAAATATGACTCTAAAGAGGAAGGAAATATGCAGGTTGTGATAATGATAGTTCGTCATCGTAGAGAAAAGTATTGATTTAAGTATCAGAGATAAAAATCTTTAAGAAAATTTTAATAAAAACGAATTTTAGAGGGTACACTCTGGTGTATACGTACTATTTTGATGATTTTTAAATATTTATACATTAAAATTTTTTGTACGCTTAAGTTAGAATCGGTAGTATATGAATTATACGCATAAGCTTCAAAAATGCCAAAAAATTAAAATCTAGTAAAATTTGCAAAAACATGTTTTTTTAAAGATTTTTAAAGAACTCGAAAATCGGTTCGAGTTAGAGGGAAATTCGAGTTAGAGGGACTTATTTAATATTTTTTTTTCAAAATTGTTCATAAAAAATGGTGAAAAAGTTCGACTTAGAGGGAAATTCGACTAAGAGGGAGTTGGACATAGAGGGAGTCGACTGTGAGTATAAAATATTTGTTACTTTCAAACAGCTTTAAACACTAAAAAAATCTTATTTTTTTTTTATGGAGGTGAAAGCATTTAATAATACGTCTCAGTAGTTTTCAAAGCCAATTTTATATTTTCTTATTTTGTTGGTGGCCAATGGCACTGAAGAATAGGTAGTTGACTGCAAAACCACCATCGGGGGATAAATTATGCAATGTAGTTACGTAATGTAAGTATGCAATTTACGTAATGCTACGTAATCTTACGTAATGTTAAGATATGTTACGTTATGTTATTATAACGCAATATTACGTAAGGCTATGTCCTGTTACGTAATGTTATATAATGTTACTTTATGTTACGTAATGTTACTTTATATTATGTAATGTTAGGTAATGTTACGTAAAGTTACGTAATAATATGTTATGTTACATAATCTTACGCAATGTTACATAATTTTACATAATGTTACATAATGTTACTTAATATTACGTTATGTTATTTAATGCTACGTCGTCTTAAGTAATTTTACGTTAAGTTATGTAATGTTATGTAATGACTCGAATTGTTACGTAATGATAAGTAATGTAGCGTAATATTACGTAATATCACGTTATATTATGTTATGTTACGTAATATGACGTTATATTATATAATGCTACGTAATGTTACGAAATGTTACGTAATGTTATTTAATGTTACATAATGTTACGTAATGTTACGTAATATTACGTAATATTACATAATGTTACATAATGTTACTTAATATTACGTTATATTATTTAATGCTACGTCGTCTTAAGTAATTTTACGTTAAGTTATGTAATGTTATGTAATGACTCGAATTGTTACGTAATGATAAGTAATGTAGCGTAATATTACGTAATATCACGTTATATTATGTAATGTTACGTAATATGACGTTATATTATCATAGAAAATTGTTGGTATGAAATTTATATCTTTCTACTTCATGTACCAATTTCGAATTAATATTTACTTATTAAAAAACCTACCTATCTATTTTTTCATGTAATTTTACATTCGAAAGTGATTTTATGAGGCGTAACGAAGTTAAACGCTTTCATTTTTAACTTTTCATGGCAAACTTGGTTGCTCTTCTTTGATTGAATTCCTGAAATAGAAAAGAACAAACAACGAACCCATACTTGCTATAGTGTTCAATTTTTCAACCCTTGGTTTACAAAATTTACATAAACTTCCGGTAAGCTTATATTAAAACAACTATTCATTTCTATTTTATTTGACATCTAGGCATCCATTCACTGTCCCTTTGTGTGTATAAGGTACCTATCGAATACAAGTACCTAGCTGTACACACTTTACATGAATACCCGTTGTTTTATGTACAAACAGAAAGTTACCATTAACCCATTTGGGAAATCTGTTTGCCAATTTATCACCAAATGAACCGTGAAGGCTGTGAAAGATGACTTTCACCATCGAATATTTACTATAGTGAGACAAATCAGTGCATCTGCTGTTGTGTATTGAGCGTAATTCAGATACTGACTAACGTTAAAGTAGGTAAAACTACTATAATTCATGTTGAGATACAATCTCTCTATTACATACCCAAAACGTATTGAAAATTTAAGCTATACAGTCAACCAACAACCGACAAGACTAGAATTTATGTCACTAAATGACTGACTGGCAGGATAATGAAATACAAATTAGTGGTTGTTACATGTCAGGGGCGTGTTGGATGGATAGATGCAAAACACATTCACGTACGTATACCTACTCACTCACGCACTTAATATTTGACGAGATTTTTGGTACATTATTTTTTTCTGGTGGAACACATGTGATCACGCCTAAAGGAGGCTTTAGGAGAGCCTATAATGTGGTTGAATTAACCATCGTGTTACATTATAACGCAATTGTGCGCGCATTTGTTAAACAAGCGCTTATTTTCCCATCAAATAACGCACACGTAACTATAGCGTGGACGTTTAATCTATTGCTAATTTTGTCATATTCAAGTGTATTAATTCGTTTCTATTGATGCGTATGGTTTAGGTTTATATCTGTGTAGTTGATTCCATGGATATAGTAATCGCACACAGGATATTATAGGAACTCCTGTCTCCTGCCTCATCGTGAATTCCCTTTTGGTAAAATTGTGTATCACCAATTATTGGATGCAGCAATGCGTGTTATCGACATTTCTGTAAGCGACTTCTATCAAAATTAATGCTTGTTTGAGTGAACACGTGTAATAGGATTGCAGAAGCAAAAATCCTTTCATCAAAATATTAAAGAGATGATTAAATTTTGTGGAAATTAAGTAAAAAATTTCATGCAGAAAAAATAACGCCAAAAATCTTCTATCTTATAAATTTAATCACAATATATGTAGTTAAATATACCAGAAACTAGTAAAATGTATCAGAAATATAGTTAAATATACCAGGCGTAAAGTTTTTTTTCTGTGTGTGACACAGTGCCGAAATGTTTATTTTAAAGATTGATTAAATTTGTCTACGATTGTTTTCCAAGGATTTCTGTTCTTTAAAGACTCGTTTCTTTCAACTCCACAAAGTATTTCCAAATTTTTGAAAAATGTCTTTATATCAATCAATGGTACCTAAACACTCATAAACTTTCTTACCAATTCCTTTTGGAAATACCTCTTAAAAAAATACCCATAAGTCAGTTCACTTAAATATAATCGTGGCCATTAGTAAGGCAATCATCAATCCTCCTCAACCACAAAGAAAAAAAAAATGAAAAACATCTTCCAATCTGACCAAAGCAAAATCTTTTGTTATCCCTCGAAAATATTTAAGTAAAATGCTTTCTTTTGTGCAATTTTTTTTTACGATTGTTTGTTTTCATAACGCCCCCTCTTAAAGTACTTTCATCGTCGTCGCTTTTAGAATTCACTATATATTATAGTTCTCTAGAGTAAAATATAGAAAATGGCTTCTTTCATTTAATGGAAACGATGCAATTTACAGTACACTTGCCTTCTTCTAATGCAGACTCCAATAGAAGAGATATCTTCATTTTATTTATATACGAGTATACCTAAATTGAACAATATGTTTTCTTTCAAACCATTGAGCATTATTTGATGTATTTTTTTTTTTTTTTGTTTGTTGTGTTGAATTTTATGGAGAGAAGAAAAAAGTCATAAATAAAAACTAGGGGCAATGTTCATGATTGTAATAAATAACAACCTTCACGAAACAAGTAGTGCTGATGGTTTCTTATCAGATTTTTATAAATTAAGACTTTTCATGAAGTCAATTGCTGCTATACATTTAACATTAAACTTTATTGAAAAGGAAAACAATATTAAATGATTAAAGAGCTATTCGATGATAGGAAAAAAAGAATAAAATATGGTTGGTGATAAATTTTTTTCATCTTGAGACCATTCTTTAGAATTCACTGTTGCAAAGTTCTCATTCATCAGGATTTTGCTCTTAAATCTTTTACATTTTTTTTTTTTTGACACGCTTATACATTTGACTTTAAATGGCTGCCATTTGATATTTACTCACTCAAATACAATGAAATTACATACAACGATAGAAAATATTATAAGGAAGAGAATGTATGTTTATTTTTTGGTCTACGACAATCTGGAGCAAAGATATTAGCTTAGAAGTAAAATATCCCAAAAAATGCATTTTTGTGAATAACTCCGCTAAAAAGAATGATCAGGTGGTGAGAAATTGGGTTTAAGCCTTTTAAATATGCCCCTATCGATCCATGAAATAAAAACTGACAGTGCCTCTCTGCGCAAGGTGAGGCCCTCTTTTCCGACGCTTTGACTGGAGTATAAGCTTAGTTATTAAATTAGTTAAACAGTCAATTATCGAGCTAACTAAAGACGTTTACTAATAAAGGAGGATACAGTATTAGACGATTAATTTTTTTGATTTTTGAATTACTAGAACTTTAAATAAATTTTTTAAAACGATTTTTAGATTGCGAAATATAATAATAAATTTTTATGAAAGGGTCATATATTTACTGGCAATATCAATTTTTTTTAAGTTTTTAATTCAAGCATTTTTTACATGAATGAGATTCTGGGCTTGTAATAGAATTTGAAGAAACAATGAACAAAAATAGTCTTATTATTAAACGATGCAATTTACCAATTTTGTCAAGTGCAGTCAAAAATTCTTCATAAAAACCTGTAAAAATGTTGATTTGTTTTTAATTTTATGAAAAATATTACGTATACACCACAGTGAACCGTGTACGTTTAATTTTTACTTGCGAAATAGGTACTAAATGTATGTAAATGGTCTCGAAAGTTTTTGAACCCTGTACAGTGGGGTTTTTGGAAATAATTTTGATGAACCAAAAATAACGCTACCTGTCATAAATAAATTTTGAAAAACGTTTAAGTTTTCACAAACGGCTTTTACGTTTTTTATTAGAAATTCAAGTATTAGTTTTGGGACAAGGTCTACCTTTTAGTGAAAAAAGTTGTTTCCAAAAATTGTTATTAACGTTAGGTACCTCCTATAGAACTATTTTTTCAAATTTCTAATACTATCTCTCAAATTAGTGGAGTAACGAGTCGAATTCAAAAATATTCAAAAATTTTTATTCCGCTGTATTTGTTATCAAAATTTCTTTCAAAACAGCTAAAGATTTAATATAAAGTACTTAATTCTGATAAAAAAATTTTAAAATTTTGGGAAAAAAAAACAAAATTTGGTGAATTTTTCAAAACTTTGAATTGTGGTAGCGACGCCTAGAACGTTTGTAAACTGGCCCAAATTTTACCCAATTTATATTTAAGGCAGGAAGAACAAAATGAAAGGGTGTCCCATTAAAATTTCGAAAATTGATTTTTAAGAATCGCCCTATTAGTCATATATGTAAAATTAAAATTAAGTTAATTGAATGAACGGCTTTTGAAAGAATGGTAATTGAACTCAAATTTTTGAAAAAAAAATTATTGAAAAAATTTTAACATGTCGTTTTTTAAACTTGGTCGTAATATAAAATGCATTTATTTTCAAGTTTTTTTGGCCGCATTTATTATGATTTCAAATTATAAAAAGAAATGTCAATATGTATTACGGTTTATGAAAAAAATTAAAATGTATTTCATTTTCGAAGAACTTTTTTTAATAAAAGTTTTGAAAAAAAATGTAACTTAAAACATCTAAACATAAAATTATTTTTTATTCATTTAATAACCCTTACTGTTGAAAGTTAAATAGCAAAAATTTAAAGTTCCTATTTACCACAGTCTTTAATTATTTCAATGCAAAAATCCAGTTTTAATAAAAAAAAACCACTGAATTTGAAGTAATTTTTCATTTTTTTTTTCAAAAGTGTGATATATTTTACCTTTTTTGCTTCGAAATTCAACTGATAATATTTATGGCCAAAAATTTTTTTTAAATAAAGTCATATTTTATTAGAAAAAGTTTGGAAAAAAGTCATTTTAAATTTTTTTAATAACATTTTTTTTTTAATTCTGAGTTTGAGGACCATTTTTTCAAAAAGTATTAATTAAATTTAATGGATTTAAATTTAAGAGATAAGAATGAGCTTCTGGCTTTTTAAAAAAGTATTTTAAAATATTGTAGGTGTTGCCGTTGTTTTCAAAATATTTTTTTTGTGTTTGAGGTCAGAATGTTAGAAAATTGCATTTATCGCTTAAACGATAGAAGATTGTCCCTTACAGCCTTTTATATATTTTCCTTCAATTACCTAGAGAATCTTTTGCTATAATTTGTTTTATGAAATTTAAGCAAAAAAATGGTTTTGTTAAAAAAAATTTAATTTTAATATTAAAAAACAATACGGCAACACCAGCAATTTTTAGACTTTAAAGTATTTTTAATTACCTACGTTTGAAAAAAAAAATCATGAAAATCAGAGCTGTTCGGCCGAGTTCCCTAATAATTTGCTTTAGTTACTCTACTAAATATCTGGTTAAATTTTAACGAATTTTTTTAGCAAAAGCATTTATATTGATATTGATTAATTATAAATGAAGATCAAAATCACATTTTTGGATTAAAATAAAAAAAATAAAATTTTCTTTTTTTTTTTTAATTAAATTTTTGAAAACGATACTTTGATTTATTTTGAAATTTTGGTTCAGGATACTGAATAACATAAAATATGGCATACCAACTTTATTTAAACAAATTGTTCTCAACAAAATTATTAAAGGTAAATACACGCTTTTTTTAAACGATTTTGAATTTTTTTTTTTCGAAATACATCTTTGTAAAAGCAAAAAGGTTGCGTCTTTATTTTGGAGCTCAAATTCACTTAAGATGTTGTTCTTTTTAAAAGTCTTCTAACTTTGAAGGACGCATGTTAAATTTTTTTCTCATACTCGATTGAAAAAATTTTAAATATAATAAGTTTAAAAAATTTAAGCAACTTCAACTCTTAGAGCAAGTTCGTGCGACCAAGTTGTGAATTTTATTTTTCATGTTTTTCTTCAATTAAATAAATTTTTAAAATAACATTATGGTCTCCAAAGAACGAAATACTAATCAGCAATGCCTTTGATTGGGTTATTCTAAAAAAATTCAAAATAATTGCAACCTACCTGACATTTATTATAAATGTATTTTCAGATATTTTTTTTCTTGTTTTCGGGATACCTACAACCGAAAAAAAAAACACCCAAAACCTTTTTTTTCTTGTAAATACATAAAAAAGGGTATTTTTAAAAGAATTTTTTCTCATTCTTATACAAAAAAATCATTCCTGTAATTTGTATAATTTTTGAAAAAGGATATCATAATTATTTCTGAAATTTTCCCACAAAAACCTCGCAAGTAATTATTATCAATTTGTATAAAGCTAATTAAATATACCACAACTGCCCTATTATATTGATATTCGAATTTTCTCAATAGAATGAGTAAGATGGTTCGCCTCAAGTGATTACTTGTGATAATAATATAAGAAGCCACTTAATTTTTATCAACAATGATGAGGCAATTAGAAGAATAACAAAAAAAAAAAAAAAAATAAGAAAGTACGAGTAAGTAACGAAAGTAATGAAAAAGGACCTTTTCTTGTTATGAATGAAATATTTCTGTGGTAATGTTGTTGACCTCTCAATTTTTTCAATTAAAATTAATTAGTTTTTCATTGAGTTCATTATTAAGGATTATTTTGTTTTGACAATTTTTTCAAAAAAAAAGTTGAAATGAGGTTTGCCGATTTTTTTTTTAATCATAAAGTTTTAATTGACTCTTTTATTTGAGTTTATCACCTAATACACTTCAGCAGACCAGAATTTATTTGTATGAAAAAAAAAAAATTAAATAAAATAAACATAAAAAAATAAAATAAATAAAAAAAAGTTAAGCTTAATTATTTTTTTTTATTTTAAAAATAATAAAAAATTAAAATAAATAAGAAAAAAAGATTGATAACATTTAACAAGTATTTATAATACCTTTTAAATTCTGGCACATTTAAAGTTCTTAAATTAACTTTATTTTACGCTTGTGCGTTATCCCCTTTTTCTTTCAAAAATCATCATTTGTCTTTGGTATGCAAATTAAATTTAAATAAAATTCAATACTCACCTCTTAGTGACAGGTGGTGTTATTCCAGTAAAGTCGGTAGTGTGCCTACTCAACACTGAATTTTCTCATTTATCACAATCAATCTCACAGAAAAAAAAATTCACAAAGAGGTTAATAAGGTTGAGAGTTTGAAATCCTCAAGGATTATCGTGATAAGAGGGCAAAATGAAAGGAATAAACCCGAAATAAAAACAAAAAAGAACAGAAAAACACAAATAAAAGTCGACTGGAACTCTGAAGCCCGACGACACGACGAACAAACGAGGAGTTGGTATCAAATCTACAACGCACAAAACGTATATTCTTTTGAAAAGACACACAAAAAACTTTGACTGTCTCAGAATTATTTGCATCTGACTGAATCGATCGATGGTCTTGGCCAGTTTGTGCCACCATCACTGCCGAAGGCAATAAATCTAAACGAACTTGGCTCTGAGAGCATAGTTATAATGAAAAACTCTACAAAAAAAACTTTTCACACACAAAAATTTTGCAGTCTTTTCCCAATGACGACATAAAAAAAAAAACAAAAAAAAAACAAACACTTTATGGAGGGGGCAGTGAGAAAAAATAAAAAAATATACTCAAAAACCCCCAAAACCTGAAATTGCCTTAAGCCATTTTAATCTCAGGGCAACAGTTCTTTGAATAATTTGGTGCGCCGTATGTGCATAAGAGTGCAACTAAGCTATACGCTACTTAGTTACACCGACAAACTACGACCGTTACACCACTTCATCTATTCATTAGATCTACAAAAATATAAGGTTAGTTGTGCTACAACAAGCGCAAAAGAGCAAAACTCTATTTTTTTATTTTCTTTGTTTGCTTTGGAATTATTTTGGCAGAGGTGTTGACTAGAGTGTGAGAGATGGGTGGTATGGGGGAGGGGAGGTAGGTGAGATTGAACATAGAGCACTCACACGTAAAGGCCCCCCAAAAATGTCCAAAGGATTTTTTTTTTTCTTCAAATGTTTGTACTCCTTTCTAGTTAGAAAATTTATTGCCTGCGGTGTGAAGTTGTGTATCTTTTAAATGTGGCAAAGTCAAGTGTTTTGTTGGTACACTAAGGGGAAGTTTTTATAGGGACACTGCAGTAATAAATTAATTATTTGGTGCGTCAGTTTTAGTGAAAGTAATATTTTTAGCTTTGATAAAATTTGGAGGAGATTCAAAAATCTTATAATATAATGAATAATGATTATAAAAACTATAGTTATATAGCTTCAAGGCTACTGGAAATATTTTTGGCCGAGTCTTGATGTTGTTGACCAAAATATTACTAAATTATGAACATTTCTGGTCGTTTGATTTAATTGACTGAGTAGATATAAAAAAATGCTTTGGGATGTCAGAAATATGATCTAAAAATTCTTCAATATAAATTTTTTCTTGCACATAATATGGTTAATGTGGTGATTCCAGATTAACTCTTTAAATCAACTAAAACAACGGTGAATATTTCATAATTCTATTCAAATTTTGGGTGCCATTTAATATTACCTATTAATATTTGCGTTAAACCTTTTAAAAAATGGATATTTTTTTGATTTTTTTGTATTGTTGCATTATAAAAAGTAACTCGTTTCAAGTTTTAAAAATGAATATAGTGAAATATTTATTAAAATTAATATGTATCAATTAAATGAGTGATTAATTAAGTTTACAATTCTAGCTTTTGAAAAAAGTATCATTGATAATTGTAAGTGTTGCCGTTGTTTTTCAATAATTTTTTTTTTGTAGTATTTTATAAAATTTACCCTCCCGCCAAAAGGGGGGGGGGGCGGTGGAATAGACCCTCCCTTCCATAACAAAAAAATTGAATACCTTTACAAAAAACAGTTTTCAATGCTCGGCGCCGTGCTATCTCCAAAAAATCAGCTAATCCGAATTTGTTAAAAACGGATTATTATTGCTGAGGCCTTCAGGAACAAAGTCTCATTTTTAGTTTTTGTCGTCATTTTAGGTCAGGATCACTGGACTCACAAATCGTTCGATATGTCACTTGAATGGATTTTCGTAATAAATTGCTCAAGAAAATGATCACACTAAATTTTATCACCTTAGCAAATTTAAAGTGAAACTTTAATAAATTTTGAATGCATTTTTATTCTTGATATTAAAGCAACAAAATATACCTAAAAAAATAAACTAAATTAATCCATTTCATAATTTTTGTTTGCTACATGACCAGTTTTTCAGCTTTTTGAGTCCACAACTTTGAAAACATCTAACCGTTAACTGAACGGCAAGCTTATTATATCAATATTTTTAAGTTATGTCGATTCAGTTTATCATCCCTTTTTGATATTTTTATCGTTCCCTGGGAAATTTCATAATTTTTCTCACTAGGTATATAAGAGTTTCAGTGAACTTTTTTGAAGTTCAACCACTTATTATAATGTATCTTATTTAAATTTTTTTATGTACATTTTAGGCTACTCTAGGTCTAGGAGCTGGAAAAAAGTACGTTTTTATTACTTTTTTAAAAATTGAATAAAAGGTAGTTATAAAACAGAATTTTAGTGTAGAGACTCCATTTTTTAATAATTTTTTTGAAGTGATAACGTCTTATAAATCGATGAACCATGGCAGCCAACACAAAAAATTGACGCCATCACGCCATTTTCTAACGTTACACTCTCGCACTTTCGCAGTGCGGCAAAAAATTTAAATTCAAAATTTTTTTTGCTATAGATAGATGAGATTAATCTAAGAATAACTGCATTTAAGAAAAAATTCTTAAAAATTTTGAAAATAAGCTATAACGTTTTGTTTGAACGTTGTACACGTGTCGGGGCTATGACAAAATGATGATTTTGGGTAAAGGAAATTTTTTTTGACAATTCTAAAGATGCCAGGTGAAAGATGAGGCATCTGATACGGATTTTTTTCCAACACTCTGCGTTTCGAAATATGAATTTTTGAAAAACACCTTCTTTTTTAGGGGTATTTTTGGGTAATTTTTGATTTTTAGCTTTTTTTTGGAGCGTTCAAAAAACTCAAACTTATAGGACATGTAGGATTCGGCCTTATGCATACATGTGCAAAAACTTGGAACTTGGATTCGTTTTGACTGAATAACGGAAAAAACAAGTTTTTAAAAAACATGTTTTTTGACCGTTTTTAACCGATTTTCATCGTTTAATACAGGAATAAAGTATATGGATTAATGATAGACCATGAATACGACTATTTGTGTGCGAAGTTTCAATCATTTTTGTGAACACAATTTTGAGATAACAGTAAAATAAAATTTTAGAATTCAACAGGTTATAACTTTTGACCAAGAGCAGATAGAAGTTTTATTAAACTTTTATAAGCATCCTGATACAATTACCTTTCATTTGGTATATAACACATAACGCTAGACTTACTACAAGCCACACAATGTTAAATCAAGAAACTTGCGAAAAACACCATACCACCAGTAGAGATCTGTTGCGCCATGAACAGCCACCTCAGTGTGGGAAGTACCGTAATCTCAGTCTGGAAATTCCTCATGGTTGACTTTAAAAAATTCTAACTTCTCTTGTAGGCATCTTTGAAATGAGATTGATACGTCATTTGAAAGGTGAAACAATAAGCTTTCACATGGTATAAAATTTGTTATATGTTGGTAGGGAAAAAATTCATTTAATAGCATGAGAATATAAAAATAAATGTTTTTTTGTTTTTTTTGATGAAATTTCATCGAGTTTAAAAAATTCTAGCTCTTTTTGTAGATGTCTCATAGACTTGATCTATATATATATTTTTAGCTAAGACAATAAGCTTTCAGATCGTGTAAAAATTTTTATAGATTGTTAAAAAAAAAATGGATTTAATAGCGTAAGAAGATAAATTTACATGTTTTCTTTGCTTTTTTTATGAAAATGATTGTTTTAAATAAATTATTTTAATACTTTTTGCTCATTGTAAAAATTTAAAAATGGTTTTATTATTTAGGAGAAATATTTGGCTTTTTAATAGTATAATTTTTTTTTGTGAGCTTTTAAAATAAAAAAAATTAATATAATGAGAAAAGAAAAAGGGTATTTTTTTTAGTTTTTTTATGTAAATTATGATTGTTTGAAATGAATAAACCCTTCAAATGGCTCATTTTAAAAGCACACAACCTGTTTTCTTACGACGTTATCACGTAAAATAATCGTTCGTAAACCGGCTTTACAGACAGCCTCTTTTTTTTTAAGTTATTTACTGTTTTATACCATTTTTGAGTGTTTTACATTTTTTACACATTATTTACCATTTTTTTGTGGTTTTTTACACAAAAAATGTAAAAAACTGTTTTTTACCCAACATCGCCCATCAGTGTTTCTGCTTTGATTTGGCAGTTTCATATAATTTGATTTTGAAAGTGCTCTTTTTTCAAGGCCTTTTCTTTCATTTATAAAGTTTCAACTCCACTATTTAGAAGTTATTAAAACTTTTTGAACCATCTGCAGCTAGCACAGATCTTTGGAAGCATCAAATTTGGCATTTATTTATTTGCTTTATGGTTAATTTTTTGTCCAAGATAAACGATTTGAATTGATGTGATTACTATAAATTCTCACAGAAAATGATAATTGCTACAAAAATCCTTCAACCTCTTTTATGAATTTAATAACAATTATTGCTTATTTCTGATGTCATTATTGTATAAGCATTTTTATTGTCATATTTTTTAGTTCAATTTTTAAGAAATAACTGATATTAGTAGCCTTTCATTTTTAAATAAATGTGATGTAATTAATGCCTACAAGATTTCACAATGAACAAACTATCTCCTTCCCTTAAATAACTCTTAAACGAGCTGTTAATTAAAATTTTGTATCGCTATCACATATCAACCTGTCACTTTGCTTGGTCTTAATTAGAGTATCTAATTCTTTTTTTCTCTCTTAAAAAAAAAAATAAAATTCAAAACTTTATGGAAAGTTGCATTAGCTTATAATTAGCAAATCTTAACCTTTCATAGCAATCGATATCCCACCAAAAAAAAAAAACTGAATGGCTGCATTAATTATTTTAAATTAGTCCCTTGAACTACCCTGCCAATCTTAATTAAATCTAAATTCGAAAGTCTCCTGCTGTGTTTTTGTATAAACTTTTTTTATATTTGCCTTTAAAAGGTTCAACGCAAATCGTCGCTGACTGTATACAACCAACAAGAACAACAACACCATCTCATTGACAGCTGCCCCCAAAAACAGCCACAAAGTACAAATCACTAGGTGATAAATTGAGGCACTTTTTGGATAACAACAAATACCAAAAAGCCGACCCAAAAGACCAAACGAAACGACCCATGAGTGGTGTTTCTCTGAAATTAGTTTTTCCACATCAGAGTCAGAGTATAGAGCATTCCTGCTACCATCAGTCGCACACTGATGTGGACAACGAATTCAACATGCGACTTAACAAGAGAAAGAAATATTGTCCAGCCGAGCTGCCAATCACTTCACCATCGCCATACAGTCATGATGTCGTTCGAAGTCGTGAAGCCTGCCGACTTACGAAGGTACAAGTCGTATATCGATTTGCTGTTAAGTTGGAATCTATAAAAATAAAACATTTTGCAAATCGCAAATGGACACTTGGATTGGAAGATTGGTAGATTTGAAGCTGGCTTAATCGATTAATCTTGTGCTGGCTTGAAGGTGCGCGCGACAGTCAAACGTCAGTCGCACCTCTTTTTTTTCAAGCCATCTCATACCAGATAGATACCTCCACCACATTATTTAGCATCACGCAGCCGAGAGTGCGAATGTTGCGCGTGGTTGCACGTATTTCTGTATCTTTGTGGTTAATTAGGCATTGAGATAGATTTTTTTCTGCAGACTTCTTGATATTAGATATTTTTTATTTTTGTCAATATTTCAGCTTCTGTGGGCCTCACGCTCATTAATTTAATATATTTTTTAAAGTTTTTTTCTTGATATAGCAATTGGTCTTGTTGGATTATCTTGACGTTTTGCCATATTTTTTTTCGTTTTTTTTTTTCGTTTTTTTTTTCTTTAATTTGACTTTTTTATGAGAAAACGGTTGCAACTTACCAATTACACGTAAATTGATATGAGGTTTTTTTCTGCAATTTTTGATGCTTACCTAAAACGAGACAAAAAAGAGAAGAAAAAAAAAATTAAACGTTTTTAGACGATCGAATAATATAATAAATGAAGAAATTAGATATAAATCAATATGTATTTCCATGAGATCTGCGAGTATTAATTAAAGTTGTTTGAAGTTTGGAGATATGGTTTTTTGCTTATAATCTATTAGAGATATAATAATTTGTTAAGAAAATACAAAAGCTAATTTAGTTTTATTTATCTTAAGCGAAGTTGTAATAATTGACAACTTGTAGACTGTTTGGGTTATTGATAGCAAAGAGGTTTGTTTTTCACGTTTTACTAGGTTTTTGTTGTTATGAAAGGCGCTAAGACTAAAGTATTTAGGTGGGTTTTGAAGGTTTGTCAAGATATGACAGATCAAGAGTTTATAAATGATAAATGAAGTTGACATTTGCTTTTGTTATAAGTAACTAAATTTTGAAAGTTTATGAGATTTTGCATTGAATGCAAAATTGAAAAGTAATAGTTTAAACTAACGAGTTACTATATCTCAAAAAAATTGTTTTTTTTTTTCTTTTATTCAAACCCGATGAACGGTTAAGGATTGATTGATCAAAATTGAATCTACTATTGAAATAAAAAATAGTTTTTGAACTGTTTTTAATGGTACCTGCGTTTCAATAATATTAATTTGTGAACTAAGAACAATTTTCAAAAATATCGATTTTTTTTGAAAAATCAATTTCTTCAAAACCTATTAATGAATTTTCTTCAAACTTTTTTTTTTTTGAATTTTTTTATAAACAAAAATTATTATTTTTTAATAAACGGCTCTAAAAATTTCCGTTCAGAAATTTCCAAAAATTTGAAACAACAGGAAATTTGATGACATCCTTCATTTTGATAGTTAAACCATTAAAAAAATTTGATTTTTTTTAGATTTCTTCTGAAATAAATTAATAAGAGCCGATTTTTCAATCTTCTAATAAACAGTCAGTTAACTGTTCGACGAGTAAAGTTATTAGGCTCATAAACAATCAGATAACAACATTGAATTTTTCAATCAAGAATAATTTATTCTACTGAATAACAAAAAAAAATTGTCAAATTCAAAAATATTCAAAATTAAACGTCATTTTTATTCATAATTGTTTTCGTTTTCTTGTGTTCCTCTGTATTTTTTGTCAAAATTCTTTCAAAGCAGCTGTGATAATTTACAAAATATCTTCATTTAAATTATTCCTTAGAATAATTTTTATTCGTCTCTGAAAGAAGCAGATAGTTTTATTCCTAGGAATAAGCTATATCTGCCTGTTGAAAAAATGATTTTTTCTCTATCAGGGGAATAAGTACTAACTGACTGTTTAACTGACTATTGAAAAATTGGCCCTAAATCAAATTAAAATTATTCCTTGAAGAAGCTCTAACGTTCTCTACTTTTATCATAAGGGCAAGTAAGTGCAAGTACAGGTTGTGTGCTTTTGTTTGAAATGAGTCAATTGAAGCGTTTATTTATTTCAAACAATCATATTTACAAGAAAAAGCTAAAAAAATTACACCAAAAAAAAAAACCAATATCAATTTAACATTTTTTAAATATCAAAATAACATTTTTTAAATATCAGCCAAAAATGCTCTATAAAATGTGTTTTATGATATTTAAAATGTTAAAACAACATTTTTATTATCAGGATGATATTTAAATGTCACATTTTGGAATTTTTTTTGATATTTTATTATCATTTTTTCATATCAATTTCTCATTCCAAATTATTGAAAAATATTAAATAAAAAATTTTTAGTGTGTACTAATTTAAAGGCGCTTTGTGTTTTTTCGAAGTAAAATGTATGATTTACTGAGAAAATTTGATCGGCACTAAGATTTTACTTCACATAGTTTGGGAGAAAATAACAAAACAATTATATCACCTATAACACAGGTCGACAAAAATAAAAATATTTTTTGTGCTTGGGTTTAATTTGCACTTTTTGGGTTCATTCATGGTAAACCAAAACAATAGATAATCACCCTTTCCCCTCCTAAGATTTGCTTTTGTAGTGTTGGGAGCAAAAATACAATTTTCATAACCTGTGAGTCTAACTCGAGTTTTATGAGCTATAGTGCAAGAACCGTGCATTGTACAAAAAAACTGTTAAAATATAAAATGTAGATAATTGAAAGGTCTAAATTTTTGCTAAAGCACTTTATTCGACTTAAATTATAAGAAAAAAGTTATGATCAATACAAGGGTTTTTTGCTCTGAAAAACCCTGTTTTTTTAGTTCAAACTGTAATATTTTTGGATCTAACTTCAACTTTGGAAACTTTTATACTTTTTTAAAAACTGCAATACCGGGATAAGTTTTAAAAATAATAAACCAGAGTCACACCATACAAATTTTTTTCGTCTTGTTGCTCTGAAATAAAAGTAAGAAATTGAGTTTTTACGAAACTTGAAACTGTTAATTAATTTGCAGAAAAATGGCTTATGAAATAAAAAATATTTTTATTAATTAATTGTTTCTTATTATTAAGCAATGTTTTATTGAAAGAATTGTAAAAAACAAAAATCAATTATGGGCAGAGGAAGCAAAATACTGTTGCAAAGTAGGGAAATTTCACAAGAACTGCATATTTAATCGAAAACCGTAAGGATTTGGGCTGAAAAAGCTACCAAATTCTGAGAGATATTAAGTTTCGTTTGATCCATTATTTTCTAGACACCCTGTATATGCAACAAAATAATAAAAATACTATGCAAACAAATTAATTTAATGTTTCAATAAATAAAGAATTTCAATATGAATTAGTTTGGCTACAGTTTGGATACAGTTATTTTTGTAGATTAAAAATACCATCAGAGTGATTTACTTTTACCATAAATATTGAAAATAGAAGGTATCAAATAATGCCTCAAGCTCCCATTTGACAAAAATTCGAACAAAACGAAAATTTCGATATAATTTTTCTTTTTTCTTCTTAATTTTCTTCTTTTTTTAATTTTTCTGAATATAGCTCAGGGCAATTAGTCAAAATATGGGCATGAAATCGCATTTTTCGCGGGACAAAATTTTTTTCATGGAATGTGTTCGGGTGGTTGTCCTTATCATAAAAGTCAATTTGTTGGGAAAATTGGAGGTTGGGAACAGCCGCCATCTTGGAAAAGAGATTGGTAGCGTTTTTATTGAATAGCTCCATTGTTATTCATTTTAACAGAAAATGACAAAGGTAGGACTTATTAACAATAAAATTATCTAAACAATGATATACAAAACAATTCCGTGAGTTGATTAAATAAAATTTTATAGTTGGTCAAAGTGCGGGTTTGTATCGCAAGGTTGGGACAAAATGACATTTTTTCATATATCTGACGAACTTTTGATTTGTTTGGATAATTCTTCAAGAATGAATTATAGTACTTATAATTACCTATAAAATGAGCCCACAATTGTTATTGTAACCATCGTATTGTAGAAGTAATCTAACTCCGAAACTCTCCATGTACTAGTCAAAAGTGAGAAAAAAGCTAGTTTTTTGCTAGTAGGCCGAGAAAATTTTGGGAGTAGAGGTATAACCAAAATATAAGTACGCAGTTTTGCTGCCATACTCGTGTTAATGTCGATTTCAAAGGTCTGACAACTCTAATTTTGGGCTTTATACGGGTTTTGGGGGGTTAAATAACGTAAGTTTTCCAGTTAACGTGAATGGGCTAAATTTATACTATTTGAAATTATAAATATACAAGCTGATTCCCTATTATTTTTCCTAAATCTAGACACCCCAATCTTGAGGATGTGACCAATAGAACTCAAGATATAAGCCGTTTATACGATTATGTTTTAGAGGCTTTTTTGTTTCGATTTTTGTTTGTTTATTTGAATTGAAAAGCCTGATATGGTTAGTTAAAAAAGCTTATATCGTGAGTTCTATTAACCCCATAGCCAAGATTGAGGTGTCCAGATTTAGGAAAAATAATAGAGCATCAGCATGTATATTTATAATTTCAAATAGTATAAATTTAGCCCATTCACGTTAACTGGAAAACTTAGGTTATTTAACCCCCCAAAAACCGTATAAAGCCCAAAATTAGAGTTGTCAGACCTTTGAAATCGACATTAACACGAGTATGGCAGCAAAACTGCGTACTTATATTTTGGTTATACCTCTACTCCCAAAATTTTCTCGGCCTACCGGCAAAAAACTAGCTTTTTTCTCACTTTTGACTAGTACATGGAAAGTTTCGGAGTTAGATTACTTGAACAATACGATGGTGACAATAACGATTGTGGGCTCATTTTATAGGTAATTATAAGTACTACAATTCATTCTTGAAGAATTATCCAAACAAATCAAAAGTTCGTCAGATATATGAAAAAATGTCATTTTGTCCCAACCTTGCGATACAAACCCGCACTTTGACCAACTATAAAATTTTATTTAATCAACTCACGGAATTGTTTTGTATATCATTGTTTAGATAATTTTATTGTTAATAAGTCCTACCTTTGTCATTTTCTGTTAAAATGAATAACAATGGAGCTATTCAATAAAAACGCTACCAATCTCTTTTCCAAGATGGCGGCTGTTCCCAACCTCCAATTTTCCCAACAAATTGACTTTTATGATAAGGACAACCACCCGAACACATTCCATGAAAAAAATTTTGTCCCGCGAAAAATGCGATTTAAATTACTAATTTCCCTGGGCTAATATGAATATGAAAACAGCATTAAAATGAAGAAAACAAAACAAAAAACAGCCAAATCGGTAAAGACGTTCTCGAGTTTTTGCTAAAATTAAGTCCGACAATTTTTGTAAAAGACAGATTTTCTTGAATACTGGAAATTGCTCTGCTGACCTCAAAAGCAAATTAAAAATAAAAAGAAAAATGTTTTCCAGATGAATATCAATACAGGGTGTCCCACAGTCACCGCCCCAAATGAAAACCATGGATTCCTGAGGTCATTTTAAGTCGAAAAACTTAAGAGGTAATTTTCTCGTTTTCGTCCCGTTTTCGAGTTACCACGGTTTTTATGATTTTTGCTCTCTTGTCCTTTAACTGGCATTATCTTTGCCAAACTACGTTTGATTTGAAAGATTTTTTTTACAACCAATCAAGAATTTATTACAGTTTAAGTTTGTCTCAAAAACTTTTTTTCTGCGGACAACCGTTTCTCCACAATTTTGCATCAAACACAATTTTCTTCGTTTTTTAAGTTGTTTTTTACACTTTCATATCATTTAAGTCAAAAAAACACGTTAATGAGAATTAATTTTTTGTGGTTTTTATTTAAGCCCAGTTTATTTCCATAAAAAAAATAAGTTTTATTGCATAAAAAAGACTACTGAAAGTAATTAAAAAATAAATAAACAAACTGAGTGAATTAAAAAAAAGTAATTTTTAAATAAAAAATTAATTTAAATGAATTATAAACTTTTTCTGAGCTATTGTGGTAAAGAAAGGAACAAAAAGATAAAGCTCAGAAGAAGTTTTAATTCATTTAAATTAATTTTGTATTTAAAAATTATTTTTTTTTTAATTTACTCAGTTTGTTTATTTTTTTTAATTACTTTCAGTAGTCTTTTTTATGAAATAAAACTTATTTTTTTTTATGAAAATAAACTGGGCTTTAATAAAAAGCACAAAAAATTAATACTCATTAACGTGTTTTTTTGACTTAAATGATATGAAAGTGTAAAAAACAACTTAAAAAACGAAGAAAATTGTGTTTGATGCAAAATTGTGGAGAAACGGTTGTCCGCAGAAAAAAAGTTTTTGAGACAAACTTAAACTGTAATAAATTCTTGATTGGTTGTAAAAAAAATCTTTCAAATCAAACGTAGTTTGGCAAAGATAATGCCAGTTAAAGGACAAGAGAGCAAAAATCATAAAAACCGTGGTAACTCGAACACGGGACGAAAACGAGAAAATTACCTCTTAAGTTTTTCGACTTAAAATGACCTCAGGAATCCATGGTTTTCATTTGGGGCGGTGACTGTGGGACACCCTGTATATCTATCATAATTTCATAGTCACAACCCAAGCACAAATTTCGTGTTGACCTGTGTAATAGAAAAAATAATATCACCATTATTTTGTAAAGAATATTCCCTTTCAGTAATGTTTTGAAAAAAAAGGAAAATTCTTAAAATAATAAAAATAATAAAAATGAAAAGGAAAGAAATAGGTTTCATTATAATAAACTAAAACGTAAAATCTAGTCAACATTGATCTTTTAGTTGTCAAAGTGAAATTTTCACTATCCACTTCAACGTAAAAAAATGTCAAAATGATATTTTAATTGTCAAAGTGTAATTTTCACAATCAAACCTGAAATTAAAAAATGTAAAAATGATATGATAAAATATCAAAATTGATATTTTAATTGTTGGACGACTTTTGTCACTGAAAAATTTTAATTTGATAGCTGTTATTATCAATTTTTTTTTTGGTGTACCTTTTTTCTTTTCTCATATATTAATTTTTTTAAGCTTACAAATAGCCAAAATTTGTTTTTAAGGAATAAAACCATTTTTAAATGTGAAAAAAAGTTTAAAATAATTTATTAAAAAAACACATTTCTTATGCAAAAAGTGAAAAAATAACTTCCAGTACCTTAAAATCCATTTTTTCTATATAACAACCTATAAAAAATTTTATACAACGTGAAAACTAGCTTCAGCTCAAAATATGTAAATCGATCATGTCTATTAGACATCTACAAAAAAGCTAGAATTTTTTGAACTCGATCAATTGTTATCAAAAAAAGGAAAAAAAGCATATAATTTTATTTTCTCACGCTATTGAATCAATTTTTTCAATTACAACCTATACATACATATATAAATTTTATATCATGTGAAAGCTCATTATTTCACCTTTCAAATAACGTTTCAATCTTATTTCTGCGATGCCTATAAAAAAAGTTAGATTTTTTTAAAGCCAACCATGTGTTCTTTTCAAACTGAGAATACGGTACTTCCCACACTGGTGGCTGTTCATGATCAACAGATCTCCACAGGTGTTTCGAGGTGTTTTTAAATATATTACTGTGTAGCTTGTAGTGAATGTACAGTTATGTGTGATAATTCAAAGATGCTCAATAAAGTTAAATCAAGTTTGTATTTCCTCTAGATCAAAAGATATAACCTGTTGAAAAATAGAACTTTATTTTACCGTTATCTCAAAATTGTGACAACAAAATTGATTAAAATATAGTATAGTAAATTTTGTTATAGTCCTATTTATTATCTATTTTTACTATAAATTTCATTCATTTATCTGTTGAAGAAAAAAAGATAAAAATAAAAAACGGTCAAAAACGGTCAAAAAACTTGGGACAAAAAAAATTGTTTTTCTCGTTATTCGGTCAAAAATCATAATAAAATACCAAATTTTTGCACATATATGCGCACAGTCATAGACTAGATGTTCTATAAGCTTGAGATTTTTTGAATAGGTACTACAAAAAATTTAAAAAAATAAAAAATCACCCAAAAATACCCCAAAATAAGTAGGTGTTTTTCAAAAATTCATATTTCAAAACTCAAAAAAATTGTCGCGCTTTTGGTTTTTGCAAAAAAAATTATTAACTGTTTTTGACCTCATATCATATAAAGTAAGCATGACAAACCCTCTATTTCTGAAATCCTTGGTCAATTTTAAAATTTTTTTGGCCAATTAATTGCCGCATTGGGTCAATATAAGAACTGCAAACTCAAAAAAAATTTCTGCGTTTTTGGTTTTGTTACTTATACGATATGAGGTCAAAAACTGTTTATAATTTTTTTTGAAAAAACCAAAAGCGCGGCAATTTTGTTGAGCTTGCAGTTTTTATAGTGACCCAATGCGGCAATTAATTGGCCAAACAAATTTAACTTTAACTTTACATATAATAGGGTTTACAAAAAATATATTTTTTTTTTTGGGAAAACAAAAAGTGATAAATTGTTTTCGATTTCACGGCATAATTACGGCTATTAAACTCTAAATAATTAGCGAAAAAAAAAAAATGAAATTGATCAAAAATTAAAAGTTCTCATGCCTACTTTATATAAAGTTAGCATGACAAGCTTTTGTGGACCGATTCTGACCAAACTAAGTGCGCGGCAATTTTTTGACTTCACGGCATAAACACGGCAATTACTGAGCCAAAAAAAAATTAACTTTTCAAAAGTTGTCATGCTAAGTTTATACGGGTGAGATAAGTCCATTCTATATTTTATATGAGGAAATACAAAAACTGTATGGAACTTTATTTATAAAGATAAATTTGTTAGAAATTGGTTATTTTGTAACTGCGGGTAATTTTTCGTTAGAGAAAAAAAAACCCTCAAATCACCTCCAAAGCTCAGTGATGGTGATTTTGAAACCTTTTTATCGGTTATTTAAAAACCTGCGCTTTAAATTAGTTTCAAATATTCCTCTTTTGAACCTGGATTTTATTTCATTTTTACGATTAGTCAATTTAACTAAGATTAAAATTAAGATTAAGGTGAGAGGGTGGAATAATTCACCTTATCACTGCGGCCTCTGATGGGCCTATTGTGATTTCCTCTTTTAGTTCACGTAGAAATCCTGAGCTTAGAAAACCTAATATGTTTTTGGGTGAACTAGCGGCGATGTTTTCCGCTTCGATATAATACCCTCCGTGGTGACGTCGACTTGTATTGATTAAGCAATTACAGTGACCTTCCGTGTGTGTGAATTTTAGTAAATATAAACCAACTTTAAAAATATACCAATTTTATTAAGAATGTAGAAATAGTTATAAAAAATCTTAATTTGTTGATAACTATTAATGTAACCATTTAGATCTGGATGTGAAATCGGTTTTGAAATAATTATTGTTTTTCTGGTTCTTATTATTCTATTATTTTGATTGTAAAATTTGTTTAAAAATCTGTTTTTATAATTATGTACTTACAAAAACCAAAAAAAAATTAATATTTTAATATTTTCCACAAAAAATAGTTTTAAGAAAGTATAAATCAAAAAAAATTCCAAAATGTGATTTTTCAAAAGAAATGATGAATGTGATTTTTCAGAAAATGAGTGTAAATTTCGTAAAAAATTGTTTAATATATATTACGGTAACTCAAACGCTCCTGTTAAAAGGAATTCGTTGAAATCGGCTTATTTGTCTTCGAGAAATACAAACATAAAAAAAGGTTATTTTAGTAAAGGTTAAAAAAATATATTTTTTTTTATTTAAAAAATAGGGTCTTTTTGTACTACACAAATAAAACCTTTTTCTCTTGATTAAATGGCAGGTCCAAAGAAAAAATTCAATTTATCCTCAAGGGAACACCAAAACTGTTAACACAAAATTTTATGAAAATCGCTCGGTTTATACAAACCACATAATTAGTAATACATATTTAATGAAGATATTTTTTTCACCTTTGGTTTTTTCCCCTTATTATATAATAAACACTGAGTTTGTTTCAAAAAAGCCGTTTTTTAAATCAGTTTTTTAGATTTAAAGCAACAATAGCTTTTTTTACGTGATTTTTTTGGAAAATTTGATCAAAGTCCTAGAATGTTCTTCGATTCTTACCTAGTAAAAGCTTTTGATTTTGTACTTCAAGCAAAGGTTATAGAAATGTCTGTGCTTCCAGGACCAAGGATAGCAACTTTATTTAAACAAATCTGTTGAAAAGCTTTTGAAAGCTTTTTAAGGATTACTAAAGTTTACAACGGAATCAAACTTGGTTAGGAAAACTTTACCACAGATAAGAAGTGGTATAGATATTAAATCTCTTGTCTGTGTCTCTACTAAACAATTAAAAAGCTTAATAAGCTTTTAACCATCAAACATGAAGCTTTTTAACGACAAATTTCCGGATGTTCAGGACGCCCTCTATATAGAAAAAAAGTCATATTTCGTAGAACTTTAATTAAACAAAGCTTGTCTTTCCATGAAATTTCCCAAAGTTTAAACAAAATTGGCTTAGCTCTTATTAGCAAAAAAATGCTTTTTTTTATTTCTTAATCAAAAACCAACCTCATCCTCCCCCATGCATAAAGATTTTTGTTTACATTCGTAATTGAATCATTTTCCATGAAACTCCATCTCTCGAATGGCCTCTCTTTTTGGATATTAAATGCGGATTGAGTCAAACAATTTAAATGAGCAATTTTAACTCCGTCGGAAATTAGTTTTCACAATTAATTTTAATTAATTTGTTTGTTCGAAAAGCCTGGCTGTTGAAGACTTTTAGCTGCACGTGGTGTTCCATTTTCCATACAAATTTTGGCCACAAAATTCACTTAATAATTATATGGCTGCTGCTGGTGCCTGTGTGCCGTTTAAGTTTCAATTATTTTACTTCGAGCAGCGATAGAGTTTCTATTTATGTTGGCAATTATGTAATTGAGGTGGTGGAAGATTAAAAATTGTGGACTGGGCAATGATTGTGATTCTTCTGTGTTATAAACCTGAATTTTCACGTGTTTTATTAAAAAACCCCTTTAAGCAATCATTTCAACCCCAAACAACATAATCTGGAGGTTGAAATTGGACTGGTACCAGGAAGCACAAAATAAACTTAAAACTGACTGATGTCGTCAGAAATACAAAAAGGTGTTGGGAATGGAAACCCCTTACCAGTTGGTGTTGTGTCAAAAAAAAGACAACGATTTTGCCTGTTGAAAGATTAAAATGGTCTACAATCTCACAAAAGAGGCGAATTTAAATAAGCTTGTACAAGAAATTGTGTGTGTGTGTGTGTGTGTGTGTGTGTGTGTGTGAGTGTTTGAAAGGGTAACGACAACGAAAATAATTAATTGGGAAATTGTAACTTCCTTTTGGCTTTTTCCGGGGAAAGGTCAATTTTGTTTGTTTAACATAGTTTTTTGGGGTGTGGTAATTATAAATTGGGTCTGCTATAGGGGTTCAAGGGAATTTTGGTTAGTTTTCGAAACTCTTCGAATTTAATTTTTAATTAGAATTTAAGCTTGTGGATATTATATTAAAGATAAATCTACATAAATGTAATTTCAATGGAATCTTTTATTCGGATATTTATTTAAGGAAAAAAGAGGAACTCATTTTCAATTTTTATAGCTTTACCTGTTACAGTATAAATTTTCTCACTTAAGGAATTTGAGGTGAAATATTTTGCCATGTATAACTAGAAAAATACCTTCCAATTTAGGTTTTTCCGTTGTTAAACATTGAAAATAAGGAAAAGACAAAATTATGGTCAAAAATGGTATATTTTTGTTGAATTCCTAAAAGAAATAAATAACAAAATGTGGCGGTGGTGGGTTGTTCCTGTTAGACGATATTAAAACGATTTTGAAAAACTATTTCTGCAGACACAGTTTCACGTAGTAAATTGAAATACATATTAATTTTTTTTGAGGTGATAACGTCTTATAAATCGATGAACCATGGCAGCCACCAAAAAAAAAAAGTGACGCCATTTTCTAACGTTCCACTCTCGCACTTTTACAGTGCGGCAAAAATTTCAATTCAAAATTAATAATAAACTATTAGAGATACAAAAATCTTCTATAGCTTATTTGAAAGATAATAACCTAAAGTTGAATACATTTGAAGGATTTAAAAAAAATCCGCCTTTTAATATGGTAAATAGGGGTAAAACAAAATTGCAAAAAACTGGCTATTTTCTAAACACGATAATGTAAAGAGTTGAATTTTTTTTTTATCGATAGATAAATTTATTACAAGACTGACAATGGTATTGAAAAAAATTCTAATAAATTTCAAAACCAAGTTATAAATGGTTTTCTAAAACTAAGATATGAAGTAGACCTTTGACGAATAAGTGATTATAGGTGGGGGAAATTTTTTTTGACAATTTTAAAAACGTCATTAGAAAGATTAATAAAAAAAAAAGTTAAGGGTCTAATACGGATTTTTTTTTAAGTCTCTGCGTTTCGAAATATGAATTTTTGAAAAACACCTACTTATTTTGGGGTATTTTTTGTTGAGTTTTTATTTTTTTTTAATTTTTCGTAGCATTCAAAAAATCATGAGCAAAAAATAGGTATTTTAAAATTATTTTTTACCGAATAACAGAAAAAACAAGTTTTTTGTCCCAAGTTTTTTGACCGTTTTTAACTGTTTTTTATTTTTATCTTTTTTTCTTCATCAGATAAATAAATGAAATTTAGATATAAGACCGGACTATATTTTTGCAAAATTTCAATCAATTTCGTAAACACAATTTTGAATAAAATAAAGTTCTATTTTTTAACAGATTATATCTTTTGGTCCAGAGCAGATACAAATTGAGCGATATTAAATTTTATTTGATATATCACACATAACATGCGAAATACCTCAAAACACCTGTGGAGATCTGTTGATCATGAACAGCCACCAGTGTGGGAAGTACCGTATTCTCAGTTTGAAATGTAGACATGGTTGGCTTTAAAAAATTCTAACTTTTTTTCTAGGCATCGCAGAAATAAGATTGAAACGTTATTTGAAAGGTGAAATAATGAGCTTTCACATGATATAAAATTTTGTATAGGTTTTCATTGAAAAAATTGATCCAATAGCGTGAGAAGATAAAATTATATGTTTTTTTGCCTTTTTTGATGAAAATTGATCGAGTTCAAAAAATTCTAGCTCTTTTTGTAGATGTCTAATAGACATGATCTATATATATATTTTGAGTTGAAGCAATAAGCTTTCAGGTGGTATAAAATGCATTATAGGTTGTCATATCAAAAAAATGGATTTTTGGGTGATGGAAGTGAAAAAATGGTTTTATTCTTTAGAAGAAATATTTGGCTTTTTAATGGTATAATTTTTTTTGTAAGCTTTTAAAATAAAAAAATTAATATAATGAGAAAAGAAAAAAGATAATTTTGTTTAGCTTTTTCTTGTAAATGATATGATTGTTTGAAATAAATAAACGCTTCAATTCACTCATTTTAAAAGCACACAACCTGTTCTCTTACGACGTTATCACCTAAAATCATCGTCCGTAAACCGATTTTACGAACAACCTCTTTTTTTTTTTTAAGTTGGGACTTCAGGTGTTTGGTTTTGGATTATACCAGAAATTTTTAATAATAAAGACATCTTGTAAAATATGCCATTAAAAGTAAATTGATCACAAACTTTTTTTTTAAATTGTTGTATTTTGGTTTTTCAAAAACTTGATATTTTTTTAGGGATTTGGGTCATATAGTTAAAAACTTCTCCCAGCCAACAATATTTGCTTCAATAAGGTTTAACAGAAGCGCTTCACAGCTGATGTTGTTGCTTTTTAACTTATAATTAGGCAAAATGGTTTGTTGGGTGGTTTCCAGAAATTGATTCAAAAATTCTGTATACTCAAGTTCTGTAAATGATAAAAGAAAAGATTTTGTGATAATGGAAAACCTATTTTTCTATATAAAGTATGTTTGTCCAAATTTAATGATTTTACAAAATTTTCAAAAATCGAATCATTTTAGGTTTAAGAAATCTCTTAGTTGCTTGAGTTAAAACTTTATGTTTATTTCATCATTTGACATTTCTGTAACAAACCAAAAGAGAACCCACAAAAAACCGTTATGACGTATGTTAATTGCTTTTAACTTCAATAACTTAATTTTTAAATGCTACTTTATCGAAATAATTCAACATATTAAACAGAAATGTCGATAGTATTATGTCATTTAGTATGGACAGTTTATTTTGAAAGTTTGGTTTTCTTGAAAAGATCAATGCCTACAAAAGTAAGAAATTCTCTTTTAACTTACAGGTTACAGATTTTCTTTTTGGATTTTCGGGAAATGCCTAAAAGTACCTAAATGTCTAATAGTTTGTTCCTTAAATTTTCATATTTTTGTACTTGAAAACAGCTATAAACACTTATTATTTTGACCTCTAAATATCGAAATAAATATGACTAAGAGCCGATTTTTCCATCTTCTAATAAACAGTCAGTTAACTGTTCGACGAATAAATTTATCAGGCTTATAAACAATCGGATAACAACATTGAATTTTTCAATCAAAAATAATTTAGTCTACAGAATAACAAAAAAAAATTTGTCAAATTCAATAATATTCAAAACTAAACGTCTTTTTTATTTATAATTGTTTTTGTTTTCTTGTGTTCCTCTGTATTCTTTGTCAAAATTATTTCAAAGCTGCTTTGACAATTGACACAGTATTTTTATTGATATTATTCCTTAGAATAATTTTTATTCGTCTCTGAAAGAAGCAGATAGTTTTATTCATAGGAATAAGCTATATCTGCCTGTTGAAAAAATGATTTTTTCTCTATCAGGAGAATAAGTACTAACTGACTGTTTAACTGACTGTTGAAAAATTGGCCCTAAATAATGAAAATGTTATTTTTTTTTTAAATACGCGTTTTATAATTATGCTTTAAAAGACATGCTTTCGAGTTATAAAGGGTTAAAAACAAGTTAGAAAAATTACTCAATTTTGACGTAATATATGCCATGACACATCGTTTTTATCAACAAATAGTTCTTTAAAACAAAAATATACAGAGACTGAAAAATTCGGCAGTTTTTCATAGATGATGCATTTTTGGCAATGTTGCGTTCGACACGCCAAAAATTAGAATGGTAACTGGAATATACCCATAAATGTTACTGCAAAAGCAACAAGGTTACTGGACTTTTATACAAGATTATTTAAATTCCTCTATAATATAGAATCAAACTTTCTCATAATTTATGAACTTTGCATATTTATGAAGGTTTATGTGTTAAAAAGTATATATCCCAAAATTTTAAATTTTTATAAAAGTTAAATCAAATGAAATTTTGTACGTTTAAATGGTAAAATTTGGTATTTATATTCCAAAAATTTAATATTTTTTATATGACAAAAATTTAATATTTTTTTATTTTTTTAACAACAAATTATTTATAAAAAATTGGTTTTGCAATAAACAATTGAACTTTTAACTAACTTTTGAGCTATGTAGGACAAAAAATTTTTATACTTAATTTGCAATTTCATAAGCTTTCATTTTCTTAAAGAAAATTTTAGATCAATTCATAAGAACAAAAGTAATGGATGTTTAAACGTTGCAAAATATATTTTTTTTTTACAATTTAATTGGGTGAAACTAAAAAAAATACGATGACGGAAACCTGTCACGTTTTTTAGAGCATGTTACAGATGTTACACTGATTACGAGGCCTTAAAAAAATATTTTTTTAAACCTTCATCAATTTTTAAAAAAAATCTAGCTTCGTTAAATTTTTAATTTTTAGATTTTTGGGCTCTTTTAGAAAGAAGACATTTAGACCTTTTCAATAATATAAAATACATACCTCATCCTCATTCAATGTCCTAGGACCAGAAGCTAATTCTTTCAGCTCAAAAACCAATGTTCAAGTCTTTTAAGTTTTAACCACTAGACTTTCTGTCGTTTTAATTTTTTTATCCTCAACCTCTTTTTTATGTTATTGCAGAGATTTTTTGTATTTGTCGTGTAAAAAATTTTGGACAGTTGCAGGTTCCTTTTTAGCGACTCTAAAAACTATTATAATACACAGAGAAAAAAATAACTATTTTAATAGTTAAAACCGGGATAACTACACTAGCCCTAAAAATTAAGGGAACAAAAAAAAATCGTGATTTTTTTAGTGATTTTCGATACTCTGTATCTCAGTAAAAAATGACCGCATCGTGATAAAATAAAAAGGATGTGAAAGCTCTATTCTTTTAATTTTAGGATTAAATATTAAATTATTTTATTTCTAACGGTAAAATAGCAAAATTGTTGCAAATGTTCAAAAACCAAAATTTTCTAATTTTTTTATGTTTTTACTTCTCTCGTAAGGAAGTGGGAAAATTTTTTCTGATAAAATGATTATTATTTTTAGAAAGGCTTTTTATTTGGCTTTAGAATTCCTTTTGTTTCAAACTTTTACAATTTTTTTTTACACTGCAATATCAGTCATCAAACCAAAAACCATACTTTTGACTTTGACTGTCAATATCTCAACAACGGATCACCAAACAGAAAATTTAAGGACACATTTAAAAAACTTCATTCAATTCTCTACAAAGAAAACAAGTTTGTTTTGTAAAAAAAAATGTTTTCTTATTTTTGAGATTAATTTAGGAAAGCTATCAAAATAGGCATTTTTACGGTTTTTTAGAAAATGTACCGCTATTTAATTTCTATGGGTGAAAAGATTAAACTGAGGCTTAATTATTGAAGCTTAATATACCTGGAATTAATATGCAAAGTTTCAGGCTTATTCATCAAGCAGTTTTTCTGTTGTGAAGGTTTGAACATTTGAGATGAAGTAAAACACCATATTTCTGCAGTTCTAAATGACTTACTTCTTGTTACTTTTTTATGAGCAAAATCTATTTTTTTTTTTAGTTTATTCGAACATTTAATTGATAAATATCGTTTAAATTTAAGATAAACCAAGAAAAAATTAAAAGTTTTCAAAAAAACTTAAATTTTGAAAAAAGCTTTTTATACAATTTTTGGATATTTTTCCTAATTTTGAAATTTATTTTGTTTTTCTTTGGTTTATCTATAATTTAAACGATATTTATCAATAAAATATTCAAATAAACTCAAAAAAAATTGATTTTGCTCATAAAAAAGTAACAAGAAGTAAGTCATTTAGAACTGCAGAAATATGGTGTTTTACTTCATCTCAAATGTTCAAACCTTCACAACAGAAAAACTGCTTGATGAATAAGCCTGAAACTTTGCATATTAATTCCAGGTATATTAAGCTTCAATAATTAAGCCTCAGTTTAATCTTTTCACCCATAGAAATTAAATAGCGGTACATTTTCTAAAAAACCGTAAAATGCCTATTTTGATAGCTTTCCTAAATTAATCTCAAAAATAAGAAAACATTTTTTTTTACAAAACAAACTTGTTTTCTTTGTAGAGAATTGAATGAAGTTTTTAAATGTGTCCCTCAATTTTCTGTTTAGTGATCCGTTGTTGAGATATTGACAGTCAAAGTCAAAAGTATGGTTTTTGGTTTGATGACTGATATTGCAGTGTAAAAAAAATCGTAGAAGTTTGAAACAAAAGGAATTCTAAAGCCCAATAAAAAGCCTTTCTAAAAATAATAATCATTTTATCAGAAAAAATTTTCCCACTTCCTTGCGAGAGAAGTAAAAACATAAAAAAATTAGAAAATTTTGGTTTTTGAACATTTGCAACAATTTTGCTATTTTACCGTTAGAAATAAAATAATTTAATATTTAATCCTAAAACTAGAAGAATAGAGCTTTCACATCCTTTTTATTTTATCACGATGCGGTCATTTTTTACTGAGATACAGCCTATCGAAAATCACTAAAAAAATCACGATTTTTTTTTGTTCCCTTAATTTTTTGGGCTAGTGTATTTTAAATAGTCATTATTGACTATTGACAAGTAATTATTGACTATTTAAATAAGCAGATATAACTATTTTAATAGTTAAAATTGACTATTTAATAGTTAATTCGGAGAATACGAGTACTTCGATTGACTATTAAAACAGTCAAAAATAACTATTTTTTGTAACTATTTAAATAGTTATCCCGATAATAACTATTTTGTTCACTGAGTGCAGAGCTTTTCATTTATACTTCTTGCTTAGAGTATATCAATTAGCATTGAAAATCGTGTTTTTAAAAGTGCTTAAAAAGTATAACCTCTAAAGTTATACATAGCTTTTTTATAAAAAAAATGTCCTTACAAAATGAAACACCCTAATAGGTATGAACATTTATTTATAATAAAGCTTTTAAATTTTGTTTAAAAAAAGGAGATATAATAGAATGTCTTTATTTTCTACCGCCAAAAATAAATAAATAAATAAATTTGAGTTCACTACGGTGTATACGTACTTTTTTGTACATATTTTTATTTAATTTTGATCTTTTATGCATTTTAAACATGAACACTTTTTTAGAAATATATCTGAAACAAACTGCATACATTTACATATCAAAGTTTTAGCATTTGAGGCTGACCCTTGAAGAAATGCATTGTTAGATAGAGGTGAAAAAGTTATGCCATTTTTTCCTTAATATTTATTTAGAGCCCTTTAATAGAGTCTTTTAAAAGCGTCAGGATAAATGTTCATACATTTTCGGCTTGGTATATTACAAATGCCCAAAGTTAAAGCAAATAATGTCACATTTAAAAAAGAATTTTCACGTAAATTCGTTTCGGTGCCACACATAAAATAAATTAAAATTTGTAATTTGTTCTTGGTATCGTTTGCTATGAAACAACTCAACTGTATATTTTTAAAACCTTATAATTAAGTAAATTACATAAAGTGGGAAAACACAAATAGTTATACAAAAAAAAAAAAAAAAAACACACAGATTAAACAATTAAATACATACTTCAGCAGAATTGTCATTACTCATCAATTAATTTGAGGTCATTAAAAATATTTATACCAATACGCATCAGTTCAATCGATTAAGTCAATAACTCATTTAAATAAATGAAATAAAATTTAATTCAAAAATTCAGATTTATCACCAAAAAACCATGAAATTATTTTGTATTTACTTAAATTGATTCAACATTTATTTTTTTTTAGTAATTTTATCATCAAGTTTAAATTAACAAAAATATTAAAAAAAAAAATCATCTTAACCATGTCTGTTGTCACATAATGATGTCATTGCAACAATTTTCAGAATTTTCCTCTTTCTATTTTCATCACCCTCAACCCATTTCAATTTAACAGATTGTCAGCATCAATAAATAATCAATTCGTTGAAATCAATGAAATTTCCCTCAAAACCCATAGTCAAACCATTTTTTTTTTTATATTCATCATCAGTCACACATCAATTTGTTATCCTTTGAATACATTGAAATATTTAGAAAATACACACGCACACAGTTTCAATTTATATAATTTAAGCTGTGTGCTATACTAGAAAGATTTCGAATCAGGGCTTTCGAATTAGATAATTTAGTACTAAATTCAGTATGTTTGAATTTTCACCTCCGGATTCGCCTAAATCCCTATTTTTGAAAAAAATAATATGAATTTAGGAAAAACATCATAATTTTCTTCTTCAAAAAGTATTGTCAAAATTTCGTATTATTCGTATCACTGAAACTCCTTTATTCTGAATTTTCGATATCGTAGTGTGAAAATTCATAAAAATTAACTAAATTTTTTGTGGCAATTGAAATCAATAGTAACACAATTAAAACAAAGGTATAATCAATTTTCACTCCCTTAGTATTGAGTCGACAGCCCTGTTTGAAATTCCTTGGTTTATGCCTTCTCTTCACTCACATGAACCCAATTAGTTTTTATTTGCATATCAATTTCCTGTGCTGTCTAGCTAAAGCATTGTGTGAATGATTGTATGTGTTGCATGAATATGTCATCATGTTGTATTCATGATGTCCTTCGAAGCTTGATTTAGATTTCCCATCAATTGTTTTGTGAAGAATTGGCAGCGGAATGTGAAAAAAATGTTTTATCCTTTTATTTTTTGTTTTGTTTTAACACCACCTCAACCGATTTAATCACACACGTCACACATCAGACATATCCTCTATGTCTCAGTGATGTAATTAATCGTTATCCTGACGAGCTCTATGCATGGCATTCAAGGATTCTTTTGAAGAATGTATTTTTTTTTTTTTTTTGTTATTTTGTATTCTCTTTTTTTTACTATTGACAGATTAATAATTTCTTCTGTGTTGCAACGATGTCAGATTTTAAGCTTCTGTTGTATCTATCTGTCCTTATCTAGATGGATGTTAGTGCAGACAGAAATAAGTTTGCAAATATTGAAATATAATGTTGATGCTTCTTTCAAAGAAAATTTATTATTATTATTGTGTGGTTTAACCTTTTAAGCTTTGTAAACAGAAAAAGAGAAATGCAAAGAAGCAATAAAGATAAGGATGTTATTGGGGTAAACATTTTTAGTGTTGACAAAAAACTAAACGGCTTATCTCTCAGACAGAAAAGAAGGAGATGTTTAAACTGATTTTTTAAGTTTAGCTTTTTGATCGAAATTTGTTCAAACATAATAATAATAAAAAAAATAAAAAATTAAATAAAATATTTTTTAAAAGTAGGATGTGATTGGTGATTCATGTAATAAATTTAAAATTCATTCACTAAATTGCTCTGTGAGTGATTTAGACATTTGATGTTTCAAAAACTTTTCATTCTCTTTTTACATTTGTTGAAATAAAATTTGAATATTGCTTTTAAAATTGACATATTCTTAGTGTTTATATGAAAATGTTTTGAAAAATCTGCAAAAACGACAAAAACTGAAATGCAGATGTTTAAAAATTTGGGAGACTCAATTTGAAAAAAGTTTGCGAACAGGTGTCAGCAAAATTAATTACGAAAACATTTTTTGTCGCTCAAATTGTTAAATTTTCTTAATAATTGTATTGTTAGGCCTTTCCCTCTATAAAATTAAAAATCGAACTGAATTTTTGTTACAATTTGTATTTGAGAAAACGAAATCTAGAAGTCAAGAAGAAATTATAGAACGTTATGAACAAACTCCAGCTGATTTGAAAACTAAAGTAAAATAATAGAAAAAATTTATAGTTTGGGCAAAATAATTGATGTCTTAATTCGTTCTTGGCCTTACTTTAATTACCATTTTACTGGATTTTTCTTAATTAAATCTATTACCCATGGCCGGATTTACCAGAAGGCTGAGTAGGCTGGAGCCTAGGGCGGCAGATTTTAGGGGCGGCAAATTTGGGGACCGATCTGTTCACCTCATAGAAATCAAAAAGATTTTTCCATGACGACTTTCTGATGTCTTGCAGATAGAATTCTGTAAAAAAAAATTTCCAATGACTTTTTTCTCCCGTTAGTCATTGCACATTCCATATTCTAGACTAAAACAGCAAGTTCGCCGCCCCTCAACTAGTAATGGGCACCTGCGCCTTTTGCCGTTTGTATACTAAAATGACTTGCTGTGGGAGCTACAATTTGTCTTAAATTAGAAATTTATTTTGCAGTCCCTTGATTTTACTTGGGAAACCCATGGTTGTACAAAAAAAAACCGGCGATTTACCAAAGCTATCCGTGTTTTACTGGCTAAAATACAGCAAAGATTCGGGTGGAAACCGTGACTTTTAAAGAGGAATCTCGTGATCTTAAGGGGGCAACTAAATCATTAATTTAACCGAACTAATCCTAACCTTGGTGTTATTGGCCAACCCGTGCTCAAAACGACACGTTCCATGATTCATTTTTTCCCGGCTACCGAAGATTTTGCCAAAGCAATACGTGATTAGAAGATGATTTTAGCAAAAAAAAAAAAACACAATCGTACAGCAGCGATGTAGATTTTAAGAGCTGGCTCTATATAAGGGGCAAAATACTATTAAGTGCCTAAAAAGTTGCAGTGAATTTTGAAAAAAAAAAAAATATGGACATTTTTATCAATATATTTTCATATATTTTAGTTGACACAGAATGGTTTGGTTATACTTTAATCTATTAAAAAATAACATTTGCACCGATATATTTGGAATGATATTTCTATATTTATGATAGTTGCAGACAGTTTAAACACAAAGTGATCAAAACCAAACAATTGCGTCACTTTACTGAAAATTTCAGTTTTATCTGTAAAATCATATAATTAAGCTCTCTGAAATTTCTATTTTAAACTAGGTATAGGAACAACGTAAGTCTACTATGAAGTTCAATCCCAGAAAAATTAAAAACCACTGCGTTACCAAGATAAACCACAATGTTACCGTGATTTGTAAAATATTCGATCCAAATTTGGGTTTCAAACTTGTAGTACACGGTTAAAAATTCTGGAGTATTTTTTAATATTTTTTGGGTTACATATAGGTCTACACCAGAAATGTATTAAAATTTAATACATGACAAGTATTAAAATTTTTATTTAATACAAAATGTATTAAAATTTAATATAGTTGTATTAAAAAATAATACAGTTTATATTAGAATTTAATACCAAATGTATTAAATTACTAGTATTGCATATTAAGAGTTAATCTTTTTATATTAATTTCTAATAACAATGAATGAAAAGATTATACAAAATATTTCAATTTAATACCAAAAGTATTTAAAATTAATAAAATGTATTCTTTTCCTCAATTCATTACTGAAAATAAATACTAATCATAAATAATATAATAATGGTGATATTATTTTCTCTAGTTTATCTGTTTCACAAACTGTGGCATGTAAAATCTTACTGCCGATCAAAATTCATCTGCAATGTATGCATTTTGCTTCGAAAAAACACAAAGCGCCTTAAAATTAGTACAAATTTTCAGTTTTCATTTTTTTTTTTATAGAAAAGGTACCTCAAACAATGGATTTTTTCTGGCTGCTGGCGTCGTTTGATTAAAATTTAATATTATTGTATTTCCATTTAATACTTTTTATATTAGTTTTTAAAAAATTTGTATTACATTTTAATACAATTATATTAAAATGTAATACAATTTATATTAAAATATAATCATATTAAAATGTAATACAATATATTAAAATGTAATACAAAAATATTTAAATCTAGTACAGCGGTATTAAAATTCAATGCAAGATTAGAATTTAACCCACGGAGATTATTTTCTAATAATTTTTGTATTACAAGTAGGTAGTAAACTTAATACTTAAATATTGAAATTTAATACAAAAAAGATTAAAAATAATTTTAATATTTTGGAAGTATTAAAATGTAATATTTTTTCTATTGAAAATTGCTTTAATACAAGAGCTGTATTAAAAAATACTACAGAATTTTTAATCGTGTAAATAATGATAATTTTATAACTCAATATCCATATAATTTTTTTACTAATTTGTACTTCTAGAAAAATGAAATTAAAAAAAGGGACATTTTTTGAGGCACTAAATAGTATTTTGGCCCATAAATTTAAAAAAAAATTTGATGTTGGGGAAGAGCCGAAATTTAGGGTAAAGTTTTATAAAATGAAAATTTTATTTTTGTTATTTGACTTTTTTGAGATTGCTTTGAGTATTACGTCTTCAAAGTTAAATCAAAATCGTTGGAGCCGTTTTCGAGTAATTTGCTATAACGTGAAAAATTTGTATGAAAGGTACGCTTTCGAAGCGAGATATAAATAAAAAAATGAAGGGGCAAGGGCGGCAAAAACTGAAAAGCCTATACCATGAAAATTTGTAAATCCGGCTCTGCTATTACCGTTTTTGAAACGTTAAGTTTCAGTTGCAGTCTGCACTGCAGATTTATGGTTCTTAAAACTCTGGGAATGGGTTGAAAATCTACAAAATGCAGATAAACCTGCACTAATGGCAATACTGCATATTCTTTAAATTAAATTAAAATTTGGTAAAAGGGTGTTTTTTTTTCGAAGAGACAGTCAAATCTGTAATTGGTCCTAAAAAGCGAATGACTCATTTCAATTTTGGTTTTGATGACAAATTGAACGTTTCACTTAATTTCTTAGACGTTTTGCACAAATCATTGCCCAATTACAGATTTTACTGTCTCTTAGAAAAAAAACACCTTTTTACAAAATTTTTTTTATGAAAACTCTTTATTCTTTCTATCCCAAATTCAACGTTTTTACCAAATTTCGTTGAGTGCTAAATCATGTTTTTACCGACTTCCAAAAAGGAGGAGGTATTCAATTCGTCTGTATTTTTTTTTTTTTTTTTTTTTTATGTTTGTTACCGCATAACTTTGGACAGAGTGAATCAATTTTGATAATTCTTTTTGTATTGCAATGTGGTTCCATTTTAATTTCGTTCACTTTAAGCCATAGGAACTATTATAAAAACCATAAAACCCCGTTTTGAATCATGGAAGTCGGTTTTGTTTTTTTGATAAAAATGATTATTTCTAATCATAAAAGTAACATAATTGCTGAATTTCAGTAGGGTAGGTACCACTATAATCACTACTTTTTTTTTCAAATATACCCACCTAAAAAAAAACACCTTTTCACCTGAAAAAAAAAAAATATGTGAAGAGTTAATTCATTCGTAATTCCTATGGGAAATACAACATTTTTAATAAATTTCGTAAACGTACCTTTTATACCCTTAATTGTATCACTTATCACGGATTTTCCTTATTTCCAACAAAAAAAAAACAACCTTTCACCTAAAATGTTTGTATAGATTGCTTAAATAAAACATAGCTATGCACCGATTTTCGTTGGTGTAACATTTTTGTCCCAGTTTTTGTGGTATTAATTCTGAATTTCGTCATTTCTTGAAAAAAAAACACTCTTATTTTATAATTCGATAATTTTGTAGACTTTTTAAATTCTTTACTCACTTATAAGAAACGAAACTTTTTCAATAGGTTTAAAAAATTAATAAAACTTATAACAGCTGTTACGATACCTTTCTCACACATAATTCAACCCTTTAAAAAAAACACCCTTTCACAAAAATTTTATTAATTCTTTGTCCCTGCTTTATCTTAAACCTTCATCCCGAATTTCATTAATGTATCTTCTTTTTCACACATGGGTTTTGATAATATTTATCTGTTGAAGTAAAAAAACAAGCACTCTTGTTTTTAATCGGCAATAACTTTTCTTAGAGCAATCGTATTGACTTTATTTTTATGTCCTTAGATTCACCATCAAAAAATACCTTAAAAACATGTATCATATGATGATGTTTTTTTGTAGTTATTATTTTACCTGTACTTATAAGAAAAAAATCCTCATTATAAAATGTGTAGCTATTTTCATCAGATTTGACAAAATTCGAAAACAAATTTTGACCAAATTTGTGCCAGGCAAAAAAAAAATATTTTTTTTAAATACATACAAGCAAATATTTTCAACTCGCAACTAACATGTGCCTCCCTTTCTTTTTCACCTCTTTATGATTTCTTTTTATCATTTCCTATTCAATTTTATTTGACATTTATAATAATAAAAAATAATATAAATCTATTTTTGAATCCAACCAGTTTTTGACAAAAAATCACATACGCAAACCCCTTTTGAAGTCTCCCAATAAATTCTTCAAAAGTCTATCCCCTTTCTCTTTAAACTCCAGTTACAAACTGTTACAACCACAATCGATTTTGTTTTTATTTAGGTAAGCAAAAAAGCGAATTGATTCAAGTTACATATACGATCTACTAAAGAGGGTTGTTGGCACACAGAAGAAGAAAAAAAAATCCTTCAAATAATTCAGAAGCTTTCACACATATACTTTGTGAGACGTGCCTATTCATTATCTTCTACCACAATGGAATTTGGATACCTGTAGGGTGTTTTTTTGTAGATTTTTTTTTGCTTTGCCAGAAATCCTTAAAGAGAAAAGGCATTGCCTGAATATATATGTATGAGCGACTTCTATATATCCGAAAGCCTTTTTTGGTGAAGTCATGGCAATGGAGTGTGTAAAAAATACAATCAGCATGAAGGATACACTGAAAATACAGTACAAAAAAAAGTAGAAAATAAGAAAAAAAAAAAAGAAAAATCTTGGATTCTTTGGATGAAAAAACGAGAAAAGGAAAGTAACAAGGGACTCTTTTTTTTTTCAAGTGTCATCGTTTTTTCGTTTACGCGTATCTATTTATTCTTATTAATGATGCGAATAAAATTTAAAGAAAAAAAATATATTGGATACTGCAGGAGTAATGTGGGAATGATCACACCTGAGATTGAGCATTCACAAGGGTATATTTTTTTTTTTTGTTTAAAATTTATTTGGTGTCTAAAGGACAAACAAAGTAAAAACGAGAATTACTGCCAGATGTAGAGAGATATAAACTTTGCAAATAAATAACATGATTTTGTTTCTCTTTTTTGTATTCCATTCGAAATCGAAATCACAGTGTGTGTAATTGTGGGTTTTATTTTTTTTTTGTATTTTATCTTTTTTGGCACTCGCGTTCCTTCAATTGACGTATCTCGATAATAACGTTCAATTCCACAGTCAATTTCCTTCGCTGAATATTCGTCGTCGTGTGTTGTTTAATTATCTCTCAAACGTGACTCGAAGAGGAAATTAAAGTCTCTGAGGTGAGCCATTGACAGACGGTAATTGGGTACCGTCGTCGTATGTATATCACAAGTCAGTGTGACTGTGACTCCCCTTTTGCATGTACTTACAAATATAAGCCGAGCGAAAAAAAAAATCATTCACGTGATAAATGATTTTTAAGGATGCAGATGAAAATTGAAAAACATCAATTATTATCGAATACAATGAAAGCTCTCTTTCATGCTTAATACTTAATTCACTCGTACACTATGGTGTATACGTAATATTTTACAAGAATATTTTTCCCTTTGTAGAATTTGCTTAAATTGCTCGATTTTATACATTTAAGCTGTTTATCTGAATAATTAATTCAGAGAATTGGTATTATTTGTCCTCGAGTTGGGATATCAATAGCACAGATGGTACCAAGGAAATCTGTTTATTTTTTTTTTTTAAGCTTCGTTGATTATTATGAAGGATGTTTCCTTAATTCACAAACAATAAGTGTGGAATGGTTTATGGGAATATTAAAAAGAAATTATTTTACAAGGATTTATTTAATATGTGGACATCATTTATCGAGAATTAAAGAAAAAGACTTTTTCTGCTATCCACATTCATTTTAGGGCAAATAACTGTTAAAAAAGAATTAAAAACTAAAAACCTACAAATTTTATGGGAGGAAAATTGATCTGTATTGGCACGTTTTTCCGCGGGCTCATTTTCAAGTTGCCACTCTTACTGTTAAACATTGAAACTCATTCATAATTAGACCTCGTATTTTCTTATTATACATCATATTGATGCCAAACTTTGTATTTAGACGTTTTATCATTCAAATATAACAAATTTTAATGCATATCGAAAATATGCAAATTAAATGCAAAAAATATGAACAAAAATATTCCAAAAATATGCAAAATATATGCAAAATTTCATCGAAAAATTAAATTGATTTTTATAAAATGTCTAGTATAAAAATAACGAAGAAAAAAATAACAAAAATAATAAAAAATTATTAAAATTATTTTTATTTTAAGTGGAGTGATTGAATATAATTCAATATAAGTTCAAGTGACCTCAACTCCAAAAATTTATAAAGCGTTTCACCCAGGTACGACAGTGGGCTCATCAGTTAGATCTGTCGTACCCTTACTAAGACGCCTTATTTTGGTCGATGTTTACCGACACTATATAAAACTCACAGCATGAATATATTATAATCCGCAATATATTCATGCTGTGAGTTTTATATAGTGTCGGTAAACATCGACCAAAATAAGGCGTCTTAGTAAGGGTACGACAGATCTAACTGATGAGCCCACTGTCGTACCTGGGCGAAACGCTTTATAAATTTTTGGAGTTGAGGTCACTTGAACTCATAGCCGTATTTAAGGGGGGGGGGGGGGGGGGTTTGGGTGTTTAACCCCCCCGAAATATTTTTTCAGAAAATCAAAAGATACCTATATTATAAACATATACAAGTCTAATATGTGCAGCACTAAATGATTTGTTTTTGTATTTTAGTGATTTGATTACCTATATGAAAATCTCCCTTAAAATCACTACCAATTTTGCATCGTTGCAGAAGCTGTCGATGAAGTTTGTGTAAAGGAAAACAAAACTTGTTTGGTCCATTACAAAGAGTTTTTATCTCTTTGACCATTTCCTTAAGCACTATGTTAACACCTTAAAATGCTCTTTTAAGAACCCTTTAAATACCACAAGTACTTATGCAGGGTTTTTGGTGCCGAGACTAAACTATGCTTTTTCAAAGGGTTTCGGTGGCCGAACTCGAATCCAAAGACGGACTTATTCGATCACATCTCGTTTTTGAAATATTACGCTTAAATCTATTTAAATCTTTCAGACATCTTTTCTACTGTCCGAGATATCTTCAGTTGCTTATTACCCACTTTTGTTCTATGTTAACCTTAGATCCAGGATGTAAGCGAAAATAAATGTATCGATTTATTCAGAGACTGTAGTACCTACCAACGCTAGGAAATAACCTCGAAAACTGGTAAAAAGCGGGATTTTCGATTTTCTAACGGGAATATCTCAAAAACGCGATGTGATAGAATTTTTCTGAGTTCGGATTCGAGCTCAGCACATAAAAAACCTTTAGAAAAGTATATCTTGGTTTCTGTAACAAAAACCTTGTTGGCCATACTCAAAATAAAAAAAATGCGATTATACTTTTGCAATGGAAGAAAAACTTGTTTTTATTTCTAAAAATTATAAGAGAAAGTAACGGGACATTTTGTTCTTCTCAATATTCTTGTTTTTTGATCCCCTTTAACAAAAAAATAGTAGGGTGTGGTTGCACTCGGTTTTATACATATAAATAGCATTTTTATATGGTGCGATTATACTTTTGCAAAGCACTGTATTTACAACATATCGTTATTCTTTTGTTTCAAATTATAAAACTAAACAATTTCAGTTTATTGTTAGATTTCAAAGTGAAGTATAACACTGGTCAACAAAATTAAACTTCTTTTTTGTTTCAGAGACCAGAGTAGGTATACTCTTCTATAGGTTTTTTGTGTGCTGAGCTCGAAACCGAAATTCGATCACATCACGTTTTTGAGATATTCCCGTTAGAAAATCGAAAATGCCGCTTTTTACCAGTTTTCAGGGTTATTTTTTAGCGTTTACTTATTTTTTTTTTAAATTGAATTTGTAACAGTTTCTAAAAGAATTAAGTTTTGTCTCTCTATTTCCGTTTAAATCTTTTAAATATCTATTTTCTTCCTCGAGAAATCATAACTTGAAATCAAAGTGTTTGGGGCATCTCATATTTATTTGCTTTTAATAGCAAATATCGAAAAGTTCTGTACCAATCGCTTTCAAATTTTGACACAATTCTTTTAGAAACTGTTACAAATCTAATTTAAAAAAAATAAGTAAACGCTAAAAAATAACTTTGAAAACTGGTAAAAATCGGCATTTTCGATTTTCTAACGGGAATATCTCCAAAACGTGATGTGATAGAATTTTTCTGACTTCGGATTCGAGCTCAGCCTATAGAAAAGTATACCCTGGTTTCTGTAACAAAAACCTTGTTGACCAGTGTAATTAGCTCATGTCAAACAACTTGGATTATTTAAAATTTTGGTTTTGAAGTATTGCTAATTTCATTTAGAACTCAATAGATAGTGCAAGAAAAAATCCATTTTTCAATGTTTTATATATTAAATTGTACGAAATAATTTTTTTTATAAAGCCTTAGAATGGTTAAAATTTGTTTCTTAAAAAAAAAATTTCTACAAAACTAGAGATGCCGCTGAATATTCGGCCATTTTTAAATTCGTTTACCGTAAGCAGGGTTTTTTTAAACTTTTAACTACGAATTCCTCTCCTAAAAAATACTTAAAAAGGATATTGGCAAATTTTTCGCTTCTACACAGTTCAAATGACTATTTGATTTAGCGGGATTTAGAATCGACGGCAGTTACATATAGTTGATACAAAGTATTGTGATTTCTAAAAAAAAATTTTGTTTGGTCTGAGCTAACCCCCCCCGAAATGAAATCCTAGCTACGGCTATGCTTGAACTTATATTGAATTAGTATAAAAATAGGTCTTAGAATAAATTTTTCAATTAGGTACTAATTTACAAAAAAATCTCTTTTTCGTCATTTTCGAAAAAAAAAATACATTTTGTAAATTATTTTGAATACTACATTATTGCATTAATTATAATTAAATATCCCATTTTCTGACGAATTTTCTTATAAAAAAGATTACCTACAGAACAAATGTTCTGCTAACTTGCATTTTTTTTTTCTCAAAAATATCAAAATTTACAACAACAAAAAAATAGTCTTGAATAGTTACAATAAGTACTCGAATACATAATTTAAATAAAGTACACCATATTCTGAGATTTTGTAAAAAAAAAAAGATTGGGAAAAATGAGCTTCTTTTTATTTTAAAATTCATAGGGAATTTTCAAATAATTTTTTCGAAAATAACGAAAACTATTTTTTTTAGGTAGAGTTTTGGGCATTTTCTGGAAATTGCTCTGCTAACCTTAAATCAGCACTTAATTAGCGCTTAAATTATGCATTAATAAAATTTATATTCTGCTCACTTTGCCGTGCAAACTTGATGTTTTTGGAGAGAAGCGTCAGCGCCTCTTAATCAATAATTTAGGAAAATTATAGTAGTGGATTGTCACACAAATTATTTTGAACTCCATTGGTACAATTATGTTATCATTTGGTCTAATTTAATAGGTGAAAATAAAATAAATAAAACTTGAATATGTATATTATCTACTGAATCACTTCAATATAATTTTTTGATTTGTTTACCATAGGAAATTTTTGCATATTTTTTTGCATATCGCTTTCAACTTTCTTTTCGAGGTAACGAATTTTGGTGTCATCAGAATTTACCTATCTTAATTATTTAAAAATATGCAAATATGCAAATCCGAGAGGTCTATTCATAATACCTATGTATAAATATGGAAAATTTTTTGAATTCAAACAAATTTTTGGAAAATTGAAAATGAGTTTTTTGAAAAAAAAGTTTTAAAAAAATGTAAATTTTATGACGTCAATTTTTTTGGAACAATGAATAGAACCCTTTTTAAAAGTTGATAAAAATAATAATATTATATAATTAAATAGGTATAATGAAATCTTAATAATCATTTTTATCAAAAATACAAAACTGACTTCCATGGATCAAAACTGGGTTTTTTTGTCTCTCTCATAGTTCCTATAGCCACAACTGAACGAAATTAAAATGGGACCACACTGCAACAGCTTTTCAATATAAAAAGAAATATGAAAATTGGTTCACGCAGTCCAAAGTTATAAAGTAACAAACATTAAAAAAAAAAAAAAATACAGGCGAATTGAATACCTCGTCCTTTTTGGAAGTCGGTAAACAATCGTAAAAGGAGTGCTATTGATTTGCTGTAATTAAGTCAGATTTCTACCTTTTTAAAAAGAAAATGAAAATATTTTTTTATAGCTAAGTTGATCGTAAATACATTTTTAGAATAAAAAAGTAGGGTCTAATGCTTAAAAAATAAACCAACAAATTAGTAATAATCAAATATTTGTAAAAACACTAAATACATAGAAAATCCATTTTCTAAATCACCAGCAGCAAATCGATTTTTACTTACAAATTCTCAAAAATATAATCCCGCAAAACCTCTAAGCCACAAAAAAAAAAAAATTCCCTTCATTCCCATATTCTCAAAGTGCAATTATACGAGTTCATCATCAATCGGATATGACTTTTCACGTGATGCTCGTCCCGCCCGCCCAAAACAACACAAAAAGCTTAGGTAACTTTGTGGTTTACTGCCACACATTACTCCTGTGCTCTACATTTGGTGGTTTTAATATTGCATCCTATGTTCGGGGCTATCCTTCGCAGTCAACTCGCTTGAAATGGAAATTAATTTTTAATCGAGGTAGTTAAAATGGAAGAAGCAGGAAAAAATAAATCAATAAACGACAGAGTTACATGCGATTCATAAATGAACGTAAGTCTTCTTTTCGAGGACAAGTGTGTGGCATGCGATGAGTGTAACCACAATATACCATTCACCCCATTTGACATGACCTTCAAAAAAGCAACAACAAAAAAACCACAATCCTTTTACTTAGACAAGGTATAAAAAATGAGTTTTTGGTTGATTTTTTTTTTTTCATTTGGGAAAGAGAGATTATTTCGTTGTCCTTTTTATGGATTTCCAAAGAAGACTTTTGATTTGATTTCTATGTGGCACTAAGTACTTTAGGGGCTTGTGTGTCATTTCATAATGTTAAATAAATCATTTGAAATGTAATATTTTCCAATTCAACTCAACAGAGAGAGCCACCCTTGTCAATCCCTTATCTTATTGAGAATTATTAGGGTAATATAATTGATATCATCACGAGAGGGTGTAAAGTTATATATGTGGAGGATTTATAATCCTGTCGAAACATATAACAGAGAATTCGATAGAAACGTAAAGTGTTTTTGATTAATTGTTTATGTTGATCTTAATTGAAAGCAAAACGTCGAACACAATATGAGATTTAATTGTACATCGGGAATGATAATGTTTCCGAAATTGATTGACGCAAATCTGTTGAGGGCTTTCAAATTATGGTATAGGGGGGGTGGGTGTAACTGAAGACGTGTTTAATCATTTATCATTTCAATTATATACATAGTTAAGATATCATGTTGTTTAAAAAGGATAAAATTAAAAAAAAATGTGTTTCAGTAAATATTGCAATTCCAGGTAAAGTTCAGAGGGTTTTTCGAAATTTTTAATATTTAATTTTGTTGGAACACTTTGAAGTGGAAAAACAACAACTAAGACAGTTTTATTGCGTTTTTCACTTCAAAGTGTTCAAAAAAAGTGAATTGTTGATAGAAAAAGAATTTTTGCAGCGACTGAAGGTCTAAAAAACTGTTTTTTTTTTTCAAAAACGAACTAGTCCCCGAGAAAACATTATAAAATCTAGATTTAAAAAAAAAATTTGTAAGTTTCAGTAAATAAATGTAAAAATTTGATTTTTGAAAACTTCTTTAGTATCGTAGTGATTTGAAACAAGATGAAACGCGACACGAACATTCAACTTGTTATAACTTTTTTGTTTTAATAGATAGATGAATGAAATTTGTACTGTAGATAGGTAATTAAATAAACTATAAATGTACAAAATTTTAATAAAAATTAATTTCATATTCAAAATTCTGATATAACTGTAAAAAGATGTTCTTTTTCTACACACGTTATATCTTTTGATCTAGTGCACATACAAATTTGATTTAACTTTAATACGCATGCTGATACCATAACCTTTCATTGAATATATCACAATTAACTGAACAAGCTCTAAAAGTTACAAAATCTTAAATGGAAAAACTTGAAAAATACCTCAAAACACGTGTGGAGATCTGTTGACGATGAAAAGTGTAGGAAGTACCGTAATCTCAGCTTGAATTTTCGACATAGTTGGCTTTAAAAAATTCTAATTTTTTTTTCTAGGCATGGTAGAAATATGATACTTCATACCTATAATCATATTTATCAAAAAAAAACAAAACCGATTAAAACTTTGTTTTATGGTTTTTCTAATAGTTCCTATGGCCAGAACTGAACGAAATTGAAATGAAACCACATGGCAGCTTTCCAATACAAAAAGAATTATGAAAATTGGTTCACTCAGTCCAAAGTTATGAGGTAACAAACACAAAATAAAAAAATGCAGTCGAATTGAATACCTCCTCCTTTATGGAAGTCAGTAATAAAAGGTGAAATAACCTTTCAGATGATATAAAATTTACTATAGGTTGTCATTTAAAAAAATATACTTAATGGTGTTAAAAGAGAAAAAAGATTGATTTTTTTTTGCTTTTTAGATGAAAAGTGATTTGGTTTGAAAAAAATAAACTCTTTTTGTAGATGTTGTATAGACATAGACGGTATTAATATTTTAAGCTGAAACAATAAGCTTTCAGATGGTATAAAATTAATATAGGTTGTCATATAAAAAAACATATATTTAAAGGAGATAGAATAAAAAATAGGTAGAATTTTTTCTTTTTTTTTTTTGCAAGAAAATTTTTTTTTAAGGTTTCACTTCTACCACGTAAACCACGGATTTCTTAAGCATTTTGATAGTAACACTTAGATAATTGTATTTCTATCTATATTTTCGGTTTTCAAATAGATGGCCTCTTATATGCAACAATTTTTTTTTTTTTACCTGCCCTTGATTTAAAATTATAGGTTTTTCAGTTCAACAACCCATTAAATTTTCTAAAATATATAGGTAGTAATTTTCTTTAAAATTAATTTAAAATTCTATACAAATTTAATTTATAGTCAATAAGTACATTTTGTAATAAAATTGATTGAAAACTATTAAAAAGAAATCTCCTTTGTTATTACTTAAAAATCCACTCATAATTAAAAAGCAACATCAAAGAACAAAATTCAAAAAAAAAAAGGAAAACCCATCATATCGTTTCAATTTTTCATTAATTTTGTTCATTTTAAAAATATATATAAAAACTTCAATTTCCGCCCTTTTTCCCTATTTCATGTGAACGAAAAAAAAAAAAAATCAAACTCAACAAATTAAGTGCCGAGTAAAAAGCAAAAGGCTAAACAAATCAATACAAAGAGTTGGATTTCAATTCATATCAATCAAAAAAAAAGTACCTAAAGAAAGAAAAAACAAATAGAATGAAACATTGATTCCATTGCCAATATCAAAACCATCCCCTAAATTGATTTCTATTTTATCATATACCAGCTCCCACCAGGGATGAGAATGCTAAGCCCGAAAAGTGAAACATACTGCCCAAAAAAACGAAGTAGATTTGGAAAATATGTAGCAGATAATGAAAAAAAAAATATACATATAAAACAAAGGAGAATGCCCAAAAATAAATATATTAAAAAAAAAAAAAAAACCAGCACCGATTTAAATGAGACCTGCATGGCTTGAAAGCGCATCACTCGTAAATAAAAAATATGATTTTTTTTTCTCAAAAAGCCATCCCCGTGATTGCTATAATGATTTGTAATTTCAAATTATAAAGTGTTTTTTATTACAAAATTATTTTCATTGACTTGGTCTTAGTTCCATGAGCAAAGATGTGCCATCTGCCATATAATAACCTTAGATTGTTTTTTAAAAGCCGATGTCTGATTTATTTTATGCAAAATGCATAACCGGACCCACAGCCATTATGTGGATCTGGGCGGTGACATAAAATAATTGATATCTTGGATGGGTCTTTGATTTGGATGTATATGATGTGAAATTCTTGCAGTGCCTAAAGAGCACTAACAATGCATTTTATTTTAACAAAAAATGAAACAAGATGACACATCTTAAATGAAATTTTGTTCGTTAGAAAAATTTTTTTAAACGAAGTAGAAATAGGTTGCTACGTAGCAGATACATCAAAATAAATTAATGAAGTAGATCTGCTACATATGAAGTAAATACTCATCTCTGGCTCCCACACTCTCTTCTTCAAGACACCCATCATCACGTCCGTTTTGCTTCCTGTAAGTTAGACATGGTACTACCTAACCTATAGGTATAAAATGTAATTTTTTCGAGGGAGGTTTTAGAGGGAGGACATGGAAAGAATAGCAACAAAAATTTCAAGCTCCATTGAGATCCGAAAAGACTGGCAAGTTGAAGTTTTCACAAATCACAAAAGTAATTTATAACCTCAAACCCGCAAGGGGGTTATCCAGCTGGATAAATATTTACAAAACTCTTTATTTCCACTTTTATTTCTCTCTTTCGTTCTCTTTCTTTCTGTCTGGTGTTTTAAAAATAAATCCTTTGCCCTTAAACGTTTTTATTTCACCAAAAAAATGTGAAATAAAAAGAAAAAAAACTTGATGCAATTTTCAGTTCAACTAATATTTTTCTAGAACAAAAGAGACTCAACTCCAAGCATAAATAAGTTTTCCTATAAATTTCGATAACAAAATGGCAATTTAACCCCCAATGAAAGAGAAATTCAATTAAAAGTCGATTTTGAGTGAAATAACTTTTGCAAACGATAATTCTTGAGTTCATTATCTGAAAAATTTCTATATCATCTATGCGAGAGAGGGAAAAAGTTTTTTTAAGTGACTTTCAAAAAACAAGCCCTCAAGGGAATAGATTTTATCACTTTTTTTTGTGGAAATTTCATTATGGTTTGTCTTTATATTTTTTCTACAAACAAGGAAAAAAAGTCCTCTGTTGATTGTTATCCTTTATCTTTCTCAACTCAGAGTTAATCATCATCCTCATGTCACAAGATGAACGGCGGTGATAATCAAAATCAACTTTTGTGGTACGAGGTTATGGTTACGTTCCTTACATGAAATATCTCTTTAACTCAAACTCACTTTATGATGTGTGTGCGATGTGTAAGCCACTTCAATATTTCTTACCCAGCTCTTAAGTATAAACAATTTTTTCCTTCTTCTTCTTCAAAAAAAAATAAGAAAAATTCCAATACCATGACTCGACGAAGCGAAATCGACATTGGTTGAACTTTTCAGCTCTTTTCTCATCGTGATTCCCACTTTAACCTCAATATGCTTACGGCAAAGGAAAAAGGATAACGACGAGACATCCTAGCGAAACACGTCGTCGTCGCACAGTGTGGGATTTCGCGAATTTAGCGGAATTTAATTCGAAAAATGACTTGTTTTGTTTGATGCCAAAACCGGTTTTTCTTAAAGCTAATAGATTGTAGAAAGTGATAACAAAAGCATTGATAGGTGGGAATCATGTAAACAAAAATAAATAGCTTCGAAGTTGCAGTTGGCGATTTTTTTTCTGTTTATTTGGTGAAAGAGATTACTTTGCTCTTAATTTTTTCTCGTGCGTTTGGTGTGCGTTTTAATAAAAGTTTTATTTTTTTTATATTTTCTAAATATCAAGGTATAATTATTTAAGTAATTTTTTATTTCACAGGGTGTTTTACATTTTTGTTTTGGTGATTGAAGTTAAAAAAATGTGTTTTTTTTCGATTTTTGTACCTTTGTTAGAGCAAAACTTTAGTTATTCCGCGTTATTCCACTTAGAGACAATATTCAATGCAAAGCTTGATTTATTATCTATCAAGAATCACTAAAATTTGACACCCCAATTTTGTTATGATATACTTTTTTTTTTTTTTTTCTAAATGACCATCAAAAAAAAAAAAAATGATGGCATACCGTAAAAATCGAATAACTTTTTGATATTTTGTTAGAAGAAGAATGTTATAGAATTAGAAACTTTTTTATTTCACAGGGTGTTCAAAAAATTTGTGAATTTGATTTTAAAATAGTTCCAATAAAAATACAGGGTGTTCAAATTCAAAGTTAACAGTAAGAAAAAAAGAATTAAGTTATTTTAAAAATTAAAAACGAAAACTATCAATTAATAAAAAAAAAAGTATTACATCTGATAAAGGGTGTTCCAATTATAATAAAAAAAATAAATTAATTAAAAAAAAAAACAATTAACGCGTATTTTTCACAAAATTTGTTATTTGATACTTTGAAAATCGGTATTAAAATTAATTTTACTTGTTATAAGTGCTGTGTTTTGTTATTGTGTGTATATGTACTGTGGAGTATTAATTTTCGTCTTTTTATAATGTGGTATGTTATTTGAATAATTAGCAAACTATCCTTTTGATTTAACAAAATATTTCGGTATTATATAATTTAAAGAATGTCTTTCCAAATAACAAAGAAGGACATATTTGATGTTTGGGTCTTAAAAATAAAAATTAAGCGCTTTGAGGCAGTTATGTCATTTATTTTAAATGTTTTTGGTAACATAACGTTTTCTGAAGAAGCAGTTAAATCATTAAAGGCGTCTGTGAGGACAACTTGTTTTAAGTTAGATCAGTTATGGTCAAAAAACAGGAACCGTGAAAGCTTTGAATGCAAAAATGCTTCCTGGCTCAGTGGCTATTTAGTAATACCACAGCAAATATTTTACGAAATTCCTTCCCCTTCGAATTCTGCAAGTGTGGGTAGATCTAGAAAATCATTTAATGAGTGCTGTGAAAAAATGAAGGAGAAGAAAGTACAAGGCCTCTTAGACTCATACAGCTTTGAAGAAATTTCAACTGCATATGAAATTAGTTTGCGAAAAAGTGGAAAAGGAATTAATAAGGGTGAAATTGTTTACATTAAAAACAAAACATATAGTAAAAACAATTAAATAAATTCAAATTGGCTTTTTATTTTACAAGAATAACACGATTGGTAAAAACAAATTGTCTATTCCAGTTAAACTGATTTTTTTTTTCGACAGGAAGTTTACGGTTCTTTTAATTATTGATATCCTTGATGATGTATGGCAGAAAAATTTCGTGACATAACACTTACTAATTTAAAAAAAAACATTGATTGTGCATAAATAAAGCTACATAATTTAAAACATCCTTTCAAATAGTATCTTGTACGTTTTAGTAGCCTTTTAGAGAATAGTTTCTTTAGTTCATAAACAACGTCATTGACATATCGGTTTGCAAAAAACCTAGTCAATTCTGACAATAATTAACTTTTTTCTTTATTTTATTCATATTTGTCATAAAATTAAACAATAAATCATTCCTCAAAAGTTTTTTTTTGTAAATTATGATTTTCAAAAAAAGTACTTTTTGGTGAAAATAACCTGTCACTTCAAAGCTCATTTTACAAAAACTTAAATAAAATATCACCAAAATGTGAATTACATTTGATTGTATACACATATTCAATGAACTAATCACAAAAAAAACTACAACAAAATTTAAAATGCAAGCGTTATTAATTTTATTCCGCTAAATTCGCGAATTCCCACACTGTGCGTCGTCGGTCGTAATAGTAGTTTTGTCTGTCCATCCGTTGTATCGTCGTTGTCGTTTTGTTGGGTGTTGTCGTTTTATTTTATTTCTCTGATGGCCTAGAGCCTTGTGTGCCGAGAAAAAAAAAATGATGATGATGATGACGAGCACCGAGTAAATTACTTTTAGGATAGGCACTTGGGTTTATGAATTTTCATGTCCTGACATCATAACCATGACTTGGTTAAAGGACGTGTTCCACGCAGAATATTGCCATGAATGGATGGTGTCGATGGTTAGAAGTTATGTCAACGATGTTCAAATATTTAGAAAGCTTTGAAAACTACGAACGTATCCTATACTTAACTTGGATGAATTAACCAAAAGGATCAAATAGTTTTTTTTTACTCATTCAGGTATTTGATGGGTAAATAAGATAAGATGTTTGTGGAAAAAAGTGAAAATACTATTAGGGAAGATGAATGATAAAAATATTTTACTTTCTCATTAAAGAAATGGTGGTCTTTGGATGGTCTTTCGTAGGATTTGTCAAGGTTTATTAAGCTTGATTGAAAAAAATACTTTCAAAACTATTGTTAATTTGAAAATGTTGTTCTAATGGTACCTATATTGTGACTGCATAGGTGTGGTGTTAAGGAAGGATATTTTTGACACTTCATCTTGAATAATTTAAAAATAATGTTTTGCGAAACGATAGAGAAATAAGAGAAAAAAAAGTTTATTAGAGTTCAAGTTGCTTAAATTTTTAACACTTTTTATATAGAAATTTGGGAAATGAAGGTACTGTGTATATTGTATATAGGTGCAAAAAAAAATATAAAATTCGTTTTAAAAAAAAAAAATAAAACAAAATCTGAAATCAAATTGCCCTCCAAAATAAGTAGGCAGTTTTGATTGATATCTTAAGATGCATTTTTAAAAAAAAAAAAAAAATTCAAAATCGTTAGAGCCGTTTTTTAAAAAACTTTTTATAAATAATTTTTTTGGAAAAAAAGTTTTAAAATAAAATTAATATGCCATTTTGTAATAATTCAATTAAAAAGTTTAAGTGACCTCAACTCCATATGCGTTTCGCCCAGATATGACAGTGGGCTCATTAGTTAGATGCTGTCATACCCTTACTAAGACGCAAAATTTTGGTCCACGAATACAGACACTTATAAAAATCACAAACTGAATAGACTGTGAATTTTAATATTTTAGGGGAACATGGTTACATTCTTGCACCTAGAAACTATTGCCCGTGGTCAGGCTATTAAATAAACAAAGTGAAAAAATAACGAAAATTATTTTTATTTTTAAGCGGAGTGATTGAATAAAATTCAATTAAAAAGTTTAAGTGACTTCAACTCCATATGCGTTTCGCCCAGGTATGACAGTGGGCTCATCAGTTAGATGCTGTCTAACTGATTAATTGAATTAATTGAATTATATTCAATCACTCCGCTTAAAAGTAAAAATAATTTTCATTATTTTTTCACTTTGTTTATTTTGTAATAATCACTTATCAACATCTAAAAACAAAATTTCAAAAAAATACAATGTCCCGTTTTCAAAAATTTTATTTTCAAAAAAAAAGTTTTCAAAATTTTTTTAAAAATCCAAAAATAATTTTTTTCGAAATTTTATTTTAAGCTTATATTTGAGTTATATAAGTGCTTCTTAACAAAAAGTTTCGTTGAAATCGAATAAGCCGTTTCGGAGAATATTTGGATTAAAAAAAAAAACGGTTCTATGGTAGGTACCGTTAATAATGATTTCAAAAAAAAAAAATTTCATTTAAAGATAGACATTGTCCTAAAACTTACATTTGAATTTTTTAAACAAAATCGTTGGAGCTGTTTTTAAGCAATTTCAACTTTACTAAAATCGTTATATGACAAGTACCGTTATTTTTGGTCCAAAAAAATTAATTCCAAAAAATCCTCTGGAGAGTTTCCAAAAAATGATACATACCAAGTTTGAAGTCAATCGGTCCATCCTTTTAAGCTGTAGCTCCTTATACAGACAGACAGAAATAGACAGAGGGACTTCCGGGACCCACTTTTTTGGCATTCTCTACCATCGTTATGTCATGGAAAAATGTTATGTCAACTTTGTTTTTTTTTGTACGAATGCATAACTTGATATTGATATATAGTACCTAGTATATCGCAAGTAAAAAAGTCGAAGCGATGCTTGAAAGTTGAAATACAGCCTAAGTAGTAAGTAATCCAACGAAAGTGATTTTCATAGAAACAAGGCGGCCGTGTTCTTGAAATTGTCACTTATATATTTAGAAAAACCACCAAAAAAACAAGCGGATCTATGAATGATTTTTTGCCAAGATGGCTTTGGTTTTAATTAAGCAGAATTTCACTTAATTTATTTTATGATAACTCCTTTTTTCAATCAAAAAAGTGCTGCAGGAATATCATTACCCTGATTTTTCGCACTCGCGAAATTCACCTTTCGGCCGCCATCTTGGATTTTAGTTTTTGTTAAATATCTCGATTTCTATTTATCTTACATAAAAGTTGTATGTACAAAAAACATAGGCAATTAAATTTCGCGTCTTTTAACTTTTTTTGTATCGCTATAAATACAAAAGTTATTAATAATTTTTTTTTGTTAAAAAATGCTCTTTTTTGATTGTGTTGTTTATCTTTACTTTTTTCTTAATTTTTTTTTACCAAATCTTGAATTTTAAATGATTAATGAGTATTTATTAGCTTTATGTTACAAGAGAAAATTCAGGATCTGCAATTTTTTTTAGATATAATACTCTTAATTTCATAAAAAAGGGGTATTTTTTAACAAAAAAAGTAATACATACTAACTTTATTAATAATAGCGATACAAAAAAAAGTTGTATAGCAAAGTTATAGAGAGTTTTAAGGTGAATAATCATTTTTTGGAACGTTTTTTCATAAATTTGATAAAAAGTGCTCAAAACTTTCAAATAGTAATTTTTTCGTTTTTTTTTTTTACTTTTTTTGGCTTGTAACTTTTTTAATATTCAGAATATCGAAAAAGTGTTTTTAATACAAAAGACGCGAAATTTAATTGCCTATGTTTTATACACAACTTTTATGTAGGATAAATATAAATCTAGAAATTCAACAAAAACTAAAATCCAAGATGGCGGCCGAAAGGTGAATTTCGCGAGTGCGAAAAATCAGGGTAATGATATTCAGCCAATGAATATGCAAACAAAATTTAGGGGTGGTACAAACTGCTGGGTCAAATTATAAATGCACTGGACTACAACGTTTTTCTCTGAGTGTACTTTTTTAGAGGTCAAAAGCCTTAAGTCGTCAAAAATTTAAAAATTTTAACATGAATATTTTTTAAACGTACCTATACTTTTTTCCTAGCATCAAAAACATAAATTGAAATAGATCCATTTCTAAATTAACTGGAAATTATGGAGAAGTGCAATGTATTTTCGTCTAATTTGGCTCTAATACAAAACTTTCAACCAAAATAAGAAAAAAAAATCCTTAATGATGCTGAAATTGTATAATTTGTCAACCAGCAATAACATAACTTTCAAACAGGTTGCATAAATCAGAAGTCTTTAGATTTTTACTTGCGATATACACTGAACCAAATCCTTACGTAAATACAACGAAAAAATTCGTTGAGCCAACGAAAATTTAATTAATTTTCAGCCGATGAAAAATTTAATTGGCTCAACGAAATGGCTTTCATACGTTAATGAAGAACTTCATCAATATTAACGAAAACTTTCGTATTTTAATGAAATTTTTCATAAAAATTTTTGATCGAGAGTTATTGAATTTATACATCACTTTACGAAATTTTTTCATCAATTAACGTAAAATTTAATTAAAACTTTCGTAAGCTAACGAAGTTTTTCGTAAATTTTATGAATATTTTAATTAAATTGCGAAAAAATATTCGTTAGCTAACGAAACTTTTCGTTGTATTAATTATTTTTTTAGTAGATTATTCTACATTCTTTTCGTAGAATTACGAATTTTTTCGTTAACCTACGAATTTTTTCATTAATTTTTCTTCTTATATTTGTGTGGATCAGAAACAAAACCCATTTTATCCACTTTTTTTGATTTCGAGTAAATCGAGAAAAACTTGTATCTCGTAAACGAAACATTTTTTAGTACTTTTTTAAATGCAGGATTGATTCAATTAGGATTCCCTACACTTTAAGTCCAGAAATCGTGATCTGAGGGTTTTAGTTTTGGAGTTATACCCAAAACAAATATGGATAGAATGGATTTTGAGAATCACCTCTGAATTTCAGACCAAATTATGAAAATATGGCATTAAAAAAACTCAATTAAAAACGAGAAAACTTTATTTCCTTTTTTTTAACTACGCCTACTTTCTTGAACAAATAAATTCAATCCTAAATGCCGAAAATTTTTTTTTCAAAAATCCGTATAAATTTTCGGATATTCCCATCTAATCTCATCCCAAGGATAAAATGGTTTTTGAATTTCAAATTTATTTTAGAAATAATATTTTGAATGGATATAATGGATTTTGATGCGAATAAAATTGTTTGGATATAATGGGTTTTGAAACAAAAACTCAAGTGGATAAAATGGGTTTTGAAATTAACCTCTAACTTTGTGGTCTGATTTCTATGCCAAAAAATGTAATTAGAGACTCAAACTTGGGCGCAACGTATGTATTTGAATAATAGAAACAAAACCTCATACCTAAGTCATTTTTTTTGAAAAGTGGATACAATGGGTTTTGATTCTGATCCACACATTTAATTGGACTTGTTAAATCATTGATTTAATATAGCTTTTTATGGCCTTTATCCAAACAAAAAATTGGCGTTTGTCCCGGTGGAACTCACTTGGACTCATCAGTTGACTGACTTATCGTGAGACACCTTGTCAATACGCAAATATTGTTAATATTCAGCTCAACTTACATAGATTTTTAAACAAAAACCTAACGTGAACTATATCCAGCAAGATTAAGTTTTTCATCATTAAAACAGAAATGCACCCAAGTCTACGTTTTTTTTTTGTAAGGCAACGATTTTTTTTTTCGTTAACTGATGTATTTTTTCGTAAGCCGATGAAAAATTTTCACAAGACAATTATTTATTTTTTTTAATAAATTTATTAAACTTATGAAGATTTTCGTTAGTTAATGTTGAATTTCATAAGTTAATGAATTTTTTCGTTACTTAATTAAAACTTTGATAAAGTAAGCTAAAAATTCTTATTTTTATTCTTTAAAATGAGTATGAAATTTTTCGTTAAGTGATGAATCTTTTCATAAAATTGGATTTTTTGGCACTAGATAGCGAGAAAAAGTGTATGAAACGTTTTCATTAATTAATGAAGGTTTTCATATTACGAAAAATTACATATTTTCGTTGAGCCAACGAAAGTTTAGTTGGGCCAACGAAAATGTAGTGTATGAAACGATTTTCGTAATTTTACGAATTTATTATTTTCAGTGTAGGTACTTTTTTTGCAAAATCAAATTTTCGAAAACGGGACATTGAATTTTTTTGAAATTTTGTTTTAAGATGTTGATTAGTAATTTCTACAAAATGGCATAACAATTTTACTATAAAACTTTTTTTCCAAAAAATTATTTATAAAAAATTAGTTTTTTTAAACAACAACTCTAAAGATTTTGAAATTTTTTTTCTAAAAATGCATTTTAATATATCAATCAAAACTGCATACTTGTTTTGGAGGGCAATATTATTTCAGATTTTATTTTATTTAAAAAAAAAAAAAAACGAATTTTATTTTTGTTTCCAAATTTCTATATAAAAAGTCTTAAAAATTTAAGCAACTTTAACTCTAAGAGCAAGTTCGTGCGACCCAGTCGTGCATTTTATTTAAATAATTGGCTCTTATCTTCATTTTCATTATAATATTTTTAATTTATTAAAACAAAATTTAGTTTTCATAAAAATATTTATTTTGGGAACTTTTTAAAGCAAGGGGATTTCCTATTATTCCATAAAAGTTAAAGTAAAAAAACATAATTTCTTAGCTTCTCCATTATTAATATAATTTGTATAATAATTATTTTGCAAACAAAAAAAAAATAACATGACACACCATACAAAATAATATTTACAAACGAAAGTACTCAAAACTTATCCATTTCCAAATATCCTTAAAGTACCTTAATCAATGTCTAATATTTTATTCATTCTAAAATTCCATTTAAATAAAACTGTCCATGTAAAAAAAATCTCTCTACTCATAATACGTCCTTCAACTATTTAAATTGATAAATAATAAAAAATAAGAAAAACGAAAAAGAAAAAAATCATCGTCTGAATAACTTTCACATTCGTATTATATACGTATCATTTATTTATTCAGTTACGGAAAATAATGGTCAATATTGAAAAACGAAACCCACATCCTTATTTATTCATTGTTTGGCTATAAAATATGTACATATACCATATACATATACCAGTTCATTTATACAGCTTCAGGTCAGTAGTATAGTAAAATGTGTGGTTAGGTTCTTTTGTTATTATTTTTTTTTTTCTGTATTTGTCCCTTTTTTTACCTCTCACATTATATGAAAAGCAATTTATACAAACATAGACTTTTATTTGATTGCAATATAATATCTAAGAAAAATAGAAAAAAAGAAAAAAAAAATAATAAATTGACTTTTGTTGTCTGCTACTAAAATGTGCTATTTATAGCTCGATTTCGAAACTTATCCAAGTCATTATATGAATGTCCTTGGTCCTTGAAATCAAACTACTACCAAAAGTTTTATTTTTTTCCTGTCGTGAGGGATTTCATTATTTTCCTTATGACTTCTGAATTCTTGATAAGTTACAAAGAACTTCATAATGAGAGAGGGTGAGGGTGATATCTTAAGGATTTCAAACATGTCCTTATGCCAAATCCTATTAGTTCCCATTCAGTGATAATGTTCTAACTAATATTTTTTTTTTATGGAATTTCATTAATATTAAAAATGAATAATTAGTTTGGATGAAAAACCAAAAATAACATAATTCTGACAAAAAAAAAAAAAAATCAAAACATTTCATTAAAATAGTTGATAGCGTGTTGAGGTGACATAAAACCTGATTTTGATAGTGTAACTAATTTTAATATAACATTTCGTGGTTAATGTATTTTATTATGTATCCTTTTTTTTATTAAAAAAAATTATACATGAATCGAAAAATAAATTCACCCTTCCTATTTTATTTTAGGATAATATTCGTTAATCCTGTTTTAGTCCTGACAGCAGCACTGTAAAGTAGGAGTGTTGATGAATTTTTAAATTTTACGCTTGTAGTTGTCACGTAGGAAGGAGCAGAATCATGTTTTCTATATCTATGAGTTTATCTCACTGGTAAAAGAAAAAAAGAATTTTTTAGATGACGTGAGTGGTAATCCTGTAATCCTGTTGAAATAAAATTTATTATTAATAAACGAAAAATAACCCATGCACATATTGGTTTTGTTGATTGAAAGTTGTCAATTCAATATCAATAAGTGCAAAGGAGTGAGTTTTGGTAATGTATGTGGGTTGCCATTGCACAGTGATAAAAGGACAAATTTATGTCATTCAAGTTGTTATATCAACGTTATTTCCGCTGATTTCAAATGTAATGTAATATGTAATAATAAAATTGGAGTATTTATTTCAGTGATTTTGTTGAATGTTTATTATAATACTTCGACTGCGTGACCGAATGGTTAGATGTTATCACCATTTTTGGTATATGGTACTATTTTTCTTTCTTTTTTTCACTGTGACCTAACCTTTATTTTTTGTGTGAATTGAAGTGTGAATAATAAAAGAGAATTAAGGTATATACAGAAACGCCTTCTCGAATAAAATAGGCATAATATTGCTTCTGTCAAACGACCACCGCACACCGGTGTGCGGTAGATGTGGGATGTGTTTCTAGAGAAGCATCAACATCAAATGAAAAGGCTGCTGTTACATATACAAAAAACAGAGAGAGATTTGAAGCTATTTACGTCAGTGTTATAAATAACATTGAAAAATATTGTGTTGAATTTTGTGCGGATTTAAAATAAATCTTTATTTTTTTTTTATTCATTCAGTTTCTTGTTAAGAGGAAAATTGTATATGAAAGTAATTCTGTTGAAAAACATAATTTAAAGATTATATTGATTTTTAGATTTACGTAGAAAAATTGTTATTAGAAACAATATTTTTATTTCAAAATACTTCATCGAAAGTAAAGCATTTTTTGGAAACTCATCAACATATAAAGTAATGTTAAAGATTGTGGATTGCATTAAAAAAATTTGTTTGCTCTTATAAAAATACATGGTGTTTTAAAACGGATTTAAATGTATTAAAATTTTCAATATTTTGTTTTAAGCTAAGACGATGTATCACAAGCTTGAAACTTATACAATTTTGGTAAATTAATAATCCTAGAATTATATATGTCGTCCTAATGACTTTCAAGTTATATCCTTTAAATATCAACATTTTCGTTGAATTCTTATAAATTTTCAAGGAGTGAATTTGTTCATAATTTTTATATGGTGTTTGAATATTATGAAAACTGCAATTAGGATAGTTAACGCGGTGTCCCATTTTATCAAACTTGCAGACATGAGATTTTTTTTAGATTTTTGACATAAGCTATAAAATATCCAAGCAAAGATAGAAACCAAAAAAATTAGCCTATTGGCACTTATTTCATGATTCTACAATTATGTTTTTTAGTGCATATCCTAAAATTTCCCCCTTTCTCAAAATATACATTTTTTCATGGATATACAGTGCGGTTCACATGCTTAGACGCACCAATTTTCGTTTACATAAATTTCATTTTTTTGTAGGTGTGTGCAAGAATAACCAAAACAATTGTATTTATTAGAATAGTTAACGGCAAAAACATAAACTTTTCGGTGAACTTTTTTGAATGCTGAACATCCTAGATTAAAATAAAACTTAAAAATAGTCTTTAAAAAACACCGTATGAAAGAAACAGCGTCTTCACATAACGTGGGAAACAAGTTTTTGAAGTTTTTTTTTAAATTGGCGAAATGTGTTTTTTTCTAATGAAAAAGAGTTTAATTTGAATTATTCTCATGGGTATTACCACTACTTTCACGATTTTCACAAGGAGGAAAAAGTTTTTGACACTTCACCATTCAAGAAAAGGAGGAGTAATGGTTTTGGGAGCCATTTAATATTACATTCGATTTGGTTTATGTTTCAAACCGCTCATTTTTTTCAAACGGTGTTTTTTAAAGACTATTTTTAACTTTTATTTTAATCTAGCATGTTCAGCATTCAAAAAAAGTTCACCGAAAAGTTTATGTTTTTGCCGTTATCCCAGCTTTTTCTTTAATTTTGCTCGGGGATAGAGCTGTTTTCGACGCTTTTTTTACAAATTTTATTTTTTCCTGAGGTGTTAAACTTTCTATTGTTCCTCCTTTGAAGTTTTTACCGTTGGAGGCACTGTCTTAAAAAATAATTCCTCTCGAAATCTTCACTTTATCCTATTTTTTTGGCAATGGTGCTTATGGAAAAACCTTTGGAATCCAACGCGTCATTTTCCCTTTTTCTTTCGCGCTCAGAACTTTTTTTTTTAAAGATTTTGAATAAAAATCATAAAATAATAACTCCTTGATGCTTAATCTTCCAAATTTAATCAAATCAGCGCAATAGATCTCCCCAAACTAACTAATTTAAGTTGTGCGTCTAATCATGTGAACCAAAAAAAGTGCTCTTTTTTCTTACGTCAGAGACAAGAAGTTGTAAAAAGTACCGTTAACTTCCACTCACCCACTATTTCTTTTTTTCTCTATTAAGCACTAAATAACCATTCTAATAAATACAATTGTTTTGGTTATTCTTGCACACACCTACAAAAAAATGAAATTTATGTAAACGAAAATTAGTGCGTCTAACCATGTGAACCGCACTGTATATGTTTTTTTCATTGCATTGTTTTGATTCTTCAGATTGATGATGATTTTTCAAAGACGTCAGATTGCCTTGATTTAAGATTTTTTGGAATCAGCATTAAAAAATAACTCGAAGTCATACATATATCATATGTGTACTGTATATAATACCATTGTCTATCATTGCTAATTTTGAAAATCTACATTTCACGATTTGACCTTGAAAATCGCGACTTGCGGACATGAGATTTTTCTAGATTGTTGAGCAGTGGCGTATTGAGGGGGGGGCTCAGGGGGCTCAAGCCCCCCCCAAGCCTTCCAGATCATGTTATTTTTTACATAATTTCATTGTAATGTATATGCTTCACTGAAACTTGTTCGTAAATCTTATAGATTTAGAGGCAGCTCACATGCTCGAGCCCCCTCCAAGTTCTGAAACGGCTATTTGTGTTTGTTTGAGTAAGAGCCTTAGCTGTAGCTGGGGGTTGGGTGGTTTTTTTCGGATTTAAGTCCAATTCGAAATTCTTCAGATCACTTTTTAATATAATACGTACGTCGAATATCATCACCGTGTAATTTTGCAAAAGTTCTTATGCAATCTCGATAAACACTTTTTTCAAAAATTATATACTTCTCAAAGCTATTGGAAATAGAAATATTTGATATCTCAAAATCTTTGTGGTCAACATATGTAACTAATGGTTTCTTTCAGCAAATGCCAGTTTGGACTTCGAATTCGGATTATAAAAGCAACATATTACGAAAAAATATATATTTCGAATTAAACATCTAAAATAATTTAATGGAAAATTAGTTTCTAGGCTTTCACTTTCTGCATTTTTCACTCATTTAGATTTTCTGATCGAATTCAATTCACATTATTTCTGTTTGTAAATTTGGTGCCTTTTTTAATGAATCTATAATTTTTAGACAAAATATTATCATAACTTATTTGTGTCTCCTTATTTTTTCTCTTGAATTCTTCTTTTTTTTTCATTAAAATTGCCGATAAAATTGCATCCAGCAGTAATAATTTAACTTCAGAAACAAAATTAAAAAGGATGATCCTTCAGCTATGACAGTTCGAAGCAATTTCGAAGTTTTTGAAATTGATCCAAATGAAGAATATGATATTTTATTTCACGTGAAATCTAAAAGTGATTTCAATTCACTTTCGGTCGAATTGCGGAACAAGAACTTTAAAAACAGGAGACAGCAGTACGAAGCTGTCGACGTCGAGAGCAGTTAAATGCTACTATACCACTTTCAGTATCGCAGCACAGCGCTTCACTCTCGATCAAAGGTGAATAAAATAGAGAGAAAAATTTTTCGTACCCCTCTAAAAAATGTTTGAAAAATTTTCTAGCCCCCTCCAAATTTTTTTCTGGATACGCCACTGTTGTTGAGGAATGTTATAGAATGGCAAAACGAAGATATTAAGCAAAAAAATATTTCTATTAGCATTCATTCCGAGGTTTACCTCTTTTTTTCACCTTATTTGACTGTAGTATTACTAAAGTAGTACAGGAAAGATAGACTTTTTCGAGAACGGCTGAATTTTTCAAATCTGAAAGAGGAATATTAGAAAAGCTTAAGTCCTGGTTCTCGGGACGCCACCCCCTGGCGAAATCCGCTATTTTGGAAAACGCGAATCGCTCTATATCTCCAAAACTATTTGTCTTAGAGAAATTGTTTCCAGATCACAGTTCTTGGAAATTTAATTATCTTTTTCTATGCAATACATTATTATTCTGAGCGGGCAATAGTTTTGAGGTTATGTTGTTTTAATTTATTTTTTTTTCTGTTTTTTTTTTTAAGATTTTATCATTCCCGGTATTAGTTACATAATTTTTTTAAACAGTTAAAGTTATAGACCATCAAATTTCCAATAATTTGGTATATTTTTGAAAGTCATGCGATGAATGAGTCGAAAGTTATTGATCTGAAAACTATAGTCTAAGTACAGGAAAGTTAGAAAAAAACACAGGCATTTAATGGAACGAATAATTGAGGCTGATTTTTTTCAAATCTGAAAGAAGGGTATTAGAAAAGCTCAAGTCCTGGTTCTCGGGACGCCAACCACCTGGCGAAATCCACCATTTTGAAAAACGCGAATTGGTCTATATCTGCTACAATATTGAATTGACCGAATAAGTTACTTAACCAAAGTTGTAGGTAGTATAAATATCTTTTCTTGTACATGCACTGATTTTCAGAGAGGACAACACTTTTGAGGTTATGTTGTTTTATTTTTTAATTTTTTCGGTTTTTTAATTTTTCTCAGTCTTGTACTCTTTAAAAAATTATGTTACTATTACCGGGAATGATAAAAACTTTAAAAAACCGAAAAAAAATTTAAACAAAAATAATGTATCACAAAAAAAAAAGACAATTAAATTTCCAAGAACTTTGGTTGATATGTTTTTCTAAGGACAAATAGTTTTGGAGATATAGAGCGATTCGCGTTTTCCAAAATGGAAGATTTCGCCAGGGGGGTGGCGCACAGTGTGTCGAGCATATACAAAAGTTTATCATAAATACTTGCAGCTAAGTTTTTGGAGTTTTAATATCTTTTTTTGTGTTTTTATGGCAGGAATAGAAAAAAAATTACAAATTAACAAATTAAACAACCTATTACTTTATTTTTTTAGTATAATTTACGAAATTAACATTTATTGAAGAAGCCACTTGTGAGCAAAATTAATTTTTTTTTTATATATAAACAAAAATATACTCTTCGTAAGGTTCCGAATCCGAAGTCAGAAAAATTCTATCATATCACGTTTTTTAAATATTCCCGTTAGAAAATCTTAAATGTTTTTTAACAGTTTTTGAGGTTATGTTCTTGAACGTGGTGATTTATTTTAAATAAATTTGTGACAGTTTCTAAAAGAACTAAATGTTTTCTTTTAAAGTCCGTTTAAATATTTTCAATATCTTTTTTCTTTTTGAGAAATCTTAAGTTGAAGTCAACTTGTTTTGTTTATCTTCTCTATACAAAAAAATCGTATATTTATTTGCGTTTCATAGCAAATCTCGAATAGTTTTTTGTCAATCGCTTTCAAATTTTGAAATAACGTTTTATTTGCATTTTCGTAAATTCTTATATCGGCGAGTTTGGTAAATACGCTATAATACACAGTAGAGCGTGGCCGGGTCAAGTAATTATATTAAAAATTTAGTATGCAGAAAAATATAATTTTTTTCTTGTTGAAAACAATATTTAAAATATTTTTAATTACATAAACAGCTTTTTGTTACTTGTGTATGGCTAAAAATTATTAAAAACATCGATTTTTTCATTTTTGTGATCCCCTTGAAGATGTTTCTCAAAAAATGAATTATTTTGAGTACTTGACTCGTAGCACATACCTAAATGTGAATATATCTGGTAATCGCAAACAGAAGCAGACCAAACTGCCAATATTAAGTATAGGCCTAAGGCAAAATAATATAAAAAAATTATCGATATGATTTTATATGTTTTTTTTTAAATTAAGTTTAAAAATTAATTTTTTTTCTTTTGGCCATTTATCAAGAAATTTTAATAACTCATATACAGGGTGTCCCAAAAGTTAACGTCGAAACGAAAACGGTAGATAGGGTAGGTGGTGACAGTTGGGTTGGGGTCGAAATTCTGTATGTTGCAAAATTCTGTATTCAAAATACTGTATGCCAAAATACTGTATGTCAAAATTCTGTATGTGCAAAATGCTGTACGAGCAAAATTCTGAAAGTCAAAATTCTGTGTAGCAAAATTCTGTTTGGTCAAAATACTGTATATCAAAATTCTGTACATCAAAATTCTGTACATCAAAATTCTGTAAAAATGCTGTAAAAAAATATCGTTTTGATAATGTAAAAAAGTGCGCGCGCACTTTTGTACATTATCAAAACGATATTTTTTTACAGCATTTTTACAGAATTTTGATATACAGGATTTTGCCGTACAGAATTTTACAAAACAGAATTTTGCAAGTCAGTATTTTGTCCATACAGTATTTTGACGTACAGAATTTTGTATTTACAGTATAATGACGTACAGAATTATGGTCTCACAGTATTTTGACCCTACAGAATTTTGTCGTACAGAATTTTGACAAGCAGAATTATGACCCGCTCCCGTGACAGTTATCAGAAAAATAATAAAAAAAATCGCAGCCATATATTTTGGGAGTTATGGGCATTTGAAAAAAAGTTGAAAAAATGGTCAACCTGTGACGGTTTTTCATGGGCCGTGACTCCAAATCTTAATTTTTCTCATTTTTTTCTTTTTTTACGGAACCTTGAATAACCCTTCTATCAAATGCATTCAAAAATTTTAACTCAGCTGCATCAGTTTTAAAGAAAATATTAATTTTTTACCCAACTTAGTACTAAAAAATTTTACATGACTCTAATTCAATGAGCCGTAGTGTAAAAAAAATACAATACGATGTTTCGGCAAGTTACCTTAAAAGTTGGTATGTTCAATTCTCTTTTCAAAATGGTATAACATTGTTGGGAATATTTCATAAATAACCAAGATAAAATTTTTTTTCTTAAGAAATCCGACTTTTTTTAGGTAATTTTTCCATATTATTTAAGTTTTTGTATTCTGAAAGGTTCTGAATGGGTACAAAACTTGAATAATATGGAAAAATTACTTCATAAAAAAGTCGGATTTCTTATAAAAAAAAATTTATGTCGGTTATTTATGGAATATTCCCAACAATGTTGTACCATTTTGAAAAGAGAATTGAACACACCAACTTTTTAGGCAACTTGCC